>NC_143397.1:157176699-157479729 GCF_052110815.1 Crocodylus siamensis | reverse complement strand
TGTAAAGGCTTTTGTTTGTTGGAAGAGTTAATGCTTTTAGATAGCAGTAACCTTCACCTCAAAAACAGAACCACAAACTAAGCAGTCAATTATATGTGTTTACATTTCAAGCACTCGTATACAGTAGTGATTTGGCAATGAAACCCTTAAATAGTGAAGCTCCCTTTTTTTAAAGAACAAAGCAGTTTTCGAAGTGTCATGGCAAACCAATCCAGTTAAAAAGTTGAGCTCGGCTTAATGAGCTGAATTACACAAGTGTTAAAGCCTGATACATTAATAAAATAAACAGGCTTTGTGTTCCCTTTTTTTGTAGCCATTTCTGCTTTAAAAGTAAGGTGGGAACGGGTTGGACACCATGGGAAATTCTTTCACATGAATTATGTTCATCCAGGCCACAGGGCTCAGTCCTATGTTACCCAGTTATAACTGGGGTTATAACACAGGATCTAGCCTTGGAAGCCCTAGTAGCACCTGCCCAGGTTAGCTGGAAAGCATGGGCAGCTCTTGACTGTGCATGCTGTCCTGCCATAAAGCAAACATGTCCTCCACAAAAAAACAGCATAAAGTTATACTACTTATTGTCATGCCCACAATTTGGGGCATTTGTGGTGCAACAAAGGGCATGGATATCTGTTTTTCTGGGGTTTTGTACTTCAGTAAAAAAAAATGATATGATATCACAAAGGTGATGTTGTTTTCAGCCTATAAGAACAGCTTCTGGGAACATGGGCGTACTTTCTAGTTTGTAGTGTGCATAAAGGCAGGGCACGTGCAAGGTGTGTTTGGGCCCATCCTAGCTGAGATACACCACCATCATTATATAGATATGTCCATAGGGCTTTCCTGAATCCTGAGTCAAGTCAATTACTATCACAGATATCCAAGCCTTATAATCTCTTGTATAAACTGATCTAATTTATTCTTAAAACTGTGTAGATATTTGCCTTCAGTATTTCAAGGACAGTCCCAGAAGATCAATTGGTATTATACTTAGAATCTTATTACTGACATACATTCTAAATTTAACTGTGGACATATTTTTAAATACATAGCGGGCAAAAAGAAGGTTTCGGATAACAAGGGGCCCCTGCAGGACATGCTAGGAAATTTGGTCATCATACCAGACGACAAAGCCAATCTATTTAACAACTTCTTTGCCTCTATTTTCCTGAGCAGGGACCAGATCATCCGCCCCACTGGGCCCCCCTCAGGCCCCAGGGGAGACGCACCTAGGCCAAGGGTCAGGGAGGATCTAGTCAGGGAACTTCTGGAGGGACTGGATGTATTTAAATCAGCTGGTCCAGATGATCTCCACCCCAGAGAGCTGAGGGAATTAGCGGCAGTCATTGCGGAACTCCTGGCATGGCTGTACGAGCACTCGTGGTGCTCTGGTGTGGTGCCAGAGCACTGGAAGAGGGCCAGTGTGGTTCCCATCTTCAAAAAGAGGAGGAAGAAGGACCCAGGAAACTATAGGCCAGTTAGTCTTACCTTGATCCTGGGCAAGCTTTTTGAGAGAATTATTCTGGCACATGTCCACGAGGGGCCAGCAGTGGAGATTATGTTTCGGGGCAATCAACACGGGTTCATTAGAGGCAGGTCCTGTCAAACCAACCTGGTGGCCTTCTATGACCAGGTCACCAAATCCTTAGATGCAGGAAAGCAGTGGACATAGTCTTTCTGGACTTTCGGAAGGCCTTCGACACTGTCTCTCAACCCATTTTCATCAAGAAACTGAGGGACTGTGGTGTCGACACCTGCATAGTCAAATGGGTCACCAGCTGGCTGGAGGGCTGCACCCAGAGAGTGGTAGTGGATGGGTCATTTTTGACCTGGAGGGATGTGTGCAGTGGGATCCCCCAGGGCTCCATCCTTGGGCCTGCACTGTTCAACATCTTCATCAGTGACTTGGACGAGGGGGTAAAAAGCACCCTGTTCAAATTTGCTGATGACACTAAGATGTGGGGGGATGTGGGCATGCTAGAAGGGAGGAATAGGCTGCAATCAGATCAGTTACAGGGGTGGGCAGATGAGAACTGGATGGGATTCAACACTGAAAAGTGCAAGGTGATGCACCTGGGGAGGAATAATCAGCACCATACCTACAGGCTGAGGAACTCCCTTCTTGTCAGTGCAGAGGCAGAAAAGGATCTTGGAGTCATCATTGCTGCCAAGATGAATATGGGCTGGCAGCGTGGGGATGCAGTCAAGAAGGTCAACCACACCTTGTCATGCATCCACAGATGCATCTCAAGCAGATCCAAAGAGGTGATCCTCCCCCTCTATGTGGCACTGGTCAGGCCGCAGTTGGAGTACTGTGTCCAGTTCTGGGCACCGCACTTCAAGAGGGATGTGGACAACATGGAGAGGGTCCAGAGGAGGGCCACTCACATGATCGGGGGCAGTGGGGCAGGCCCTATGGGAAGAGGCTACGGGACCTGAACCTGTTCAGCCTCCATAAGAGAAGGCTGAGCGGGGATCTAGTGGCCTGTTACAAACTAGTCAGAGGGGACCAGCAGACATTGGAGGAGTCCCTGTTTCCCCAAGCACTGCCAGGAGTGACTAGAAATAACAGTTACAAGCTGGCAGAGGGTGGATTTAGGCTATATATCAGCAGGCGCTACTTCACGGTCAGGGCGGCTAGGATCTGGAACCAACTTCCAAGCGAAGTGGTGCTGGCTCCTACCTTGGGGGTCTTTAAGAGGAGGCTAGATAGTTTCATAGTTTCTAGGGTCGGAAGGGACCTGAGCAGATCATCTAGTCCGACCCCCTGCCATGGCAGGAAAGAATACTGGGGTCAAACGACCCCAGCAAAATGTTCATCTAACCACTTAAACACCCCCAGGGTAGAAGCCAGCACCACTTCTCTTGGAAGTTGGTTCCAGACCCTAGCCACCCTGACTGTGAAGTAGCGCCTCCTGATATCTAACCTAAACCTACCCTCTGCCAGCTTGTGACCATTATTCCTGGTCACTCCTGGCAGTGCTCGGGGGAACAGTGACTCCCCCAATGCCTGCTGATCCCCCCTGACTAGTTTATAACAGGCCACAAGATCCCCCCTCAGCCTTCTCGTTTGGAGGCTGAACAGGTTCAGGTCCCGTAGCCTCTCCTCATAGGGCCTGCCCTGCTGCCCCTGATCATATGAGTGGCCCTTCTCTGGACCCTCTCCATGCTGTCGACATCCCTCTTGAAGTGCGGTGCCCAGAACTGGACGCAGTACTCCAACTGCGGCCTGACCAGTGCCACATAGAGGGGGAGGATCACCTCTTTGGACCTGCTCGAGATGCATCTGTGGATGCATGACAAGGTACGGTTGGCCTTCCTAACTGCCTCCTCACACTGCCGGCCCATGTTCATCTTGGAGTTAATGATGACCCCCAGATCCCATCCTATTCTTGTCCGCCCACCCTTGTAACCTGTCTAGGTGTGATTGTAGCCTGTTGCATCCTTCCAGTGTGCCCACATCCCCCCAATTCTTAGTGTCATCAGCAAATTTGAACAGGGTGCTTTTTACCCCCTCACCCAAATCACTGATGAAGATGTTGAACAGTGCGGGCCCGAGGACCGAGCCCTGCGGAACCCCACTGCCCATGTCTAATGCACAGTAAGCGTCTTGTGTAGATGTACCCAGTGTCTGTAGTAATTTCCAAGCCTTCTCTATACAGAACTTCTGAGTGTCTCAGTTCAAACCTCCAAAATATAGGATCTCTAAATGTTTAACCCAAATATGCATGGGTTTTCTAAAGCATTATGTACTTATACTTTATTTCAGTATTATTCCTAAAATATTTAGGTTTATTGATCTTAAAGGATAAGATTATGCCTGGACAGTGTGGGTATGTTGGAAGGAGCAGTGTGGGCACAAGAAGCTGGTACTATATCCTCCTAACTTCCCTAGGAACAAAAGGCAACTCAGGAATCTCAGGGAAATGCCACAGTTCTCTTGCACTTCAGCCAACAGCACTTGTCAGATGAATGCACTGAGCAGAGGATGGTGTGCAACTGGAACAGGTAGTGCAATGCCATACTCATTGTGAGCATGTCTTAAAACAGAAAGACTCACAGATGACTTTGCTAAAAAATGCAGTGGTGTGGTAGCTGCAAAAAGCTACATCAGGTACCAGAAGCAGAGTATCTTTTTAAAAATGAAACACAGGATTCTCAAGCAGAATGTCATGCTAATGGTCTTGTCACTATACTATTTAACAATCTACCTTGTTCAGAGGTAGTTTGATATCTCTACAGGCACTGACAGATGTGCAGACCCCCTCTCTAAATCACAGCACTTACATAAAGTGCCATGAGTTAGAAGACTCCTCCCCCGACCCAAGAAATATTCACCTGCTGGGTTGGGGGTGGGATTGAGCCAGCCTGCAGGAGCCCAAGGAGCCTGCCTGTAGTGGAGGAGCTGCCTTTCTTCCCCAGCCCTGCCCAGCTCTGTGGGAAAGGAGATGGGAGAGGGGAGGGGGAGTGAGTTGTGGGCTGGGGTTTGTCCAGCCTGAGCTGGTGCGGGGGAGAGAGGAGGATTGAGGGTGCCCATGATGTGTGGGGTTTCCAATCTAATCTCCCCCTCTCCATCTTAGGTCAAGCAAACCCCAGCCTGCAGCGCATTCCTTCTTCCCTCTCCACCTTCTCTTCCTGCAGGCAGCCCTGGGGGCAGGGATGGGTCCCATTAGGCCAGCCCTGATTGCACCACAAATTAATCCTCAGGAACAGAAATTTTCTAAGATGCTCCCACGGGGAGTGCCTTTGTTATCTGATATGAGTTAATTTGGCATCTGAATGTGTAACTGTGGATGTGTGTCATGTAGAGTGCTTTCAGGGGGCTGATTATGCAACAAATGTAACTTCTGTCTGTTCCCTACATGGCATTGAATTGTATAGAATAGACTTATTTTTTCTTCTGAAGCTCTCTCTAGGTTAGTGCAATTTTTCACAACTCCCAAAGTAGATCATTGGCTGAAAGCTAAAATGAAGTTGTAGCTTTCTTTCTGCCTTTGAATGGCTGCTTTCAGAATATTCTTTCCCACATATATCAGCTGTCTTTTTTTTTCTCCTAGGATCAATCTCATTTGATTATTTCCTTTCCAGGCCCATTGCAATATTTCTCTGTCCTCACTAGTGTTTTCAACTCCTCCTATGTTGGTATCAAAAGCCGTGCCTCTCCTTTTGCCCTGGGAGTTTGCAGTGTTTTGCTAAGAAGAGCAACACATACCTTTTATTTGTGTGAACTTTACACATTTTCAGATATAATTTGTTAGTATTTTCTCCTGTGCACAGGGCACACAAAAGGATAGAAGGCAAACAGAGTAAGTTCACCTACCAACAGAACCCACTGCAATCTATCCATCTTAGAGCTCCACAAAGTATTTTATGATAAAATACAATTGAAAAAAGTAGAGGGGGGAAAAGTACTCTATGTATGGTATTTGGTAGCTATAAAAATCAGCCTAGAAAATTACCAAGAATTTATGACACGGTATTTCCATATGGTGTTGCTTTTTTTTAACATTTGGTAACATCTTGCTTTGCAGATATTATTGAATTGTTTTGCACTGTCCTGAAAATATTTTTCAAAATATATTTTGGCTTATTCTATCAATTTTAGAAAATGATAGGCAGATTCCATAATCTCAATGCTGTGGAAATGTTTGTGTGGGCTGTGTCCAGGTGTTATGTTGTATTTTTTTAGAAAAGAGAGAAGCTACAAATGAGGCAGTAAATTTTTGGAAAATGAAAACCTCTAATTGTTTTCTCTGAGAATGGTAAGAGGGAAAGACTTTTATATGAGGAGATGCCAATTTCTTCATTCAGCCCAAACCTATTTTCTCATTTTGCCTTATAATTGCACCTTGCTTACAGCTGCATTTGAGAAACAAAAGATTGTTTTACATGCCTTAAAAAAATACTCCAGGCATTTTTCAGGCTTCAGTAAAACACTTACTTCAATTGAGCAGTAGAACAATTATATCTTTTAACTAAGCATGCAACAGTGTTTCAGGGCAAGGCTAATTAATATCATATGTGTGCTTCCATGTATTTGTTTTCTCAGACCATGAATTTGGAAGTCCTTCTGAGTCTTTTTCCTGTATTACGGAGCAAAAATCCACATAAAGACAATTGCCATCATGGTGTTAATTAGTCATACTCTTATGTCACAAAGCCTGTAAGGTCCTGATGTACAAAGGAATTTACGTATTTATTCCCATTGATTTAAATGGGAATTAGGCAGCATAGCTAGGTTCGATTTTCTGAAAATACATTTTCCAAGCTGTTTCAGCTTTTGTAGTCATGTAGGCCAGGTACAGAAGTTATACCTATTGCACAGCAAGCATTCACAAAGCACTCTACAGCCATAACCAAATAGATGGTCATGGCACATACAGCATGTAAAAAACAGTGGAGCCTGCCCTAAGGTAACTCTGGACAAATGTGGTATCAGACTACAGTGCTGTATGTTAGGGTGGTGTAATGAATACCTGTGCTAGATCCTATCTTGAGTCAAGGTAGGCCACATTCTGCAGACATCCCATGGAGCATTGTGGCACCCTGCACCTTTAGCCTAGGCTAGAGCTCTTCTCTGCCTGAGCACCAGGATGGCCCTGCCCCTGGGCTCTCATGGACTCAAGGCAGTGAAGTCCCGGTTTTTAACCCTCAAATCCCTTGTTCCCACCAGCCACCTATGAGCCACAGTCTGACTTGGCAGGAGGGGTGGGAAGAGGGTTCTGTCTCTCAGCACCAGTCCTGGCACAGGGGTACCCACATCCCTGGGCCTTTCCCCCTACCCCAGCATGAAGCACCCCACAGATCTACACTGAGACTGGGAGAACCCACCATGTGCAGGCACAGCACCATGGGAGCCAGGCCCTGGCATGGCGCACCCTCTCAGGCAACCCATGGGGCTAGGCACCCTGCCAGTCAGCCCCTAGTGTTGGCCTGATTTTAAGAATCAGCAGCTGATACTCTATTGTGGGCAGAATGCAATATCCCTAAAATGACTAATCACAACATATCCTGTTGATAACTTGGAGACATTTATTGATACACAGAAGAATACACACCTTCTGCAGGCCTCTTGCTTCAGTTTGTGGTGGTCTTGCCTGGAGGAAGTTTCTGAGTGATGAACACACTGTCTTTGTTCCTCTCTTGTGTTATACCTTTAGTCCATTCATTGTGTGCTAGTGCTTATTTATTGGTGGTCCAGTCTGACGTAGTGTGTCCAGCCAATGGGAGTACTATCCACATGCACTTCATATACCAGGCATCTGGTTGGATGTGATCATATAGTTGGAATCTTTCCATCCCTAATTGAGACTTGTAAGTACCAGGACAGGTTAAATCCTGTAGCTGCACTCTTATCTTTTGAATACATGAGAGATGGGGCCATTTCTCTCCTCAAGGTTTATTAGACACTCTCTACTTCCAAAAGAAAAAATCTCTATCTCTGGAATGTGTGAAAACTGCCTTGTTACAGAGCTGCTCCCCTACTAAGCCACAAAAGCCTGATTTTGTTTTCTAGTAAACTAGTTAGCCACACTTATTTTGAATATATTGAATAATAAGCACTGAATAAACACTGACATTCTAAAAAAATTGGAAATGTTAGCCATCACCTAGCATAGCTCCTCCTGCCCCAGCAGGTCCTGGTATGGGTGGCTCACTTCTGCTGGGCCAGAAGATTAGGCCTGGACCTGAGTGGAGGTGACTCCATGGTCTCTGTGGCTTGGGCACTGCTGGCAGGTTTCTAGCCCACAAACACCTGGCATGCTGCAAGGGTTTTTTTTGTCCAAATGCTCCAGGGTCCCACTTCTTCTTTTGTATGGCGCCAGATACCAACTTCAAAATCTATGACTCTCTGATATTATTGCTCAGTGTGCAGATTCCATCTGTTCCATCTGGGCAGCTTTTGATTAGGTCCTGTGCCCTTTGTTGGACACCATATTCACACAGGAGGCTGTCCAAGACATTCATTTTGTACAGTGTTGTTTTGAAGTGCCCATATCCAGATCTCAGTCTGTTCAAATAAACCCATGCTTCTCTGTCAAGGTCGTGCCCAAGGGAGGACTTGTTTGGTGTTGGTGTATAGATTTCAGACCAGGTTAGTCTGACCAATCATTTTGTTTCCACAACAGGGCCACATGATGCAGCCTGCCAGGCTCTCCATGGGCCAAGAAACCTGGCAGCAGGGAAGCAGTTAGGGTCTGTCTTCCAATGTCACTTCGTCAAATGCCCAAGAGTATAAGGAGTAGATATGTGTGTGTACAAGTTGTGCATCCTGTTATGAGTCTCTGTGAACTGTTAAGTACAGTGTTGAGCTTTTTAGTGTGACAACTCCTGGACTATATAGAAGCACAATATTTTGTTGAGGCATATACCACTACAAGTGCGATGATTCTGAGCACTTTGAAGTTGGTACTCCATGTCGTGCTGGCTAAACATCTTAAGACAGCTACTTGTACTTTACTGCTAACTTTTTGAATGTGATATTTATAGGTCAGGGAACAGTCTAATATGACTCATTGGTAGCTTGGGGTAGGCTCACGGGGAAGGATGTGCCTACTTTGATATTCACTGTGCTCTTGGCTCAATGATTGTCCAGTTGGAAGTGTGATGATACTGATTTATTGATGCTCCCACTAGCTCCATGCCTTTCAACACTCCCCCTACCCCCCCAACCTCTATTCCACTGTCCTGGAATGAAGTTGAGATGTCAGGGTCAGTGTTGTTGTGGGCTTATCAGTCTGTGTTACATTGAATGGGAACATAAATCTGGTTAATTGACAACTGGCTGCCATATCCCTCAAGGACATGTTGCCTTCCTGAGTGAGGTCTGTGCATTGGTGTGGAATCCAAACTAGCCCCCACATAGACACCAAATGGGACTGAGAGTTTCTTTGAATCCCATAGCCAAAGTGTAACCAAGAGTCACAACTGGGTTTTTTTGCTGGCATGCCTCTTTGGCAGAGCACTTACATATGAGCACTATTGCAGGTATGGCACAATGGGAATGGGAAAAAGGTCCCCCAAAATGCCCCCAACTCCCTCCCTCCCTGCTGTGGGTGCCAGGATGCCTGGAAACCCAAGAATTCAGGCTCTCCCACTTGGGTGATGGAACCCAGGCATCCAGGCACCCACATCTAGGAAATAAAACCAAGGCATCTGAGGTCCTACAACTGGGAGATGGAACACAGACAGCCAGGCTCCCACGCTACTGCTCTGCTTCTTTACCAGGGTCCTGGAACCCTGGTTTGGGCAGGGAATTGGACTATCCCTGGAAGGAGCAAGGACCACACTGTGGCATGCCAGCAGATCTCCTACAACATTCCCTTTCCTCTATCCTTTCCTTAGAGATGTATCAGCACCTGTGAGAGTGACAGCAACAGCAAGTTCCCAAAATTGCAGGGGTGACACAAGGCTGGACAAGTGGGGTACTTATGCTGCCACCCTCCCCCCACCCTGATTTATCCTTTCAGGAGTGTCATTTCAGCCCCACATCCCTGACCAGCCGGGTCCAGGCTCCCAATATTCCCCTGATTAAACTCATCCAAGCCCAGAGAGATGAGCTTCATCAGGAAAAGAGGAAGGGAGGGAGTTGGGGTGCTTTGCTAGGGGGACTTTTTACTGTTTCTACTGTGCCATAACTGCAGTAGTGCTCATATGTAGGTGCTCTGCCAAAGAGGCATGCCAGCAAATATCCCCAGTTGTGACTGTGGGTTACACCTTGGCTGTGAGACTCAAAAAAATCTTTTGGTCCCATTTGGTGTCTGTTTGGGGGCTAGTTTGGGTTACATGGTTCCACACCAATGCACAGACCTCTCACAGAAAGGCTACATGTCCCTGAAGGATATGGCAGCCAGTGGTCAATTGTTTCCCAGGTGGGAGACAGAGCCCAAATGTGTGGTTTTGGAGTGACCTGAAAAGGATTTTCACCAAAAATCCCAGTGAAAACACAGACCCTTATTTAGCATCTTGGCTCTCCCCACTGGGAGATGGAACCCAGGTATTTCACAGTGTGGTCAATGCCAAGTTGTGAGAAGCTGTATGGCTTCTCGCCTCAGGTTGGGGAAAGGGTCTAAATAGAGGACTCACCATGGCTCCCTCAGTGTCTCCCTTGTCTGCAGACTCCCCATTTGTATGCAAGAGGCCCAGTTATGGAGGCCAAGAAGCTGGATCCAAGATGGTTGCCCAGACACCTGTGGCTGACATGAGAAATGTGCATAGATGGCGCAGGCAAAATAAGGAACAAATGTGACTCAATGTGAGGGTGGGAATGGATAGGCTGATGATTGCTTACACCCGTGCTGCCAAAGTACCCGAATGAGCTGCCTAGGTCCAGGAACATGCTGTGAAGGTCCAAGAATGGGCTATCCAGATGGCAGCCCACTGTCTGAGGGAGGCCACCCATGCCATTACAGAACAGAGAGAGTTTCATTGCCAGGATAAGCAGTTTATGCACAGTGTCAAAAATGGCATGGGGTTCAGCTACAACAACCTTCAGTGGCATCAGTGCTGACTCCCTTTGGGGCCAGAGTACTGGGAAAGGCTGATGCCCATGGCATGGTGAATGCTACTCTGGGGATTTTTTTCTCTGGGGCAACATGACCAGGATTATTCCTATGTGGCAGGGGCTAGGTGATGGCTGAGGGTGTATACTCCACACTGTGCGTTGAGTGGGCATTGAGTTCTGAAGTAGACAATGTTCCCTAGCTTTTCTTTAATAAACTAAATTTTGACTGCTTCAACATTTGATTAAAATGAGGCAAATCTCTTCTTCAGGCTGCATTACCCTGCACCCTGGTGTGTACCCCCAGTGGGGGTTACAGAGGGAGAGGACAAGGGTAATGGTGCCCAGCCAGCCTGGGTTGTGGTCAGCGATACCCAGGACATGGGCCACAGGAGCCCGGGGCTGCAGACCCATAGCCCAGTGCCAGGGTAGGGGCACTTGAAGTCCTCCATTCCTACTCATCCAGGTAGGGCTCCTGGCACATGTAAGTGAGGAAGCAGTCAGCCAGGGCTTTGCAGATCCAGAAAGCCTGATGCTATGTAGGTCCAGGGCCATCAACATTGGTGGGAGCTCTGCCTCTCCTCCCATCCCTGCACCACATGTACTCAGTCTCCAGTTGAAGTGCTCCTTCCATAAGTCCAGCTGCCCTCCATAGGGCTTCATAATCTAGGGCAGGAGGGGGCAGGCTGGGCCTCTGATGAGAATTTGGGGGGCAATGACACCACTGCTGATGAAATCTGGGACCCACTCTCCAGCAGCCAGGAGAATGCAGAGTTGAACAGAATGAGGGCATCATCCTCATCCGTTGCTTAAAAGTTGGTGGCCCAGTCATGTCCTAGATGTCTGTGTTCTGTGTGTGTGTGTGCATGTGTGCACCCACTGTACACAAATGCAGGCACACACATACACAACCCTAGTATCTGAGGCACACAGCCACACTTCGTGGGTGCAGGGTGGTCATGTGCAGGACAGCCTACTAGTGGCTTGTGACTATGAGGGTTTATGCAATGGCAAGCTGCTGCCACATCAGGTACGGGTAGCTGGCCCTGAGGTCCCACAGCTTCCATCCAGACTCACACAGGGGGACCAGCAGGATCTGCCACAGCTCCTGAGTTCCCCTGTTTGCTTGAGCATGCAGGCTGAGAAACAAAGGTATGTGCAAGTCAGGATGACAGGGCGTTGTGGGCATGGTGGCCTGCGTGCAGTAGCTAATCATGAGTAGCTTGGCCTTGGCTGTTTGACTACATTCAGGAGTCTTCAGCAGCCTGGGGAGCCCAGAGGCATACAAGAGCACCTGCTACCTGCTAGGCTTGGTCTGTACAGGCTAGCTCTGATCCTCACCCTACCAAAGGGCTAATGCGTGTTCTGTTTGTTCCCAACCTAACCTTGGATGCTTAGAGAAAAGCTCAAAAGTTTGAGTTCTTCCGTTTCAGGCTTCTTGAACTCCTGTACTTAGCTCTAAAGTACAAAAACATCTCAAATGAGTGCAGTTAATAAGGCATAAGTGGTTACAGTTAAAAAGACATTAACTTTGTCCTCAGAAGTACCAATTTTTACCTGCCTATATACTCTTTGCTGTCTTAAAATGCCACTAAACAACTTCCCTTCTTTCACCCTGCAGCCTTTAATTTTGGATTTGTGTTCATCTTATGGAAATACAAAGAGGCTTAAAAAAATCAGTTCTAAGGTTTTTTTTTCACAGGAAATACTTTGAAGAGAAATTTTCATCCTAATTCAGCCTGAATTACCCAAATAATCAATGCTGAGCTTTTCAGATTAAGAACCACAAGCCAGTGTTTTAGGTAGATACTTTATAGCTACCTTTGACTGCTCCTTTGTTGTGATATAACATATTAGCAGCATTATGAAAATAAACATCCTGACAATTGGGACACAGCTCAAGTCCCAAGGTAAGAATGTGCCTGTGGAATTTCAAAGTCAGCCCTGCACAAAGGACCAACATAAGTCCCATGAATCACTTATGTTACCAGATGATTTGTATGGTAACCAAATAGTACATCATTATACAATGTGCTAATATCCTTCAGTTCCTACCAATGCTGAACCCCCTATCATCATTGTTGTATAAAGCAACCTCCACACCATTAGTGATATTCCTTAAAAACTCATGGAATGTTAGTTAAGTCTCAGAAACTGGAGAGGGAAAAATAAAGGAACACACAACAGGACCCAGGGAGTTGTAGACCAGGATGCCTAATTTCAGTATTAAGAAAATATACTAGAACCAATTATTAGGCAAATGATTTATGTACACCCACAGGCTAATCATGTAAAAAACAAAGAAAGAAACCACCCCCCACAAACCCAGCCAACCTGAATTTGTCAAGAACAAATTCTGTCAAATCAATTCAATTTTGCTAAATTAACTGGTCTTACAAAATCAGTAGATGTGATAACTCAGATTTAGTAAGGATTATGACACTGTACCATCTCATATTTTCAAAAGCAATTAAGGGAATTATTTTTAGATTTTAATATTTAAGGTGGGTACATAACTTGTTGAATAATCTAACTTCAAAGAGTAATCAGTAGTTTGCTGTCAGACTGAGAAGTGAGATCTTGCCTGGGTTTGTTGTGAGTTCAGGAGTATTCAAATATTTTCATTAGTGCCTTGGATGATGAGATAGGGAGTATTCTCATAAAACTGCAGATGACACCAAGCTGGGAGGAGATGCAGGAACTCTGGAGGGCAAGGTTGAAATTCAAAATGAGTTTGATAAATTGGAGCATTGGACTGAAATCAATAACATGAAATTCAATAAAGACAAGTACAAAGTGCTACACTGAAGAAAGAGGAACTAAATTTACAAGTACAAAATATAGAAAAAACTAGCTAGGCAGCTGTAGCTGTTTGTAAACTGAGGCTAAGTGCAGACATTTGAGGTTATTAGGTGGAGATTAGATTGGGTTCAAAATGGCAACCCGATCTAACTTAATTTGGCCCAGGTACAGACCTTACATTCAGACTCGATCTTAGTGATTAGAAATCAATCTAAATCCATAAAAGTACATAAGTTTCACACACACATACTGGTCTAAAAATTGCGGAACCCAGTCTAAGATAAACCTGGATTGATGTAGTATCAGACTTACTCAATCTAAGTTAGACCAGAGCATGGAGTCTGCAGAGCCCCAGCTGCTGGGCCTAGCTCCAGGACTGTACTTTTTACAGCCCCCCACCAAGCACTAAACTGTTTTTAGCCTCCTAGCTCATCTCCCCCCTTGGTGAACCAGCCAGGCCAGCCCAACCCCCACCTCTGTGGACCTTGCAAGTCCCCCTGATCCTGCCAGACCCTCCTAGACTCCAGCAGCCCCCCGCACTCCATGCGAACCCTGCCTGTCCCACCATAGATCCTGCAGATTGAGTCTGCTCTCCCTCTCCGAGCACCATCTGTGGATTGTGCTTGCCCCCCATAACCCATGAACTATGCCTGCCCTGTCCCATGGGTTGTGTCTGCCCACCCATCCCTCCACAGATCCCTAGTCACCCTCAGCCTGCTTGCTCCCTCTTCCTCCCAAGCCTCCTATCCTGATTTACCTTAGATGAGGTGGCCATTTTAAACCTGATCTAACCTCCCTGTAATGTCCCCAAATGTCTGCACTTAATTTAAATTTGAGTCAACAAAATGAAATTCTGAAGTCAATTAACAGGTTTGATCTATGTAAGATATGGAAAGTAATTAGTGTATTCTACCTGGCACCAATGAAGTTACATCTAGAATATTATGTCTAGTTTAAGGCACCAGAATCTCCAAAAGATGTTGACAAGATGAAGAGAATATAGAAGAGAGAGAGAAAAAAATGACAGGCTCAGAAAGGCTTCTTCAACCTGAGTAAAAATTAGAAAAGAGAAGACAGGGCAGGAGGAATTGGGCTAGAGAGATGGACACTATATTAATTTTGCATATATGTAAAAGGATGTTAAAAGAGGATGATGATTCATTGCTTTTCATTTTCACTGAAGTTAGGACAAGTACTAACTGGCTTAATTTGTAGCAAAGAAGATTTAGCTTGAATGTTAAAGGGAAAAAAATCTAAATGTAACAAGCTACCTTGGGATCAATGGAGATTTTTGAGAACAGATTAGATAAACATCTGTCAGACTTGATCCTTTTGCAAAGCTGGGGAATGGATTAGATTATCTCTTGAGGTTTCTTCCAGTCCCACATTTCTATGATATTTGAAAGAGGCTCATTCTGTTTTCCGTAAAGTCATCAAGAATTTAGCCATTAGCTTCAATGGGAAACCAATACCAAATGTAACTCATATTCTCACTTACTTCCAATAAATTAACATTATTATCTTCATTTTACAGATGAGGATAACTTATTTAATAAATGCCAGAGAAAGCTTATTGGTAAACACCTGAGCTGGAAGTAGAACTCAAGAGTTGTTGCATCTCAATCCAGTGTTCCTATTACCTAACCCTGTGCAGCCATAGGCTATTAGCCCCCCACAAACAAAGGGGAACAGATATAGCTGCAGGGTAGCCCGGCCACAGGCTGCTGCAGTAGCAGGGAGGGGCATGCAAACTCAGATAGCTTGTGCGGCCAGGATCGTAGCCCTGGTATGTGGCTGCCCAGCATGGCAGATACGTTTTAATTTACTTTGTGACTGGGCTAGGGGGTGCAGATTGAGACCCCCACAGTGCAGGAGGGAGTGCAGCATGGGTGAATCATTAATCCCTGCCCCTGCCCCACTCCCTCCTGCAGTATGGGGATTGTCCCATGACCCAGTAGAGCTGAGGCCCATTCACCGTGAATGGGGCCCCAGCTGGGCTGGGTCATGCGACAGTCAGAGCCCGGTGGTTCATCCAGGGGCATGGGGGGAGAGCTCCTGCCTGTGCCCTGCTCCCTCCCTCACCATGGGGTCCTTGATCTGCCCCCGCCCTCAGCCCTTTCCCTTCCCCCCACTCCTTCCCCCACAGATTTACCTGCTGGGTAGGTTGTATGCAGTCAAGCGTGCACATGCTCAGCCCCTCAAAATAATTTTTTCTCCCTTCACTTATGCTTTGCAGAGTAATGGTCACTTACAAGATACCTGTATAATATGCAGAACAACAGGACCTAGATCTGGATGAAGAAGAGACCCTTAGGAATTTCCACAATAAAATGGATAGAAATGTAAGTCTCATAAAAACCCAGTGAGACTGTGATTTCAACTCAAGCACTTTTGAAAGATTTCACTTGGCAGTAATAAACTTTAATGCATTTTAAAAAGAAAATGGGATAAAAAAGCCCATAAATGTTTGTGGGAGTACAAAATGTATTTCTGAGGGATACCATGCTTACAAAAAGTATACTTGTAATGGCAGCTGTCTTCTGTGCTTGGAAGCATGACTTTAAAACAATTCACTTTGCCAAAGATGGGTGTTAATCTGAAAATGATTTGCTTGCCACACAGCAATATGACTAAAACAACAAGATACCTCACCTGTTTCTTGTGTTTGGATGGGTGTGAAAATATGTTTCTTTTAGCACATTGGCAGGCTTACTGTAGCAATGTTTAGGTTCTGCTTGAGAACAAAGTTACTCTAGTTATTTCCCCACCTTCCTAAAAAAGATTTCTCAAGAGAGCTTTTCCAGATGCAAAATCAACAAAAAAAAATCATAGTCTGTCTTTTTTACCCAGATAATTATGCATCACTGTATGTTGCTCAGCCATCTTTCCTTCATTTTAGTGCTCTAAATAACTGGGTTAAAATACCCCTTCCTCCTTGTGACTGCAAAGAATATGCTACCCTGTTTTCTTTCTGCTGAAGAGCTAATAATGAGAAAATATTATGTCTGTCTTTGGCAAGTAGAGGCCCCTGGAGAAATCTCCAGAGCTATTTTCACTAGCATCTCATTACAAGTTGGAACCTTTATCATTTTTTAACTTACTGTAAGAATTTGTGTGTGTGTTTGTGTGGTTTTTCCTTTGAAGTTCAAATTTTTTCTGAGATTTTTGTTTTTTAAGGCCAGCATCAAAGAAGGTCTCTACACTAGTGCCTCTGAGAGAAACAGACAATTGTCTTCTTCCAAGTATTAAAGATCATTTCGCATCCAGCTTTCAAGTGCCTGCCACTTTGGGAAATGTTTACGTCCAAACTTCATACTCTTCACTAATAAATAAATTGGGGAAAAAATAATCATTGTCAGCACACATTTAAAGTGTAAATGTTATTTGAGCTAATTGTACTCTGGAAAAAGATGAGATGTAAAATTAGTCCCAGGACCCATACTTGTTTCTGTTGGCATAGACATAGGTTCTTGAAGGAGGGAGGTCTCAAGGGAAGGAATGTCACTGCATCTCTGCCAAAACAGGGCCCAAAATGAGCAGTAGTGGGGTATGGCTAAGACAGATGTCATGTAAGCCACTATCACTGTATGTACAGATATTTGCTGTTCCAAAAGAAACTCTCCTGGGAGTTATTTAACCTTGGTTGTTCCCAGCTTATTTTTCTCCTGGGTCAGCCATTTTTATTCTGGGAGAAAAAGCTGGAATATCTGAACATCAATGACTTTCCCAGGACAAACTTAATGTCTGTATGATCTGTGTCTTTTCTGGAGCCAGGGACAGATTTAGGGGGTTGCAGTCCATACCCACCATTTGCTGCCAGTTCACTGGTGATAGCTCCAGTCTTGGCTGCCAGATTCATGTGCAGTGAACTCTTCACTATTACTGCGTCCCTCTTTTGCCATTCTGGATCTGCCACTGCCTGGTGCCTCCAGGAAAATTTAGAGTTTCCATAGTGTCTGACTGGAAATCTGTAATACAAGAGTGACCTCCAGCCTCAGGGGCAGGGCAGATGTTTCATGGTATAATTCCTACTTGTTAATAGATTTCAAACAAGCACATAACAATGCTTGAACTGTACAGTTACATTGGTCTTTATACAAGGCCATATTGAACTATAAAACTGAGGAAATGACTGATTTTATATGAGTTCGAGCAAAAATAATGTACAAATATTTAAACTTTTCACCTTTTTGAAAACAAAATATTCTTTATCAATGAGCCCCATTTAACAGCATGTCACATGGTATGTGAATTAAAAAACTGACCCTGTATCTTGAACCATAATCAACAGTAATCCATCCTCACTCACATTTATGACAGAATTATTTAAAATCTTGAATATCAAACAAAACAATGTGAACACCTGGTAAAGGACTGTACACATCATATTTCTGGATAGTGTATTCAGGGATAGAATTCTCACTTCAGGAGCAAGGGGGTAAGTCTCAAACTTTGAATAAGTTCCTGTTTTTAGCTGTACATGCTAAGAAAATAACTTATTTTCTTATAAACAACATTACATGTTCATCTAAAAATGTTACAAAGTGTTTATTTTTCAATTCTTCTGAAAAGGAAAATATCTGATAGGTATCTTTTATAGACTGACACCCTGATTACCTATTGCGAATTGTATGTTCTTGATCTTTTTTTCAGATCAAAAAAGAAGATAATATTAATAAGGATGAAAGCAGAATAAATTACTTCAAAAAATCTGCAGAGGTAAACAGTATCAAGTGTAAACTTTAAGTGACTGAATCTAAGCCTTCTGTTTGATTTTGTGTCAGAATATTTCCCTCCTCCTTTTTCTCCATTATTAATGAGAAGGACTTAAAGCTGATTGCACCATCAGTGCATGTCAAGATGAACGTGGATGTTTGGTTCCCCAGAGACAAGTAATGGTGGCATGCCTTGCACTGCCACTACTTGTCCCTGGGGAATGCCCATGTCACATGTACTTTTGCATGCAGCAGCTTACCTTGGGTGGGGTAGGGGAGTCTAGAGCCAGCACTGGGCTGGCTGCATCAGACTGGGGCCTTGGGGTCCTCCTGGGGCAGCAGCAGTGCTGATTCTGCTGCAAGGAGCCTGGCTGGCAGCCACAGTGTGGCTCGGCTCTGCTTTTGAGCAGTGTGTGCTACCTGTACATGTGATGTCCAGGGGTCAAAAAAGCCCATGAAAAAAAGGGTGGAGCAGCCCACGCAAGGGGCAGCATGCCCTTGCAGTGTGGAGGAGAACATCTAAATGTGCAATATGTAGTGCCACAGACATGTTTGTGTGGTGCCACATATTGCACAGCCGCGCTAATCTGGACACAGCCTCAGAATGTAAAATAATAATACTCATTTCCATTTTCATTTTAAAATGTTTTCTTTATTTAGAATCACTTCCATTTGTAGTTTTAGATGTCTCTGTTTTTTTCAGAGAGACTGTCGCTGAGTGAAGTCCTCTTTTCATGATGTTCTTTCATTTTTGCGTCAGGTGAAATTACTAACACGGACCAAAGAGGCACGTTTTGGTCAGAGAGACACTGTAGACTTGTTCTGGCAAGTATGCATTTTTCTGCTTTCTCTTTTTCTCTTTTTCTTGATGGACCACAAAAATTGATGACATAAAAGAAAACAGTAACTTGTCCAGTTTCAGACTCAATGTTATCTCCTAAGAAACTTTTCGTTTTTAGTTTCTTAGACTATGAAGGTTGAGTAGAAGATCAAGAAGATTGATAAAATCTTCATTTACAAACCCATTCATTTGACTAAAAAAAAAAAATGCCAGCTTTGCTTAGGCCTAGTAAAATTATCTAAGTGTGCCACTAATAAATCTTTATTATTATTTTATTTAATTCTGTAGTGATCCTAGACTCAAAATTATTTTCACTAGTAGTATCTTCAATTATGTTATCTCTGGTGCACAAAATTCTGCTCATAGGGAAAAGACTAGCCATATCTGCATCTATCTTTCCTCAGTACTGACATTATTAGGCAAAACTATAGGTGACATAAGTTATTCTACTTCAAATACCATTTTTGGAGAAAACCGTGTAAGTGGTGATGCACAGTGAATTAAAGTAAATTAATCTGATAATATAAGTGAATTGAACAAGCTGTGAAATATAAATATTTTAATCACTTCTTGATCCAGAAGTACCTCATCTACAAAATGAGCAATTACATTCTACCTCATGGGAGTAGGCTCTAATTATGAAGCAGTGAGATGGTGCTAAACACAAAATGCATGTAAATATCAACATCAGGCCCTTTAATTGCACATTTGTAATATGATCAGGTATGCTTCTTTTCTTTTACAAATCCTTGTGTTTGGAGCAGGTGACTTACTTTTGTCATGGGCACTTAGCTAGATTACAATAAGAAACTGGGCAAGCTATTTAAAACAACCATGTGTGTTACTGTTGTTGTTATAATTATTGTACTGAAAGGTTAATCAGAAAGTTGTATACATACTTTAAGAAGAACTGATTTAGATAGATACCAGTTGTGCAGGCAGACAAGGAAGCAAAGTTCTAATAAAAAACCATGAATAATAGTGACTACAAGATGACTATAAAAGAGAATTTTGAAAAACTTGAGTTTTGGGTCTCCATTTAATGGTAGGAATTAAACCCAATCATTTTGTCAGCCTGTGTCTGGTAGGTGGGTGCTCTCAAGGCCAATTCACGGACTCATTTCTGCATTTGGTACACATAGAGCAGGAATAGGTAGACAAGGCCATTGTAACGGAGTCACGTAAGTGCCCTGTGACTGTGAGGGTGATTGGCAGAGCTGCCAATCACCCGGGCAGCTCAGGTGCCGGTTACCAGGGTGACCAGGTGGGTCAGGTGGCTAGAAGGGGGCAGGGCCGGGCCTTTATAAACAGCTTAGGCCGGAGCCTGCCTGGCAGTTCTCCCCGGCTGCCGCAGGAGCGGGAGCTCTGCGGCTGAGCTGAGCGGCCAGAGTCAGTGGTTGCTGCCGTGTTGGGCTGATGCGCTGCGATGAGGCGGGGAACCACGATACTCTAAAGTGAGGTAGGGTTACAAGCCCCAGACGGGCTTGGAGTTTATTATGAGCAGGAGGCTCTATTGTTTGGGTTGCAGCCATCGGGATTGAATTTGTTACAGTTAATCCAGAGGACTGGGTGAGGCTGTAGGGGAGCGAGGAGGCCTCAGGGGAGCTCCCCAGCAGCCTGGGGGTTCCTGGTGCCCAGCTAGGGCACAGTGCCAGAGGGGCACTATTGTTTGTGCCAGAGGGGCATTATTGTTTGTGCCAGAGGGGCGCGGTTTGCGCTGGCAAGGCGCGGCGAGAGGGGTCAGAGACCCCAGCCCATACGGGCGGCATTTGCCCAGTGGGGGCAACGGCCGCCCAGTGCCAGAGGGGCACTAGTGTTTGAGCCAGGGAGGGCAAGGCCCTAGAGCGGGCCAAGAGAGAGCGCGAGGTGCGTGGTGTCGACCCCAGAGAGGGCAAGGCCCCAGAGCGGGGCAGAGAGAGAGAGAGAGCAGGCGAGGGACGACAGCAAGGGCGCCGGTAGTAGGGCGGTGGTAGCGAGCCAGGCCCAGGGGGCGCCAGCAATAGCTGGATGCCGGCGAGACAGGCCCAGGGTGCAGGGAGTGGGCTGGAGGATAGGAGCCCGGCCCAAGGGGGTGCCAGGCGGGGGAGGAGCCCAGGGTGCCCGAGAGAGAGAGAGAGGGCACCAGAGGGGCGAGGGACTGTACAACATCCCACGGAACAGCTGCGAGGCTTGGGGCGTGCTGAAGGGGAGGTTGGAGGCACGCATAGCCCTTAAGGCGGGGCGCATAGAGATGCCCCATTTCGGAGTAGGGGCAGGAACATCGGTACCGTTAACTAGGGGAACAGAGGCAGCCTCCCATACAACTTATTTGTCATCAAAGTCGTGGCGGGCGAGGATTCAAGGGTGCCCAGTCCACCCTAACGTGGTGGTAGGGGGTGCTAGGGAGTTCACGGCCGCTCCTAGGCCCCACTCCCTCACAGCCATGTTTATCAGCAGTACTCTCAATAGAAACTGCACCATGACTACAAGAAAGAATTTTCAAAACTATCCTGAATTTTGTGCCTGTAGGAGGCAGTAGGTATTAAGTCCAGTCTTTTTGTCACTGAAGTCAATGGAAAAATATCTAATAGAACTGGGTTGTGGCAGAGACCTCTGAGGGCACAGATAAAGTAATTTAGATGTCTTATTTTTAGGTTTGAGGATGTTAACATTTTTTTGGAACGCAAACTAGGCAAGGCATTTGAGGCCAAATCTACATCACGTTTAAATATGTAGCACTCTATTGAAGCCAACTTTTGCACTTGTAGTGGATACCTGTATTGGTTATTACAGGGGTGAGGTCCCTCCCACCCTAACCACTACTGTGAACACACTGAGCAGAATTCTTAATTCTCAGATTAATTGAGTCTGCTGAACGTCCTAATTAGCACACTCCAGCAGCCTCCGTGTTACATATATTCAGCACTCTCACATTTCAAAATGGTGGCAGTGGAGCTTTAACTAAATCTCATCAAACAAGCTTTAGTTAAAGGGCCCCCACCACCATTTTGAAGCATGGGACCCTGAATACATGTGATGCTGCAGGCACTTTAATTGGAGCTGGTCTTAGAGCTGCTTTAATTAAAGCATCCCCTCCACCCCAGAGCATATGTTTAGATGCCATAGATGTCAAAACATCTGAGTATATTCAGTAGGGTGCACACTAGCTTGTCAAGTAGATAGCTACATATGCACACCACTGTATGTGCATAAGTCATGAAACTGTAGCTGGACATAACATCCATGAGCAAAGAGAGATGGTTGGCTGTATTAGTCTGAAGTCAGTCAGAAGGTAGCATAGATATGCACCTTTATAGACTAACTGAATAGTATATACAGAAAAAGAGCTTTGCTTGTATGCTGTTTACAGTACTCCCTTATCCCTTTTCCTTCCCTCTAGCTTTGCCACCTATTGTAGTCTAATAACTTGTTCCACTTTAGACTTTGCAATATGTTCTCCTTTCACAGAATCTGATGAAGTGAACTTGGGTTCATGAAGGCTTGTGCTCTCTCTCTCTCTCTGTATACATATTATTTAATTGGTCTATAAAACCTCCAAAAATCATCACCAGTAGGAGTTAGAAAAAAGATGAGAACCATCCCACATTTTAGCTCTAATAGCTAAATGGTTAGGGTATTTGTCTAGGAAGCAACGTCCAGAGGAGCTTGAACTTGAGTCTCTGACATCCCACCGCACCATGAGGTAGGTAGTATTCTCTGTTTAGCAATCCTTGTTGAAGCAGGCCTATTGACTAGCCAAGAGAAGGAAATACTAGGGTCAGGAGGAAAAGAAGAAGCTAGAGGGTACATTTCTCATTGAGATGGGTGCCCTCTGTAGTTAGAGATGATATCATAATATATATACATAACGGAACGAGAAGTTGCAATGGACAGCAATACATCTAATATTGAAGTGTTTGACTTCACAAAGTTAATATTACTTTATTACATTTTAATGTAATTTACATTTTGAAAGGAAAAATGATAAAATTCAATTTTTGTGTGTTGCTATAATAGTCTCTCAGAAGGGAACATCATTATGGGTGTTATCATATAAGCTGCTGTATGTTCTTAAATTAGTATCACAATCAGGCTCTCTGGATGTGTTACAAATGTTTTAGTTACGTCTTTTGAAATCAGGCAATCTGACTCTGTAATGTGATAAGTGACTACAGTATTGATTATGTCTGCTGGAAGTGTGACCTAAGCTCCTGTCCAGGAGGCCAGTACATGGCCCAGGCACCACATAAATCCTGTCTAAATCCTCTTTTGTTGGATTAAGTTATATTTAAATGGCACATATGGCCTGTGTTTTAAAACAAAGCATACTTTTGAAAAATGAAATTGAGCCTACAGTTTACTGGAGTAATAAAACAGAATGCAATAAGAGGAACTGATTTGTTAAAAGAAATGAGACGCTATGAGGAATTTCATTCTGTTTTCAGTCTTTCTACAGAAATGAAAATTAAACATAAAAAATCAGTGTTGCCAAATCTCATCTGAGATAATAATTACCACAAATATATCTTTCATGTAAATCTAAATGTCCATAATGCACTCTTCTTGATAGTGATATGAGGAAGAGTGGCATTATTTTTATCAATGGATACAGAAGAATTCTTACAATTACACCACATGTTCTTTGCTTAATTTACTACTACTTCTAGAGAAAACCAATTGTTTCCTGAGACATTTATTTCCAAGATACTGACTTCAATTTTACTGTAGTGAAATCCTAAGAGGAATCACCTTCATTTTCTTATTCCAATTCCAATATATTCTACTGCAGAAATATTGCCTTTGAGAAACACATGCTTCTTTTCAGATGCAGATGAGTGACAAATGGCATTCAGTAAGCTGATCTTTGAATTGTTGAGATTTCTGTGTAGCTTGCACCAGTTTAAAACACTATTATGTGGCAGTATTAGTTTTCAAGGTTATGACATCATGACAACCAGTGGAATACACATCAGGAGGATGTCAAAATACCCTTACTGCACTAGACTATCTTATCCCGGAAAGGAATAAGAGAAACTTAGAAATACTGTATGTTAGCTGGACCTTGAATATAGGTGCTCAGGAATATGTGGTGCTGTTCTTGGGTGACAAATAAAACAGAGAAGGATGGACAATGAGAAGAACCATACCTTTATTAATCTTGTGCAGTCTTAAACCCAGTATATAGAATTTTCTTCTGATATAAAACACACCTGCAGATTGGATTCTAAGCATATTTCCCTCCCTAGTGCTAACTGATTGTAAAGAAGAATGGATGTGTATTACCCTCCCTTTTTAAGAGAGATATACCAGGTTTAAGCACAGGAGGCACAGCTTTTAAGCAGCCATAAATTAACACTTCTTTATTAACTTCAATGATGGTATGTACAATTCCAACCAGCTGAAAACATGGCTTCTTCAGGTTCATGACTTAGGACATGAGATGTACAGTAGGGTTATGCAAAACAGCACCATTCTGCTTCTACTTCTATTCTGATGTTTCGCTGGACAGTGTTTTGTTTTGAGTTTAGTTTCATTTTGAAAGCATCGTTCCATTGGGCTGCAAGTGCCCAGCAGCTTGCAGCCCAGTGGAGGCAGGTGGCATGTAGCACTGGGGCTGTGCTTCACCTCCCTCAACAGGGCTCATTGCCCAGTGGCTTTCAGCCCTATGGAACTGAGCTCAGTGGCGGGGGGCAGAGTGGAGCACAGACTCTGCCACCTCCTGCCACCGGGCTAAGCTCCATGGGGCTGGTGAAGCTGATCAGAGTGCAGCCTGGTGGTGGGAAGTGGGCAGAGCCAGTGTTGTGCTCTGATCTCCACCAGCCCCATGGAGCACAGAGGCAGGGAGAGCCAGGGCTGTGCTCCCTCCTGGCTGTACTTAAAGTGCAGCCTTGGCTCTCCCCTGCTTCCCACCATGTGGCTGCTGCTTTGAAACTTGAAACATTTTGAAACTTTTGAAATATTTCAACTGGCCTTATTTTATTTTGAGGCTGTTTTGAAGCCCTTCATTTCATTTTGATTTTGTTGTTTCAAGCTCAAAACAAGTCAAAACAGCATCAAAATGAAACAGCCGGAAAAGCTTTGCACAGTCCTAACGTGCAGCTCTCTGCTGTAACTAGTGCTATGAGTTACAACAACCCCCCTGACCCACCTGATGTTCACCGTTGGTTCAGAGAAGTGGGGGATCAAGCTCCACTTTGAAGCAGATCCAGGAGGACCTGCCTGTCCGCAACTTCTCTCCCTTAGTTTCGCCTCCTTTTCTCCCAGCTCTGGTGCTGTCTAAAGGATGGGAGCGGGTAAAGGGAGGGTGAGGGAGCTGTAGACTGAGGTTTGCCCAGCCTGCACTGGAGGGGGAGCAGGTGGATTGCATCCTCTACCTCTCCCCCTCCCAGCCTGCAGACAGGGGTTGCATCAGCCCAGACCTGCTTGCACACAGAGACTGACAGATGTTAATGAAGGTGTTCCACTTTGAAGCTCCTTCATCTGAATCCTCATATAGTGAGGGTTCATTTGTCATGGATTCAGGCACTTTTAAAGTGCTCTGCAGCCATGCACTTCTGCCAGGGAATGACTGTACAGCTTCTTTCAAGCAGCTGATCTCATGACAAAACATCACTTCTGTCAGTGCTTTTAACAACACAAACTAGTTTGGATCCCTCCCTTCCCCCAAGAGCCTGATCATTCTCTAATGTAATACATGTAATACATTCTCTAATGTAATAAAAATCTCAGACTCTGGTACATTTGTTGGCTTTGCTGCCTCTCGGCATCTTCTTGGCTGACTCCCTTGTTACCTCATATTTTGTGGCCCTTTAACTTAGGCGTTGGACCCTCCTGTGGAGTACCATCTCTAGCCCCTCCTTGTGAGTGTCCAGGGTCTCTGCTTGGCCTGGAGGGGTGATCCTGCAGTTCCCTCCCTACTGCATCCCCCTTGCTGCTTTCCCACTACCAGCTTTTATTCTTGCTGACCGGCGTTCTGGGATGACATCATGAGGGCACGCTGGCCCCAGCTGCAGAGAAAAGCAGCTGACAAAACATGCAGGTGCTCCACCCCTTTGAGGCTCATCTGGCCTGGCTATGTCCGGAAGGGGTGAGTTTGCCCTGTCTTCAGAGTTTTTTTTTTTTTTTTTCCATTGCCATGGCAGGTTATCTCCGCTGCAACCCACACCAGGGAAGGGGTCTCCTGCCCCTTTCTTATCATCCCCATGGGGCAATATACTATTTTAGTTTTTGTTAGGTTTTTAAAATAAAGGTTTGCATGAACATTATAACATAAGTGAGTCAATCCTAGTTTCAGGTTCTCAGACCAATTTATACTACAATAAACTGAACAAACATAAATAAGTCAAAAATCTTCTTTCTTTCTCCAGGTATTGAGAGGTATAATTTTCACTCTGGGGGAGAACCCCAGTACAGTAGCCTGCCTTCTCTTCCTCTTGTGCTTTGTCCTGGTGTTCTTAAGCCTCTTCGTGGCTTCATCCTTATTCATGGGTTATCACTTCCTGCTGGCTCCCAGCCAGGTACACTATCAGCTGCTGGCTGCCTGCATCTGGGTTCCAAACCCTTGAGGGCTACCCACCTTTTTCCACAATAGTACATGCTCCAAACAAGAAGGTACTCTAATGTAGGTAATGGGAGTCTTTTCTCTCTAAGTTAAAGTGTTTAAAAAAGGTCATATTTGTTACTTTTTAGCTATCACAGAAAAAGGACGAGTCATTTTTCTAAATTATTTTTTTTCCCTAAATGATCATACTCCATTATGTGACTGGAGGGATAAAGTTTAATAATTTTTTGTCTTATCTATTAGCTAAACAGCACATGATGAATGAGATGAACACTAATCCCAGAGGATAAGTGTTATTAAATCTCTTTCTTTTGCAGTTCATTGTAGTATATCATAGAATCATAAAATCATAGAAGTAGGGTCGGAAGGGACCTTGTAGATCTTCAAGTCTGACCCCCTGCCTGGGAAGGAGAAAAACTGGGATCAAATTACTCCAGCCAGGTAGGCATCAAGCCTCTTCTTAAAGACCCCCAGGGTAGAAGCCAGCACCACTTCCCTTGGAAGTTGGTTCCAGATCCTAGCTGCCCTAACTGTGAAGTAGTTCTTATGGATGTCTAGTCTAAACCTACTCTCCAACAACTTATGGCCATTATTCCTTGTTATGCCAGGGGGCACTAGGGGAAACAAGGTCTCTCCCAAACCCTTCTGGTCCCCCGTAGTGAGTTTATAGATGGTGAAGGCTGAACAGGTTAATGTCCTGCAGTCTGTTATTGTAGGGTCTGCCCTGTTGTCCCCGGATTATGCGGGTGGCCCTCCTCTGGACCCTCTCAATGTTGTCCACATCCCTCCTGAATTGGGGCACACAGAACTGGACACAGTACTGCAGCTGTGGCCTGACCAGCATTGCATAGAGGGGGAGGATCACCTCCTTGGCCCTACTTGAGATGCACCTGTGGATGCATGACAAGGTTCAGTTAGCCCTGCCAACCGTGACCTTGCATTGTCGGCCCATGTTCATCTTGGAGTCAGTAATGACTCCAAGATCCCTTTCTGCCTCTGTGCTCTCAAGAAGGGAGTTTCCTATCTTATAAGTGTGCTGATGGTTACTACTGCCCAAGTGCAATACCCTGCATTTGTCAGTATTGAAACGCATCCTGTTTTTGTTAGCCCACCCCTGTAACCTATCCAGGTCTTGCTGCAGTCTTTACCTCCCTACTAACATGCTCACCTCACCCCAAATTTTGGTATCATCAGCAAATTTAAACAGGTTGCTTTTCACCCTGTCGCCCAAATTGCGGATAAAGAAATTGAACAGCGCGGGCCCAAGGACGGAGCCCTGGGGGACTCCGCTGCCCACTTCCCCCCAGGTCAAATATGACCTGTCCATCACCACCCTCTGAGTACAACCCTTCAGCCAATCCACAATTCATCTGACTGTGTAGGCATCAATGCCTAGTTTTTTTAATAAGGATGGGGTGGGAGACGGTGTCAAAGGCCTTGCTGAAGTCCAGAAAGACTATGTCCACGGCAACACCTGCATCCAATGCTTTTGTGACCTGATCATAAAATGCAATCAGGTTGGTCTGACATGACCTGCCTCTAATGAAACCATGCTGGTTGCCCTTAAGCATCATCTCTGAAGCTGGCCCATCGTAGATGTGCTCCTTGATGATCTTCTCAAAGAGTTTCCCTAGGATTGAGGTAAGACTGACGGGCCTGTAGTTGCCCAGGTCCTCCCTCCTCCCTTTTTAAAAGATAAGGACCACGTTGGCTATCTTCCAATCATCTGGCACCTGGCCCGAGCACCATGAGTGCTTGTAAAGCCATGCCAAGGGCCCTGCAATAACCCCTGCTAGCTCCCTCAACACCCTGAGGTGGAGAGCATCTGGATCCACTTATTTGAACACGTCCAGCCCCTCCAGAAGCTCTCTAACCCGGTCCTCCCCAACCTGAGGTCTGGAGGCGTTCCCCTCAAGTCCATCTTGCATCATGGTGGGGAAGTCCCGGTCCCCGCACAAGAAAACGGAGTTGAAGTATTGGTTAAAGAGGTCTGCTTTCTCTGGCACAACCACCAGATTGCCCAGAGAATCTTGCAGGGGTCCCACATTTCCCAGTGTTTTCTTCATCCTCCCTATATATTTGAAAAAGGACTTTATATTATCTTTGATCTTGGATGCTAGTCCTAGCTCTATGTCCGCCTTAGCTTTCCTGACAGCCCCCCTACAGGCCCGAGCAGAGGAGGTATACTCCTCTTTGGAGATAACACCCCCCCTTCCACCAGTTGTATGCCGCCTTTTTGGCAATCATGCATTCCGGGACACCCTTGGTGAGTCAGGGGGGCTTTCAGGCACTCTTGTTGGGATGGTCACCCCTTGGGCCCTGAGTATCGTCTCCTTAAGGAATGACCACTCATCTTGGGCACTGAGTTCCCCTGCTCTCGAGAACCCCAGCACCACTCCCACTAATCTCCTCAACTTGTTGAAGTTGGCCCTCTTGAAGTCTGGGGCTACCGCCTTGCTGCAGGCCCTTGACACCCTGGGCTGGATGGTGAATTCCAGCAAGCAATGATCGCTATCACCCAGGTGGACAAGATCCTGGAGGCCCCTTACCAGGTCATCGCCTGGTCCAACAGGGCATTTCCTCTGGTGGGACTGTGCACCTCCTGAATTAAGTGGAGGTCCTGTATCTCGGCCAGGAACCTCCTGGAACGATCCGACCTGGCTTACTCTTCCTCCCAGCAGATGTCCGGGTAATTTAAATCACCCATGATAACTACATCCCTTGCCTTAAGTGCCTCTGCAAGCTGGCCCAAAAATTCCCGGTCCAGCTCCTCCCCCTGGTTGGGGGGTCTGTAGTAAACCCCCACCGTTAGAGCCTTCTCCCCATGGCCCCCTTGTATCTTGACCCAGAGCACTTCAGCTTGCCCCTGATCTGACCCCATTCTGCTGCCATAGGATGTGTATTGCTCCTTGACATAGAGCGCCACACCCCCAACTTTCCTTCCTTCTCTATCCTGCCTGCAAAGCCTATAGCCCCTAATGCTAACTGCCCAGTTGTGGGATGAATCCCACTTCGTTTCTGTAAGCCCTATTATGTCTGGGTCTGAACTGGCTATTCTGAGGGAGAGTTCCTCCTGTTTGTTCCCCATACTACGAGCATTGGTATATAAGCATTTAAGGCCTTGCCTAGCTGTGTGTGCCACCCCCTGATTTGGGAGACTGTCTGGACCCCTGTTTCTTACCTGGGCACTCCTTGCATTTGTCACCTGTCTTGCTCGGGTGGTGTCTCCTCATCTTCCTGTGGCCCCCTCCCCCGGCGAGGCTAATTTAAAGCTCGCTGTATGAGATCAGCCAACCTGGAAGAGAAGACATGCTTACCTTTAGGAAAGAGGTGAAGCCCATCCCACCCCAGCAAGTCCCCCGCCTGAAAGCATGGGTCATTATCTAGGAACCCAAGGCCTGCCTTGTGGCACCAACTGCATAAGTGCTGGTTGACCTCGCAAATGCAGGCCTCATGTTGATGTCTTCACCTACTCACCAGAAGAAGAGAGGAGAATACCACCTGTGCCCCCGTCTCCTTCAGCTTGTCCCCCAGAGCCTTGAAATCCTTCATAATGCGGTCAGGGTTGCCCCTGGCCAAGTCATTCATTCCCACGTGGATAACAACCATGGGGTACTCGTCTGCAGATCGGATGTAGGCTGGGATCCTCTCCATGATGTCCTTAACCCTAGCCCCAGACATGAAGCAGACCTCTCGCGTCATGGGGTCAGGCCAGCAGATAGGACCTTCCAATCCTTGTAGGATGGAGTTTCTGATGACAAGGTTCTGGTGTTTCTTGCTGCTGTTGTTCGCTCTTTGCTCATTCTTTGTCATGTGGGGAGTGGCATCGTCCTCACTGGAGGAGATTCCTCTGTCTTTCTCCGTGTCAGCTGCCAGGGCATCGAACCTGTTTCCCAGGTGAACCCAGAGAGCTTCCACCACTCTAGGCCCAGCAGCTCTGGATTTGGACACCTTCTGCCACTCCTGCATTGGATGCATCTCCTGTGGGGGCTGTACAGTGGATGACCGGGCCTGCAGATAACAGAGAGAGGCATCAATTTCATCCTCTGCATCCCTGATCCCCCTCAGCCTGCTCACCTCAGCCTGGAGCTCCCTCACCTGCTCCTCCAGGGCCCTAAGTTGTGCACAGGACGGACATGCAAGGGGACCACCAGGCCCCACCTCCCCCAGGACCCCACTGAGCCCCCCCACAGACAGGGGGCAAGGAGCCACTGACCCTGCCATGATCTCCGTCTGGGTGGAGGCCTCAGAAGAGCCCATGGCAGGTGGCAGCAGCAGGGCGGGACTCCTGGCAGCTGTGCTCCGAGTCTGCACCATGTCTGCAGAGCCGTGCCTACAGCTTATGCTCGCTGGAGGTGCCGCTCTTGGTAGCTATCTCACGCCCGCCTTACATGAACGCTGGCGCAAATACTGGTGCGCCCTTACAGAGTGCACTTGTTTGCACTCACTGTTTGCACACGCTGCCTGCATGTGCCTCGGGAACGCGGCTCCCTGTCGGGCAAGCTAAGAAGGCTCTGAAGGGATTCCCCTCTGGATCCACCTCAACTGCGCTGTACCCTCTGCCCCACTTATCTTAGGGGGAATCAGCTGTTGCTGCCCCCGCCACTGTCTCCTCCGCAGCTGCTGCCTTCAGCGCCGAGGTAAGGGGGTACACGTGTGGCACACGTGCGCCCTGCTCCCTCTGCTCCTGCTCCCCAACTGCCAGGGGAATTTCAAACCATGGGCTTTTTAAATCCCGTGGTTTGAAATTCCCGCGGTTGATCCCTCAGCCTATCAGGCCTTCTGGCTAGGCCGGAAGTGCGTGCTGGTGGCTCCGCCCCCTACCAACCCTGCCGCTTGGATCCTGGGGTGGCAGGCAATATCATGCTAAGGGACTATCATTCATATGCTTCTCCATAGATTCTTCTCAGGCAAATCATGGACATCATTTTCCTGTTATACTCGGCCTTAGTGAGGTTGCAGCTGGAGTACTGCATCCAGGTTTGGGCTACAGAATTCACAAAGGATGTGGAGAAGCTTGAGAGAGTCCAGAGGAGAGCCACACACATTATCAGAAGTCAGGAAAACAGACCTTATGATGAGAGGCTGAGAGCCATGGGACTCTTCAGCCTGGAAAAGCACAGGCTCAGGGGTAATCTGGTGGCCACTTGTAAGTTTATCAAGGGTATTCACCAAGATCTAGGGGAACATCTGTTCACCAGAGCACTCCAAGGGATGACAAGATTGAACAGTCACAAACTCTGCTGCAACTGATTCAGGCTGGACATAAGGAAGAACTTCTTTTCTGTCCAAGCCCCCAAGGTTTGGAATAGACTGCTGCTGGAGGTGAATTCAAGCACCAACTTTGAACACCTTCAAGACACATTTGGATTTTTATCTTAATGGGATCCTATTATCCCTGCTGACTTCCTGCCCCTGGGGCTGGGGGTTGGGCTCGATGAAACTTCAGGGTCCCTTCCAGCCCAAGTGTTTGTGGAATCTATGAAATATGCGTTTATTTGCTGAAGTGGGGAGCTATGAGTTAAATTTTCAGAAGAGATTTTTAAAAAGCAAATATATGCTTTATTTAAAATAAAATGTTCCAAGTGAGTATCACTTCTAATGGCCTCATTCAGAAATGCTTTCTTATTTCTACAGAAGAGGCAGTTATTATTTTAGTTCCTTTGTACACATTGAATCGGAAGCCAGATCTGACCTCTGAGACCACAGTGAGTGTCCACTTGTAATCAGACATGTTATAGTGTCAGGGCTTTCTCATTCCCTGTTTCATATCTATAATTGGCTCTTATGTTCACAAATGGCAGATTACAAGGGACACTTCTGCTAGACAAACATAATTATAATTACTGGCAATTTTTTCAGAAACGATCACGTACCTCCACTTTTTTGGATATCACTCTCCACAGGAAGTAAAATCTATATACACACATACACAGAAGCTGTGTACACACATTCAAATAATTTAGGAGATTTCTCCCAGGTTTGTTCTCCTGGTAGAAAAACTTATTTGGAGATGCCTGAACAGACATTGAAGGCTAAGTGCAGACATTTGGGGGAGTTAGTGGGAGGTAAGATCAGATTCAAAATGGCCACCTGATCCAGCTTAGTTTACCCATGTGTGGACCTTATACTCAGACTTGGTTTCAGTGATCAGTCTGAACCTGTAACTGTACAGATGTTGCAGTTTGTTTCTTGCCATGCCCTCAGACCTATCTATGCAAAAGTGTTCTAAGAAGGTGCTGTGTCATGTCTCCTCCCATTTATGCCCTTTTTTGAGTTATTTTCTCTCTATAAACACTACATCTACATGGCCTGGTCAGTGATATAGGAAGTCATTTGAGTATGGTGCTGTAACTGATACCCAAGCTAACATGTACAGAAGGGACTCAACTACTGCCTGGCAATGCAGCATGCTGTCTAGACATGAAGAGTCTTGAATTCAGGAATGTTTTAATACCTTTTTTTTCAGAGCACAGGGTAGAAAGAAGCTCTTTGCACTTGTTCTTCCTTGTACACTCACTCAAGGGCCAGGTGTAATTTAAGTAAAGTAATATAAGTAGAATCCAACTAAATCCCTCTTTAACTCATGTATGACAGATTTTCTCCATTCAAGGGGAATCTTCTGACTATATTCTTTGCATTTGGTCTCTAGGTTTTGCAGCTTCCTATACTTCATTGGTGATTTGAGCACATACAACACTATGCTACATTATGAACGTGGTTAGCAATCCAGGAGGTTAGAGAGTAGGGCAGGAAAGCTAGCTGAATGTAAAATCCATTGACCACTACTGTTTCCAGAACCACATGGAAACACATAGATGCAAGATGCTCAAAAAAGCAGAGGAAATACAGGTATAAATTGTCAGTGTCCATGGCTACTGAAGGCATTATCATAGAATCATAAAAACTAAGGGTTGGGAGGGACCTCAGTAGAATTTCTAGTTCAATGCCCTGCTTAAAGCAGGACCATACAGCTATATCATCCCAGCCTGCACATTTAAGTTATCTTAACTATCTATTTGAAATAAGGCTAGAATGCATGCTGTAATATTTTAAGATCTGATGTAATATGGCCTGTAAAATCCTAAACATAAAAAATATTTCTCTTCATATTTCCCTTTATAATTGTTTTTAAATGGTCCAGTTTCTATTAGATGTCCAAGACTATTTCTGAGAATCTAATAACATCAATCCTCTGAGTAACTCGGAAAATTGGATATTGGCTTATCCATAGAACTCAGAAAGGATTTTTTTAGACCTGTCAAGTCATTCCATTTCTCTGTCCCCCTGCAATGAATGGATCAAGTAAGGTCTTGCCCCTCATTCAGATTCAATGGTCTTGGATTCACCAAATGGTTGACAAGTGCTCTCTGTATTCACAGAACCTAGAAGTCCAAGAACTAGCCAGGTCCAGGACTTTTTGGTTTACCTTTAGTCCAGCATAGTGACCTGTCAAATCACTCCACTGCTGTGATTTAACTCATAACTAAAAATGCACCCCTGTGACGTTCAAACATAGTTTTTTCTTGTGAGGAAACAATATAACTTTAAGGAAACTACTTTCTTACCAGGCACAGAAGGGTTACACTCTGATACTCCTTTGTTGAAAGATATCTGTGTTTAACCCTATTTCTCTTTTTGTAGTATACAGTAGGGCAGTATATCGTCCATAACAAATAGGTATGCTAGAACAGAACATCTTTTTATATACCGAAAAAAGTTTCCTCAAGTGTGTTCTGCCTCAGATAACTAGAAGTATACAAAAGGGCCTTTTAAAAATCAGTGTAAGTTATCTAGTAAAGATCACAGAGTCAAATAAAAGAAGTAGAAATACAATTAGAAAACTAAGAGAAGCTGCTTTAAATTTCAGACTTGAGAACATTCCCTAGAAAGCACTTAAATTGTTATATTAGGGTCATCTTAAGTTCTTGTCTTCAACGTACATGTGTATATTTTTCAGGGCCACTAGGTGTCATCATCTCTATTTTTAACTTTCATAGAACAGATTCTTCCCAGGTTTTAGCACGTATTATTTCAAAGTTGACGACTTTATCTGCTTCATCAAGATTTCAGATTAAAGGGAAAAATATGATACTATGAAAAGGAAGAAAATAGGCTCTGAAAGCATGGTTACATTAAGGATAAAGGACTCTGTAAAAGCTAAGATTTGGAAACTTGCAGTTTAATCTTCTGTTTCATTAATTTTCAGCAGAGAATACCTTTTGATATACAATTGCTTTCAATATGACTTGTCAGCTATTACTTGCTATCAGTGCATGGTATATATTGTATCCACCCACTCTGTATCATTACTAGTTAGCCTTTTTGAAAAAAATAGAAATAGTTCTTTAAAATGGAGGCACCCAAAATTACTAATCACCTTTAAAAATCTCAGCCCATACTAGTACTTCTAGAAGCAGCTCCTGCAGTAAGAATGAAGTCTACCACAATATCTTGTTCTTCATGTCTGGCATAGCTGACAGAGTATTAACGATGGCAACAACATGAGAAGATCAGATAGTCAGCTATCAGCTCTTTGCTTGGAAACCTCATAATTCCTTGTGCTTTCTAGGGTAGCAAGTACTTGAAACATACTTTGGTTCCTTTCCCCAATACTGTGGGCTCCATTCTCTAAGAATGAGACTGTTAAAATAAATGTACTAATTATGTGATCTTAATTTTTTATTTTCAAAAGCTGATGCTGTCTAAACTCCCGGTGTGAAGAACTCAGAAGGTGACATTTCACTAATGACTGCTCCAAGAAATTGACAAAGATTGATAGAGTAGTTTTTAAAGATGTCCCCCTGAGAAGCATCTCATACAAAATGAAAATGACATTAAATCTTTGAAAAACGATCTAGGCGTTATGGACAATAAATGCTTTAGATACAGTATTGTTCTAAAGGCAGTTTCCCAAATGCATTGTACATATACTTTTGTTTGCTAATGTCTTCTCATTGTTTTTTGCTATTTAAATATCATTTCTGGATCAGATACCGTTTACAGAAGACTGTAAGCCTCCAAGTGTGGCGTTTGTATGCTACAAAGTGTTATGTACTAATAAGGCCAGATTGTAGAGTAGCCAGACCCAAGGACACCCAAGGATTTCTCAGGAAAGGAGTATTCCAGGAAACATATAGTCTACCCAGGAGTTCCTCACCCTTCGGTTGAAGTGGGTACAACATTTCACCCCACACAGTACTTCATTCTCTAACCAGCAACCTTATGGCGAAGAAGCTCTTTTTTTTTCCCCCTTTGCACCCCTAATGAAGTTCCTAGGAAGTAGTGCCTGGGATTCACTTGGCATAAAGACAGCAGTTATATCTGGCTCTTGTGCAGGAGGGAAAGAGAATGTTCTTTGGGGACTGTTTCATTACCTACTCCTCCTGCAGATTAGACACAAATATTAAAAATTGTAAACGACCCTAATTGTTACCTTTGTTTGCAGTCACTAGAAAAGACAATGACTGAATGGTCCAAGGGATTAACACATCCTCTGTCCCAGCACAAAGGTTCTTGTTACAAACTGAGTCAAGTTTGAGGATGAAAGTGATCTGAATGCATGCACATAAATGTGTTTATATGTGAAGGTGATTAATGTTGGGCCAATAATTCTCAATTTAGCATAGGAGGAAATTTTGCACTGTGCACTTTCATTGGCTTCCATACACACTCCTTAGCTTTGACACTGCACTTTTCTGTGTATAGAAATCAATTCTTCTCTGAATGCGACTTGACTCATGCTAGTCCTTTACACCATTTCAGCAGTAAACCTGTACACCTCTACACTTAATAATAAAAGTAATATTAAACAGGTTATAAGTGCTGAAGCCTGATGGAAGAGCTGATATTCAGCAGCACGAAAGAATTAAGTCTAACCACCCCATCATTACTTCAGAAGAAATTCAGTTCAAGGAAAATAATGAAAAAGGAGGCATTTTGTTCTCCCTGGACTCAGATATAGCTTTCAGGCCTCTATTGGTCTAGTCCCTCTTTAAGAAATAGAAGTGGATGAGTGTAGTAGAAATGCCACCTTCACTGAATCCCCTGCATCTACTCTGTTCTTGAGAAATAATTAAAACCAGAAATGGGAAAGAGCAGCAGAGTGGGGAATTGCCATCTATCGTGCATGTAGCCATTAGATTAGTTGTACAGTTTTGTACAGTTCATAAAAATCTATTTCATTCACTTCACTTCATACAGTGGAGATGTGGGGGAAACAGAAAGAGAGACGTTAATCACTGCTGCTACCCATTTCTTAAATTGTCATCCAATCAGGTGTAATGTAGGCTGGAAAAAATGCAATATTCTTCTCTCATTGGGATATCAATGCATTAAGCTCTTCTTGATGAGAAGAATTTGCTGGGTCAATAAGACATTTTTCACCATTTTCCTGCTACTCCCTTGAGCCTCCAGTTTCCACCCCAGCTATTAATTGATTTAAATGACACAGGATATTACAAAAAGACTTTCCACCTCAACCCCCTTCTGTTAACTCCACAGCAGAGCTTTTCTAGGACTCAAAATGTGATCAGTGCCTTTATTCTGTTGCTCAAACTGAGGCTTGTTGCTTTATTCTTTTGGACAATGTCATACTGTACTCTGCTTTTCTAAAACTTTCCCCCCTACAAAGTGATTATTATAGCATTAGAACCTCTTTTAGGGGGCAATGAATAGTGCTGTAATTGAAGGCATTATGAGTCTTTTTTCTATAATAATTAGACACAGGTTTCTATTAATGTGAGGCTTCCTAGGATTTACCTTTATCCTATTACTTCATATCAATGTAGTGACTAACATCAATGTGACTATCTATCACTTATAAGTTCATCTTTTGTATCTCCTTGTCAGTTAGGCTTTATGATGAAATACCCAGAATCTCTGGTTCCTATGCTTCATTGACTTCACTTACCTGCCTTCTGGGCTTCCCTACCCTAAGCATGCTAAGTAATTTTTTGGTCCCACAGATAAACCCAGCTTTCAACCCAAACCACCTACAGTGATTGAAATATGCATTAGCACTAGTTTGTAGGAAACAAATTAAATACAAAAGGAGCCTTGATGCACATTAATGGTAAATGCATTTGCCTTCTCAAGTTTACAGCTTGTAACTGTCAAGGATTATATATGAGATGCTATGATACTAAATGCTGCTTCCTTTACCTCCTTTTTTAACTAGCAGTAAGAATGACACAAGGTAGAGTGGGTTGAGCACAAGAATGATATATGTATTTGGTACCTGGCCATTTCAAATAGGTTGTGGCAGAGTACACGGTGTGCCTGCCACTTTAAGAGGTTTGAGCAGGCTGTGGAGCAGCTGGGAGGTGCGAGGAGGCCTAATTGGGCAGTCACATGACCACAAAAAGGCACCCTGGGTATAAGACCAGGCCTCGAGGGACAGAGCTGGCGGTTGCTGCAGGAATGCTGCTGGGGTAACATTGCCCAGCTTGAGATCTGCTGTCCCAGAACATCCTGGAGTTGAGAGGCAGGAACTATGGGGATAGAGGAGGTTCCTGGTCCTGGGGCATGACCTGAAACTAAACCCTGCTGGGGTTTGAATGATGTGTTGGGGCTGCTGGTGGTGAACCAGTCTCCGGGAAATGCCACACCTGTGCCTCCCTAGTGAAAAGCAAACATGGGGCACCAGCAAGCCTCAGCCCCCATTGCCTTGCAGGTGACCCCATGGTGGGGACAGGCTAGGGGAGCACACCCCAACAGAAAAGCACTGGGCCAAGGCCTATAGAGTAGGGTCTGAGGCTCATGGGGTGGAAGACCCAGGTACCCTAGTGAGGGGGCGGAGTATTGGCCCCAGTGATGGGGCAAAGTAGAGGCCTGGTAAGATGGAACAGCAGGCCCAGGATGGGTCCAGGATACTTGTGTGGCCCACAAGCTGCGGGAGTGGGTAATGGTATGTGGAGGGGTCTGAGAAGGTGGGCCTATATAGGAAATGAGTTAGCTGCTCAGGAGCCTAGCCAGAAAACCCTTGACTGGTCAATGCTGGGGCCAGGACCCAGGGTGTTCGAAGGACAAAAATGTCCACTGTGAGGGACAGCCACAGCCAGTTGCCTGGAGTCCTGACTGGCCTAGAGGTGAGGCCAGGGCCTGTGAGGCCAAAGGTCCCAGAGGTGGGCCACTGCTGAGAGGGAAAAGGGTCTAGGGAGTTTGCAGCCCCAAATGATGGCAGGGGTTAGGCCACCTGACTAGGAAGGATCCAGGTCGGGGTCTATAATATCAGACTTATTGTCGCAGGGCATTAAGGTGCCTGTGCCTTTAGGGGAAGAAACTGCCCAGGGAGAGGGTCCTAGCAGTCAATCAGGAACCCCACAGGTGCAGGTTACTGTGGCAGCAGGCTAATGAGGAAATTAGCTTGTACCTGCAGCTGATCAGCTGACCAGAAGAGGCAGGGCCATGGGCACATATGAACCCCAGGGCTGGGACTAGAGAGTCAGTTCTCTGCCAGCAGCTAAGGAGGAAGGAATTCTCTTAGAGGAAGCTAAGTGAAGATGCTTGACTGCCTGTTCTGCTTCTGGTAGGATTAAGGGACTCCAGGAGCTCTCCAGATACCCTGGCCTTACAAGGCACATAGTGCTGGGAGGAAGAGTAACTATTTTAAAGGGACAGAGCACTCTCTGAACTGCTTCTATTATGTTATAGCCCAGGGGCTCATATTTTGGTTACTGTTAATAAACTGGTGGATTGGGCTGAGGTTATTGGGGAAGGAGAAGGCCTCATTGGGGGCCCACTACAGTGTGGAGACCCCAGCACCAGTGTGGGCGCTGTGATGGGGTGAGCAGACCCGAACACCAGAAGGCACTGTGACAGGGGAGTGAGAAGATCCCAGCACCAGAGAGGGTATAGTTACTGAGGCCAGACTAATTTGAGACCTCAACACAAGTAAACAACAGTTACATAACCTCTGCAAGGCTTGAGGCGTGATAAAGGGTGGTTTTGGAGTAATGCATCTAGCCCATAAGGCTGGGTGGGGTATTGTAAGATCCCTCCTGAGTGTGGGGCCCAATAAAGGGGTGTAACACTGACAGTGTTAAGGGAGACTGTCAGGAATGTAACCAAACAGCAACTCGAGGGCAGCCTCCCAATCCACCATTCATAACGACAAGACGTGGCAGGCAGATTAGTAGGCACCCGTAAGGCAGAGCTTGCACGGTCATGGTGCCCTAGGGACATCACAGCCATCCCAAGGGTGGCTGTATTGTGACACTGGTATATTGTGAGGCCCAGTGTGGAGCCGGATTCATATAGTGATGCTATCTGTGAGGCATGGGACATGGTAAAGGGGATGTTGACGCTGTGCATTATGCCCTTGGCATTGAGCGGTAACTTTGCAGCCTCCTACCTTGACACATCTTTTCAGTTGCATCAAAGGCATGACAGGTGAGTCAGGTGGGTGGACTGCTGTAGGTAGGTGGGTGGGCCAAATTGGGACTGGCCTGGCTGCTCTGATGTGCATTTTGGAGCAGACTCAATTAATCAAGTCTGCTGGAGCATTGTAATTACTGTGCTCCAGCAGACTCCAGTATCATGTGTATCAGCAATCTGTGCTGAAAAATGGTTTTGGGACTGCTTTAACTAAAGGTTGTTCAATGATGCTCTGAGAGCCCCCACCTCCTGAAGTATATGTATAAATGCCCGAAGTTACAAGGATCTGTACTGTTGGCCAGTATTATTGGACTTATTTCTGCGTTATGTTTTAAGAGCACTTGAAGCTAGTAGTCAGTGGTGGCTGCAAGTAGCTGACTTCAGGCCATTGACCCCAAATCAAAGTTGGAACAACAGGGTTCTCTCTAACTTCAGTTGTGGGTATTCCCTCTTTCTCTTTTTTTTTTTTTTTTTTTGCCAGAGAGAAGCAGTTTTAGATTAAAGCTAAGGATTCAGAAAAGGCAAGATAATATTTGGAGTATGTATTGAAATTTTAGAATAAAAGTTATAAACAGGGGGTACAATTAAATATGCCTAAACCAAGCATTACAACTCCAGGAAATTCAATGTAATTTAAATCCATTAAAATAAGGAAATGCATAGTTAAGGAACATAAAGAAACACCTTGTGTTTTTCCCTGTATATATCATAAAATAATTATATAATTATGACTCAGTCATTTTTCAGAGTTTGTACTCCTACCAAAGGTTAGATGAAAGAAAATTTTAAAGACACAATACAAGGTTGGGGACAGGAGGATAGTTCACTTTTCCCCCTTTGAGTGTCACTAAAGGGTAAAGCTAAGGCTGAATATTTATAGTGTTCAAGATATAAGTGTTAGGAATTTGGGGAGAATACCCCATGCTTTCCATTCACAAAAGTTAATTCTTTGTTCTATATAGAAAATAGAGCACAACCTCAGTTATGGAGCTGTAACCAGCACTTCCATAATTGAAAAGACCAGCAGGACCTAATTGTAAATTTTAGTGTGAGACAAAATAGGCAATCCAAACCTTTCAGCCTGCTGGGAATAATTTGCTTAAATTAATTTGGCTTTTTAATAATGTACTTTAGTCTCACCATCTTCAGTTTCCTCTTTCCTGTGACTAGAGGCTTACTCTTCCTGTTCTTTTATTTGTCTTTCGGCATTGCCTTTCCGTCTTTCTCCATGACTCTGGGCTTGTTTTGTTATTTTTTGTTTTGTCTTCCTGTTTTTTCTTGATTTTTATCCTTTGTGACTTTCTTTCCAGGGTTTTTCTCAGGAGCTGATTCAGAATTTCATGATCAGAACAACCAGACAGATCTTCTTTACCATTGGCTTCATCATAAAAAACGTAGCTGTTAAGCTCTTTTAACAGACTTAGAGATCACAGGTGATATAAAGCTTATGTCTATGACAAAGAAGCCTATTTTTTTCCCAACTTTAGCATCAGCAGTGAAACCAGTCTACAAACACTCCAACGCTTTTGCTTTTTTAAACCAAAGTGGGACTAAAATCTTTTCTGGAAACAGTACTGCTAAAACCAGGTGTTCAAATATATTGATCATGTCACTACCTCAAGGGTTCATACAGGCATTATATTTAAATCACCCTAAACCAAGCTTAGGGTGATCTAAACAGCTAGGTGTATAAGTATTCCCAGGCTTTAGATCACCCTAAAATGGCATGCCCATTCTAAAGTTAGGCCTCATCATCCCTGGGGCTGGGTGTCATCTGTGAATCCTTCAGTCCACCCCTTCCCTTCCCTCTCCTCTGCTCCTACTCCCAATTCCACCAGATCCTGTCGATTTACTTGCATTTGGCTGCCAGTGTAAATGCTTATACACAGCAAGCCTGACTCGGGTTTAGTCAGCTTAAACTAAACCACCTAAATCTGAGCTGGAAACATTTCCAGATGTTTGCTTACACTCCAAAAGATCATGAAAGAAATTTAAAACTCATTAGGGATTATTTCAGAGATGTAACTATCAGGGTTTGTGCCCTGGACAAACCCTGCCGGGGGTGAAGAAAGGAAGGGGGAGATTTTGTGAGACAGGCTAATCTGTAGCCAGGCAATGAGTTTTATTTCATCTGCCACATGTTCCATGATCTTTGAGATTGTCATGACTTTCAAATTTCCTTTTGTAACCCCTATTCAATAAATTACTCATTACTAGAAAGTAGTGACACAGCTTCATTCAAAAACAAGCTGAAGTCCATGTTTACTATAGGGTAGGAGTGATGTGGGCATGGTAGTCCAGAGGATATAAGAGAAGCAAGGTTTTATGGGTTGGTTTGGTTTTTTTGGTAAAATTGTGCGACATATTCCCGGGCCCATCCCCCACCACTACTGACTTTCTAACAACTCCTAATTTGCACCAAGTGGAACTTGAGGTTGCTAAAAGAGCAAATGCGAATCCGATCAACACATTTCCTCTGTCACCCCTATAGACACACCACACAATAAAAGCATTATAATCCATGAATCCTACCTGTCACAGAATGTGATGCATCTCATCCAATGCACTAACTGTCCTCATGGAAACTATGTGAATGAAACGGAATAATCACCATGTTCCACAATGAATTATTACAGAAAAATAAGAGGACAGAAACACCCAGTCACCACGAGAACACTTTTCACAGAACAGCCATTCCAACAGCATCCTGGGTTGGATTAGCAGGAGTGTCACTTGCAAATCAAGGGAAGTGAGTCTTCCATTCTGGTCAGCACTGGGGAGATTTTATTTTGAGTATTGTGTCCAGTTTTGGGCCTCACACTTCAAGAAGGATGTGGACAGTTTGGAAAAGAGTCCAGTGCAGAATGACAAAAAATGATTTGGGGCCTGGGAGGCAAGACATATGAGGAAAGGCTGAAAGAACTAGAGAAGATGAAGGGGGATTTGATAAGAGTTTATGCCCATAGGGGACAGAACTAGGAATGAAGTCCTTAAGCTGCAGCAGGGGAAATTTAGGTCAGAGATGAAGAGGAACTTTCATACTCTGAGGGTTATCAATCAACTGCACTTTGTTTGTTTTGAAGTTATTTCTGATAATGTCTCTTTGCTTCTAGTTTTCAGCCTGCACCCATATACAGCCTGCACCCACACTTTTAAGTCAGTGCTTATATTTTCTTATGGAGAGAAGTCACCATCTTTTCTGGTAGTTACCTTAGGATGTATCTGCTTCTTTCTGATACTTGGGGAATGACATTTTGTGGCCTAAAAGTGGTTTAACATCTTTTTCTCTTCCTTGAAAGAAGCAAGGTTTTTTGGTAATAACTTCTTGGATCAACTGTATAGTTACACTGCTGGTTATAGTCATATAGTTATAGTTATATAGTTGGTCTAATGAAAATATTATCACAGAAACCTTTGTTTATGACTGCTTTACCAATCCATATACTTCTTTGTGCCTATATAAGGCAAATAAGCCTAATGTAGAAATCTGTAGCAGGTTAACATTTATTTTTCCAGAGGACTTTGTACTTTTGAGGCAGTTTTTTATCTTTGTTGCGTTTTCTTAGTGCTCAAATGGAAATGTCTTCCCATTGTTTTGACTCTGTGCTAATTAGGTAGAGCTAGTGCAAAATTGTTCACAAGAAACAAAACCTTCCTTTGGGAAAAAAAGATCAAAATATCATTTCATTAGAATATGCCAATTTCAGTTTTTGTTTTGATGTCAAAGTGTTTAATTTCAATATGGGGAAAAAAATTGATTCCTGTCTTTATTCTGCTTAATTTTGGTTTGACATTATGTTTAACATTCTGTGTCATAGCATACAGACACAAAATATGTATATAGTATGATGTTTCAATACAATCAAGACAAAACTATTTACATTTTTTAAAAAAGAAAGTGTCAATTTTCCAATTTTGATTTTTTCCCCCATTACTATTCCATGGTAATTGTTAACATTTCAATTTTCTTTATCCTGTTTTGAAATTTTAAAAAAAGTTGGACTTACTAAACAATGGAAATTCTGTCTACTGGCTAGCTAGCTGTAGATATGAGTCATCCTACTCTAGTTGCTGTATTTCAGGATTGCAATTTTCTCTGCAAAAACACCTATAGAGGAATTTTTTTTGCACCTTCCACTTTTTTTTCTCCCTCTTTTAAGCCCTTCTCTGAGTCTGGACTACTTGTCCTCTCTTTCGGTCTCAGTACTCAGTTCTGACAGCATTGCCTGTTTCAAGATCATGCTCTAGTGCTTTGGGATCAGAAGAATGAAACTTTCCTTCACTGCAGAGGAGTTTCACTTCTGCTCGCTCTGGAGGTGGAAATCTAATCAGTTTTGGTATCATGTAGTTTAGGCAGAAGCAGAGAACTCAGGAAAGGCGGTTATAACACAGGCAAGGGTTTTATTTGTTATAACCCAAGAGTAATAAAGTTCATCAGTACTGCTTCCAGATGGAGTGACATCAAAAGTACTAACTCTTAAGATGCTGTGGGCCTATGGTAGACTTGGGTCTGAAAAACTGGGCCATAAATCAAATAATAATATTCCGTTGTGTGAGATTTTCAGTTGTGCTCTTCTGACTAAATCTGGTCAGGCTAAAAATAACATGAGGACAGACTGTCTCAGTGGCACTTCTGTTCCACCTGGCACTAAGAGGTGTAGGAACATGAAAAAGAACTATGTGAAAAAATGGGATTTTACTTGTTAAAACTAAGAAAAAAAGGTTTAGTTGATGTTTCAGGCAAATTAATCTTTGGCTTATTTGACATAAGTTTTCCTATCTCTATTCATAACTAATTTCCCTTCATTATAGGAGGAACAGGTAGTGATGTCTAGAATTAGGTTGCCTGGCACTTTCCATTATAAAGGATTCTTGAGATATTTCTTCTGAGAAGCTCTTGTATCACTGCTATTTTGTAGAAGTCCTTTGATATTTGGCAAGAAGACAGCCCCTGTGTGTGGAGAATGGCCTTTGTTCTATCCCCTGAAATGCTTCTCTGATTAAAATGACTTGCAAAGTGTCCAAAAATCCTTCCCCTCACTTGGTTTGTCAGAAAAAAATTGGTGAAGTGCCAGACATAGCTGCTGTGCTGAGAACACCTGAGTATAGGTGCTTACAGTTGAAGCAGGAGTGCGGGGAAAAAAGCCAAAACTATCTTTCCTTATCCAGACCTGGCTTGTGATACCAATATACTTTCACCTTTCCCTGACACCCTAAGTATGTTAGGCAAAAGCTCCCTCTGCTTTCAGCACTGAGAAGATAGACTGGAGTGGGACCCCCCCCCACACACACCTGTACAAATAACCCTTGAATTTCTTTCTTTTATAGAACCACATAGGGCAGGAGTTTCCCCCCCTCCCCTCCCCAACAATGATGAAAGAGACAACCAGATCAGAGTCCTTCTGATCCAGCACATAGTACCATTTCCCTTTCTGGAATAGCTCCTTTTTCAGAGACTTCATCTGGTTGGATATGTGGTTTAGGTAGTAGCAGTGTACACTATAGTGTTATATATTATAACAAGATTATATATTAATCTTGCTGATGATGCATATTACAGATGTGCTTAAAGCTGAAACTAACACCTTTCCTTACCTTTGTCCTTTAAAGAAAACAAAATGTAGAAAAAAGCATGTACTGCCCCCCTCCACATTTTAATTATTCTGGCTGCAAATCCAGGTATTCAGAATCTAGGGAATACCAGATACACAGTTGCTCATGATACACACACCACAATGGATTGATTAATTGATTATGTGATCATATGCTTCCTTCTCACCCACCCCACCTCAACTCTGGATTCACTCAAAGCACAGTTACTTGCATATTTCCTAGACATTTGACTTTGAAAACTAGATAGCATGCTTTTAAATAGATGAATTGTGTAAGTACTGAAATAAAATTGAAGAACAAATAGTAGGAAACTTCAGTCACTTTTGTATCTCACTTCTCATCTTTTCAGTAGCTACCTAATACAATCAATGAAATTTTTTTCCACGTAGTAAGCATTTTAACCAGTATTCTGTAAGACTGTTGGTGATGGGCATAAGCTTAGGTTTGGTTTGGTTCTTTCTTTCTATCCTTTTCCTTCTTTTGTTTTCTAGTCCTCCCTATCTGCTTTTTTAAAATAGCAAGTAACATTTCAAAATCTTCAAGTGGGATGCTTTTGTTTATAGAGTTTTGCTCCATGTAACACGAATTACGTTTGATATGGCCCTTAAAACTTGTACTGCTTCACTGCTTTCCTTTTTAAGAGTAAAGTTATTTTTAGAGGGTGAATCATGTGGGCAGATTTATTGTTTCCTTACATTACAGGACACACAGACACAGATGCATTCTATACAGTGGAAAATCTTCTAGGTTTTGTTATGACTCCATAACCATTTACTAATGCTTATTGCAAGCAGTGCCTAATAGAGGTACTCATATTGTTAAAGGCAAAAGCAGTAATGCTACAGAATTAGTGTTGCTTAAAACCTTGCAACATTTTCAGTAAAACTTATGATTGTAGTTCACCTTTGTATGCAGTCCTTAAGGTGCACTATGAGTTTTCTTGTTGATAAGAACTCCATCCTTAGAGAAAGCTGGGGAAACTCACTGATTTCATGAAGAAGCTTGTCTCTTTTCATATCTCTTTGCCTCATCTGATCCGCTAGCTGCTCACCTGCCTGTGACTCATGATTTAGAAACAACCTCGAGAGCAAGAAAGACTAAGCTGCTACTTCACTTTTTGCCATAGAATTTAAGATAGCTGGCTAACTTCCTTCCTGGCTATTCAAGAGGAGGGTCAGACAGGGAATCTTTGGGTGGGTGTACTTGGCAGGACCACTTCCCTTATCTCTATTTCACAAAATAACATGATCTATATCTCCATTTATAAAACTAGAAAATGCTACTTACAACCCCAGTGATGCTGGTTTAAAGGCAATTTATGTCATTATGAGACCTATAATCCCAGAACACAGGAGATTTATTATTTGTATAGGGATTTGGGGGAACATTGTCCCCCAAGTAAATAAATCCAAAGTAGCAGCATGTTTGTGTCATTCTATTGTTAGAGAATGGGCAGACAGGTGGTCTATTCCCATGATGCACTTTTCAAGAGAGCCAGTAGTAGGAGAACTAAGGAGAGTCTTAAGAAAACCAACCCACTGCCCCTAGAAAGGTTGAGAGTAGCAAGAATGCTGGACACTAAGCCCCATAAAAGACTTCAAAGTTAGGATGGGAAATACTGAAATGGAAGCCGTGTGTTTGTAGAATTGGAATAAGAGGATCCTAAGATGGACCTTGTCCAGCCTTAAGTTGGCCTGTATCTTGCAGGCTGATATTCAAATTCAAAGCCCAGAGTCATTTGAGAGGTTGAAATGCAAAATTTCTACACCAACCTATATTGATTTTAATATTATCAATATAGAGTCAAATCTGCTCTGAATGTAATTGTCTTATCTTTAAGAAACTGCATTGCTCTATCTGGGGCTACTTCAAATTAACCCTAGGGTCCCTGTGTGCAGAATTGACCTTTGGGACTTACCATATTAGATGAGTACTCTTCCTTTGGCAGTAGCTCCAACAAAAGTGAAGCTTTAGTGTATTTAATGTATAATGATTCCCTTTTAATTATTTCAAACACAAAATAGCCCATTTCTTATGTTGGTTGCCTTCCAACAAGTGATCAAAGAGAGATATTCATGAAGAACTGTACTGGTCAATGCTTGAGTCACTTTTAATTAATTCATTCCATTCATATTAATTTTCTGGCACCGAACCATTTGGCAAAAACTTGTGTGTCTGGGTTTTTTTTGTTTCCCGCCCCGCCCCCCGCAACATTTGGGAAATCTCATGAGAATAATAATAAAAAGATGAGCTATACTGCTTGTATAGTCAGTCATGCAGCAGCCCTGGACCACATCAAGCTGCTTTCACTAAAACACTTTAATAAATAGGCAGGTACTTTCTTTTACTACCTCGCTCCACTACTCCACATTGCAATTAGACTCAGTCACCACTGATCTAAATATGAAGCAACCTACAACTAGCTCAGATCTCTCAATCTGCAAGGTAACTCATAGTTGCATTGAAACAGCTCATAAACAAAGAATGCTTCCATTGCTGAATGGAAGGGACTAGATAAGAAAATTCAAGTGTGTGTGTGTGTGTTTAAAAGAGAACCACATTAATTGGGGATGAATTGCTTCACTCCCAGCAAATGATGAATGACAACGTCAAATTAAATATGATTCGGTAATGAAAAAAAACCCTTTTGATTCAGTTCACAACATTCTAGTTAAAAGAGAGCTTGCTTAAATGTAGAAAGATGTGTAATTGTTTCCTAGAATAGCTTATACATAATACAGACACACAAAGCTATTCGGTTCATAGATTATGTGTATAGCTATATAAGCTATGAACTGAAGGATTTTTTTCCATTCTTTGTGTGTATGTATGTATGTATATATAATCCGTGTGTGTGTGTGTGTGTGTGTACATAGACATACACAATGAAAGAAATATTTATGTTCCATTATATATTTATGTTCCTTTATATATATTAAATGGAAACAGAATTTGATCTTTGAAGGAGAATCAAGGCTGTCATCTCCTCTCCAATGTGCTAGTCTTCAGGACAGAAGTCATCTTTGCCAGTTATAAAGTTGGCACAATAATATGATGATTATTGATATAGGGCTGAATCATAGCTTTCCTTCACAACCTGAGCATAGTAGCATTCCCCCACAAATCAGAGTCACTATCTGATTTCTGTGCCGTGGGGAAGCATTCTGTGACAACTTTATAACTGGCAAAGATGACTTTTGTCTAGAAGGCTAGCCCATTGGAGAGGAGATGACAGTCCTGACTTTCCTTTAAAGATCAAATTCTGTTTCCATTTATACCTGTATAGTCCCACTGAGTGGAGTGATATTTTCCCTGGTGTAAATAAAAACTGAACTTGGCCCCAAAATAGATATTACATGCCAAATTCTATTAGTAGATACACAGCACAGGTTTTGCTGGTGTCAGTAGGACTTGTATAAGTATATTTGTAAGCAGAATATAGTTCCATGATTTCAATGAAATCGTTGTTGTTGCTGTTAATGCTGGTAAAGAGAATAATTAAACTGCAACATATATTCCTGGAGGAATTAATTAATTGGCATAGGCCATAAAACACCATAGAAAAGAATGAGTGAAATACTTCACAGCTTGAAGTAAATAGGAAAACAAACATTTCTAAATTACAGTCTGGAGGACAAATGAGAGAACAATGGTTAAAGGAATCAGAACTCATGGTAGAGATGATATCTTTTATTAGACCAACTAGATGTTTGCAAAAAAAAAAATCTTTATTTGTAAGCTTTTGGGCACACTCACCCTTCTTCAAGCATAAGAGAATGAAAAGATTGTAAAATTTCTCCTAGGTAGAAATGAAAATTCATATTTCACAGGAGAGCTGAAGGTGTTGAAAGATCTCTGGTTGCAAAAGTTAATTTTGTGCCACTTAGGCTCAGATAAAACAGCATTCTCTTTCATGGGCAACTATTGCCACTTTAGTCGGCGGGGGGGCACATGCCCCCGCAGCAACTGGTCAGCGACTGGAGGGGGTCCCTTCATGGCCAATCTCGCTGACTGGAGGTGGTTTCTTTATCTCGAAGTTGTCTGATGGTAAGCATGATGTTGAATTATGTTTCCTTCTGGTTATGGTGTTTCATATTTCACAGGAAGATGGGGTGAAGGAAGGCTCTCCTGGACAAGAATTTCACTTGTGTCAAGGTAGTTCTGTGAATATGCAAATTTAGTTTGAAAACAAAAGGGCAGAGTAAAGGTATCAGCTTTCAGGTTTCTTGGTGTTGAATTTTGCTTCCTTATTGTAAAATGATGGGTTACAACCCAAGGTTACTCAGGGAGCTGGTGAGCAGCATAGCTCAGCCCCTGGCATGGATCTTTGAGAGATCTTGGTGCTCTGGTGAAGTGCCCGATGATTGGAAGAGGGCCAATATCATGCCTATCTTCAAGAAAGGGAGGAAAGTAGATCTGGCAAACTACAGGCCCATTAGCCTGACCTCTATCCTGGGGAAGGTCTTGGAAAAGATTATCAAGGAGGCTATCCTTAACAGACTAGCTGAAGGCAATATCCTGAGAGATACCCAGCATGGGTTTGTTGCAGGTAGGTGTTGCTTGACCAATCTCATTTCCTTTTATGACCAGGTGACCTATCACTTGGACAAGGGGGAAGAGATCAATGTTGTATACCTCAACTTTAAAAAAACCTTCAATCTGGCATCCCATGATCACCTCTTGGCTAAACTGGTTAACTGCGGGCTTGATGTCACCATGATCCACTGGCTGGAGAACTGGTAGAACCCAGAGGGTGGTGGTCAATGGGAGCCAATCATCTTGGTGCACTGTGACCAGTGGGGTCTGTCTTAGAGCCTATACTGTTTAACATCTTCATCAATGATGTGGACTTTGGTATCAGAAGCGGACCGGCCGAGTTCACCGATGACACCAAACTCTGGGGTAAAGCATCCACACCTGAGGACAGGAGGGTGATCCAGGCAGATCTGGACAGACTCACGAAATGGGTGGAGGAGAACCTGATGGTGTTCAACACCAAAAAATGCAAGGTTCTCCACCTTGGGAGGAAAAACCTGCACCATGCTTATAGGCTCGGCAGTGATACGCTGGTTAGCGCTACAGATGAAAGGGACTTGGGGGTCATAATTGACCACAAGATGAACATGAGCCTTTAGTGTGATGCTGCAGCTAGTAAAGCAAGCAAAACACTGGCTTGCATCCATAGATGCTTCTCAAGCAAATCCCGGGACGTCATTCTCCTGCTGTACTCTGCCTTGGTGAGGCCGCAGCTGGAGTACTGCATCCAGTTTTGTGCTCCGCAATTCAAAAAGGATGTGGAGAAGCTTGACAGGGTGCAGAGGAGAGCCACGTGCATGATCAGAGGTCAGGAAAACAGACCTTATGATGACAGGCTGAGAGCAATGGGGCTATTCAGCCTGGAAAAGCACAGGCTCAGGGGTGACCTGATGGCTACCTGTAAGTTTATCAGGGTGCATATCAGGATCTGGGGGAACGACTGTTCACCAGAGCCCCCCAAGGGATGACAAGATTGAATGGCCACAAACTGTACTGTGACCAATTCAGGCTGGACATAAGAAAGAACTTCTTCACTTTCTAGACCCCCAAGGTTTGGAACAGACTGCCATCTGAGGTGGTTCAAGCACCCACTTTGAATGCCTTCAAGACACATTTGGATACTTATCTTGCTGGGATCCTATGATCCCTGCTGACTTCCTGCCCCTGGGTTGGGGGGGCTTGATTCAATGATCCTCTGCGGTCCCTTCCAGCCCCCCTCCCCCCACCCCCCCCAAAAAAATTACAAAGCTTAAAAATAGTGAAGAACAATGGTTAGGAATACACTGTTTCATATAGACCATTATGAGCCTTTCTTTCGCATATTATCAGGTACCCTTGTTAAGATGTATTGGTTAGCTTCCTGGTTGGCTAAGAATGGCAGCAGGGCATCTTAAGTCCACCTGGGAAAATGGGCTGTAGGGTGTTCAATAGAGTTGTCTTAGGGTTTCAAATGCCTTGTTCTTGGCTATTCTACTCTTGGCTACTGGCTTCCTGATGCTGGTTTTTTATTTCAGTTTCTGCCCTTCCCATGACTGTAATTCCAAAACCTCAGGTCTTACCATCGGGTCATGTCCCAGTAGCATAGCATTTTCATTTCTCTAACATTTGCTGCCAGTGAGGCAAATATGGTGACAGCCAACAGATTTGAAACACCTTTGCTACAAAGTAAGTATTCTAGTTTTTGCATATAAAAGGCATCCAAACTGGGAATGGATTAACCATTTAGTTCTCTGATGATAACAGATGTTACAAGGGATTAAATAAAAGTGAAAGTGATTGTGCCTGTTGAGATTGGCATGCTTCTCTTTGAGCAATGCTAACTGTAGAGTTTGAAAATGCAGTCATGAAGGAATTAGCCCCAGTCCTTCATACCCCAAAATAAGCTCTTCACCTCAGCTTCACATCTGCCTTTTTCCTTTTTAATGTCTCTTCTCCTTTCACTTTTTTCCCCTTCAGTTTCCCTCTTTCTACCTAATTCCTTTTCTCCTAAAACCTATACAAAGAAAGCAAATACATAAAATAACACATTTGCTGTTGTCACTTGTTCACTCTGTTAGTCTACTATATTTCTTTCTCTATCCTGCATCTGTCTTGTATATTTAGAGAGGTTCTGCTTGCAGTCTATGATTCTTCATGTGCCTAGAACAACAGGACCCTCTTTTTTATTTTTCCTGAGACATTACTGTGATAAATATTATCTAATTATAACAACAATTTAAAATAAGATCAAGTGGAAACTTTTGGATCTGGACCTGAAGTCCCTAAAGTTTAGAGGTGCTTGGGCGTGTGGACTTATTTGGGGTCTGGTTTTTATTTCATTAAACTATTATCAAATTCTTATTTAGGCAGCAAATCAAACAAATATTTTCAGTGCTTGTGAACAAGCAAATGCTGGATTACAGAACAACTCCAATTGTTTTGGGGCTGCTTGCAGCGCATCTTTAGTTTTAATGCCTGCAAGCCCAGTCTAATCTCCTCAATTCTCTTTCTCTTCTTTTGGATAAGCTCAGCTCTGTGCACAGCAGTAAGTAAAATATTGCTTATACTACCACAAACAATATGGTCTGTGCTTTCTGATGAAATCTTTCATCTAATGCCATCCTAAATAAAGGAGGGTAGTATGTGAATTTGGTGTTCCTTTCAATTTTTAGGGAGTTTTAAGTTCTGTAAACTTTTATCCATTTTCATTTTTTGTTCACTTCAACTTTTCTGTCCTTTCAGGTCCTGATCCTGCTGAAATTTTTCCATGAACTACAGTTTCATGATGTTGAATGTACTTATCTAATGCTTCATATTTGCTAAGTGATGCATAAATTTTAGTTGTAAAGGACTCAATACAAATCCTAATGGAAAGACTTCAGTGGAAGTTTGGTTCAAGTCAAGTGTCTTAAATATAATCACTCAATTAGTAAATCAGCAGGACAAACACATTTGCCATCCTGTTTCTGGGTCTCATTTCACTGTGCCTTTAAATTGTATCTGAAGCAAATGGAGGTCTACATGGTTGGACCAAAAAGGAAGATCTTGCAGACCAAAAATGATTAATAAATTAATAATGTTATGGTTAGAAAACACCTGTTTTAAAATAAGGGAAATCTGGGTCATTTTGGTTTTTGTTTATGATGCTATCGATAGGAATAGTGTACAGTAGATTCCATTATATGGAGGATGCAATATGTTAACTAAAAAAAAATCCAAGTCCTGCAATGGAAAATTTTTGTTCACTTCAAAATGTTTATTTTTGTTTTTCAAAACTTTTCAGGGAAATAATTAAAATATATTTTGCATGTTCAATTGTTTGCAAGCAAAGGTTGAGGAAAATTTTGCACATTGATTCATGTCTGCATGTGCTGATAAGTCCCACACTGGAGTTCATCATGACTGTCAGCCTTAGCTAGGGTGTGAAAGTACTTATGGGCTTGGAGCCACCAAATGGCAAACATATAAGCACTATGTATAATTCCAAATAGAAAATGCTGTATTTCAGAAGACGGTTGTGATGCCAACTGTGAAAGAAAGAATGGTGATTATGGTACAACACAGTGAAAGCCCTTTAGTTTTAAATCAGTACTGTATCAGCAAATTTCTACTGAAAATGAAACTTCAGATTTAATCAGAAGCCCAGAAATTAACTGCACACTTGGGGCCAAGATACAGCAGTTAATTTTTATTTCAAGTATAGATGACAACTGTGATATTTCACATTCTGATTTATACTAGCAAATGTTCACTTTTTAATGGTGAGCATTGTAGTCGCATACAATTATTAAGGAGAGACTGGACCTTTTAAAGAAGGAAAATGTATATTAGGCTGTTTTAACTCAGAAAAAAATAGAATGGGGGCAGGGAGGGGGGAAACACATGCAATCCACTGGCCTCTGACCTTTTTGTTGTTTTTCAAAGGTACTAAAATATGAGATGTTTTTTCATTATAAAATGAGGATTTCAGTATAATCAGAAATGTACATTTTAGCTGATAGTACTGCTGTTGCTGGTATCTGCATCACAAGACTTTGATGTCCTCTTTTTTGGTCAAGTGAGAGGAAGAAATAGGCCTTTACAACACAGTACTTGCCATACCAGATCAGACCTTGGTATAATAGTTCATTATTCTATTTTCAGCAGTTGCTTGTAGCTGATATTGCAAAGGGAGGCACAACAAACATTAAGACACCTCTCCAACTGTGCAATGCTGTAAATACTCATTCTGAAATTAGGAAAAGGCAAGGGTATACAAATGAAAAATGAACAAAAGTTAACAACATTTTCTGAACCTCTTTCCTCTGGGATTTTCCTTGCAGAGAGAGGATTTACACTCCTGTTTACTGCCAATTACATTCTTCCCCACATTGAGCCTGCTCTGACTATAGAGAAAAGCAAGAAAAGGACTGAATTAGAAATCATCCCAACTGAGGCATTTTGTGAAGATGAATGCTAAGTGACTGATGGCCTGTATGTGAGGTTAATTACCATAATACAAAACATCTTCAGGGAAAATGCTACACACAGATACTCCTATTTAACCTAGGGATCTTGAAATCATAATTCTGTCATCAGATATTCTAATTATAAGCTCTGCAGAAGAGTTTCCAATAACATGTGGTATCTGAAATCCTCTAATTAGTCAGGATTTGAAAAGCAAACAGAAAATTGAAATGTCATGGGTCAATGCAGGGAAGGTTGAGAGCACTCAGTTTGTGTGTATGAGTCTGAGTGTGATTTATGGTTAAGAGACGAATTAAAGAAGTGCAGTACAAATTGACTGGGAGCATGCAAAATCATTCACTGTGATTCTTTTTTTAGAATAAGGCATGAGTCCCTTTTTATGCTGACAAATGAAATATCCTTCTCATCAGGCAAGAGGAAATATCACAAAATAAAACTTCAGATATTAGTCATTTAAATTATTAGCAGGTTTGTTGATGGCAAAGAATATGACATGTTAATAATTTTTACTCTAAGATGCCTATTTAGTACCTTATATTCCAAATGATGTCAGCTTAATTTCTATTTTAACATAAATTAAAAACATGACCAAAGCATAATGTAAAAACATTTTTCTTGTCTAGTGAGTATTGAAAATAAGTTGCAGTCACTGTCTTGCATTTTTCACTGATGTCATCTAGAGTTGGGAAATGCAGGTGAAATTCAGCCCTGTTATATATAGGCCAGAGACCTAATTATATAAAGCTGATAAGGTATCAACCCAATAACTTGCAAGTCAATACCAGGTATATATCATGTATAAAAACCTCACCCACTAAGGAAAAATCATTAAAGATGCATATAATTCTCTGAGAAGGTTATTTTACTTAAAATAGGTAGTGGTTGTTATAATAACAGTTTACTGTTGAAAGACAATGAAATTGACTAATCACTGCAAGCACATATCACATACTATATATTTTGGTAGGCAAGCTTGTAGGAAGCATTAATGCTGTTGTACTGCAATATGTGAAAAATGGTATATGATCATGTAATTAAATAGCATATTATATGGTTCATGCATACGCATGAAACAGTGAAGAATGCCTTCTTTATTAACTTTAGACTTGCTGACTTAATTTTCAGTCCTTTGCATTTCTATGCTTATCTGTTCTTTGTGCTGCTTTTCCACCATTGTACCATCACTCTTCTCTTTGCCTCTCTTGTCCTCACCATTACATTATTACAATAGAAGAAGGAAAATAAAAAAACCCTTCTGCATTTACCAAATCTGTTTCAGAATTTATCAACATTTTGCTGTGGTTCATCTTGATTTAAATATTGCACTTATTTAAAAACAAACAACCTCCCACTCCATCTAAAACCCCCCCACACAAGTGGTTATAGCTGTGAGCAGGACTGAAACAGGCCTAGAGTATTTTACATCACCAGTCTGTGATGTAAATACAGTTTCTCCTAATTTCATTTTTTTTTCAGAATTTATTTGTCTCATGCACAGCGGTAGACAGAGAAGCTATCTTGTGAAATACAGATCCTCAGGCAGAAGAGCATTCTGGCCTCTCCAGATGTCAGACAATAGCTTATTTTTCTCTCCATTCTTCATATTCCTGAATGAAATATTTCATGTGGGGGCGTTTATCCTTTCCCTGTTGATACCAGAGCCACTGTGAACTACTCTGTGCATGGTAGTGTGTGCATTATGCATGCACGCACACACACACACTATTAACAATGTGTATTTCATATTCCTTTCCTTTGCTGTGATACCACACAGATTTACTTTCATCTACCAGTACAGGGACATTGGTGGTATTTCTCATATCTTTTTGGTATAGTACTTAGAAGCTCTCTCTATCAGGATATGCATTGGAATTGATAGTGAATGTAGGAACGAATGACACTGGGTATAAATCACCTTTATTTTAACAGTTTTGCATATTATTGATTAGGAAGCCTATTCTATTGACTAGTGCTTATGTCTGTTCATTGTGACATCTTGTTATATGCAAACTCCTTGAGAAAACATAGCTTGAGGCTCGATCCAATTCTTAATAGGGAAATGGTGTTGTTTTCTGCGTAAGCAAAGTTTCCAAAGTAGAAAGAGTAGATATATCTCTTATAGCAGATAATATACTTTTTGACATTATGGGAAAATATAGGCATCTTTTCAAACCGGAACACAAAAGGGTCAGCTGCATGGTCCAGTGAATGAGAGCCCTGTTCTTTGCAAACTCCTATGTGGCAATACACAGTAGGAGAAATCTGGTAAGGAGGGGGTGGTGAGATACGAGTATTTATTTCTGCCCACATATACAATTACTTCTTAAATGTCTCATGCAGGGCGGTTCAAACTTTGGACTGCTTGAGATTCTATTCAGCATATGACTGGGTACTCTTGCCCTTTAAAATAAAGATGGAGGTCTGCAGAGCTGTCCTATCCTATTTTATTTCTGCAGACAAAACTAAAGAAAACAAAATATTCAAGCGCACATGCACAAGCACACAAAAGTACCAGGGTGATACCTTGAGGTTTAATGATTGCCCAGAAATAGAGCTTGGCTTGGTTTGGCTTAGCTCCGTTCAGCTTGGCTCTCTTCTCCTCTACCCTCCCCTATTTCAGCTAGTTATACAGAATCCTAAAATGGGTAAATCCCAAGGATACTTGGAATGCTGGGAAATGAGGTAGGATATAAAGAGGTTCCTCTCATACTAGGGAAAAGTGGAGCCTTTGGTACAGGCAAATAAGTGTTATTTTGTTATTAGGTCTTTAGGAAAAAGGAAACCCCGCCTTTTAAAGGAAACATCGTGCTGGGTCTCCTTGCTCCTCCTCTTCTCCTTCCTTCTCCCTAAAGAGCTCCACAAATTGCCAGTCTGGTATAAGAAGTTCTGTGGAGAGGCTTTACTGAGATTGGCCTAAGAAAGGCAAAATGACATCAGACTTGGATTTTTCATTTATAACAATGTTCTCATGCTATATCATAAGGATCATTCTTGAAGAGCACAGTGCTGAAAGTTGTGTCACCCTATGCCGCTTTTCAACGTGCACAACACTTATGATTTCACTGTAAGTCTCACAGTGCTTGGATTTTCTCTTCTGCAGTCATATCAGGATTTAAAGTTTACTTCTCTATAAAAAATAAGTTTTTAAAATTTCTGTTGCTGTAAAGGAAAGTTTGATAAATGAGATTCAAAAACAACAAATATATTGAGTTACACCAAAGGGTATAGCATCAAGCATTCAGGAATTTTCAAAAGCTCCTAAGTATATCAGGTCCTCAGGTTCAGATTTGTAAAGGACAATCAATGGCAGTTAGGTGCCTAAATACCTTTAAAAAGGCATGCCCAAACAAGACCAAAAAATGTCTACCCAAGAGTTTCTAGCTAGCTTTATAGGTTTACCTGAGTTAAACCCAGGTAACTAGCAAAAAATGGTGACCAACTGTTTACTTATGACTAAATGCATCCTCTCCCCTCCCCATCCCTGGTCTTTTCACTTCAGTATAGTCCATCTATTCATTTGAAGCATTTGGAGAGAGTATTTGTTCATATGAATGCTCATAGGTAATAAGTCACTCATGACTCAGTCTTCTTCCTTCTATTTCTTTACAGTAGTTAAGATCAGATGAGCTGTGCTGGCTCGTAGTCCTTTGAGTGGCATTGGCCTGGGTGGCATGACAACCTTCTTTGTAGACAGTCTTCATCGTCATTATTCATTCCTTTGAAACATGGTCAGAGCCTGTGTTTGGCAAATTGCAGGATACAAAACAAGATATATTTGTTGGTGCACCTTTTAATTAAATGATGGCTCATTGACAGTATTAATTAATTTAAAGATGTTATCTAGAGCCAATGTGCTGCTATGCTTATTTTAATTGTTGTATCTGTCTCCATTTACCATCTATCTTTGGCATGTATGACTTTATTACTATAGCATGTGCATACCTAATAATCTTTTAATTTATTTATCCTCATGGCACTATTACTCCCAGTTTATAGACAGGAACTCTGGTACAAAGTGTCTATCCCATCACAGCATTTGATTAAGTAAGCTACTGCTTACAGCAGCTTGTGCATCTCTGATTTAGTCTATATGATTTAGTCTACCTTGCCTGCTGTATGTCTTCAGTACCTACTGGCCTTCCTAGGACCACTGCTGGAGAAACAAGACCAGCTCACTCACTCTTGCTCTCTACATAATCAAGCTCAGAAATCAGACAGGTTGAAAGTCTTATTATGTCCCTGAGCAGCTTGGTGTGTGCCCTATGCCACTCATAATCTCTCTCTCTGCCCTGGGAGAGCCTGAGATTAGTGCTGGTGCAGCCCTCAGAGCCTTACCAAGCTATCTGTCCTGCCTGGGTTTGGTTGTCCACAGAGTAGGAGCAGAGCAGCGATGGAGTTTGTTTCTTCAGCTGGGGTCCTGAGAGGGTAGGTGGGCACTACGGACAAGCTGAAGAAACTTGTCCAAGTGGTTGTACAAGGTGAGAAGGACAATAGCTCTGGGTGATGATGACTACGGGGGGAGCCAGTATCCCCACTAGAGGAATTTTCACCACAGGAGGGCAGCCCTGTGCTCTCTGGCCCCGCTCCCAGAAGTGCGTTTGGTGAGCAGGGAGTGCATGAAATGGTGTTTTTCTACTGGGGAGTTTTTCACGCAGCAGGCAAGCCCTGTGCTCAGCAGCATGCCTGGGGAGGTGGGGAGTGAACAGGACCCAGGGTTGAATCCCAGGAAGCTTATGCCGCAGGGCTGCTCTGCTGGTCTCCCTCTCCCTCTGCTACAGCTGCCAGGATTCTGCACAGGGAAAGCAGTATCTGCTCCAGTTGCAGCTTCATTCCCTGGGCAGGAAACCTCTTCACCATTGGCACCGTCTCTGCAGTGGTCAGCACATGACACACACACCAGCACCACACTGAGCTTGCTACATCTCTGTGTCCAAGATAATACAGGAACACGGTGCTAACCCAGGGGACCAAACTAAATCAGATGATTCTCAGGCTAGGGCCTTAGTCATTGGGCTTTAATTACTGTGACAACTGGTGTTAAAGAGTAACCTTCCCCGTGTCAAAAAAACCAAACCAACAAGCAAAAGCAGTACCACCTCATTGAAGAGACCTGCTGTTCTCCTTTCCTAGGTTTGCCATTGCAGCTTCTCTTTAGACTTGAAATTGGAGACTAATTAACTAAGGGGTGTATTAAAAGCAAATTGTTATGCCTACAGAGTTCCTGGTATGTGTAGAGTCACCATTTATTCTCCTCTCATTTATGCCAGTGACCTCCTTTTACTTGAGTGAAATGATATCACTATAACCCAGAGGAGAATTTATCCGACTGTCTATAAAGTGGGGGCTTAATTTGATAACACTTATTGGTCTGCTAGGATGTTCCAGGTGCAATTTTTACCTTGTTGTTGAGTCACTGTTCATTGATTTATCAGTGGAAAGCTGTGTCTTACAAATTGAATACTGTTTTTAAATATCAGTTTGACTAACTAGTGTTGTTTCTATTAAGACTGCCCCTTGCTTCTTTCAGTCTTCGCACACCATTTATGTGCAGACATAACTTATCCTGCCCACTACCTTAATTATCCCTCATAAATGTTCATGTAATTTGCAAATACCTTTTGCAGGACAATTGAGATTAATTTTAATCCCAATTAAAATAATGGCATACCACAAGAATTTTATGATACTCTGGAGAGAGTTCACTCTAGTTCAACATAAGAATCTAAAAATGTACAAGGACAGAATTTTTGGTGAATTATTAAGTCAATTCATTAACTGTTGTATCAACCTAAAATTCATGTTGTAAAAACATGTTTAGAAATGTGTTTTAGAAATTGTGAAAAACAACAATATACCAAGAGGATTCATTAGGAACTTCAAACCTGACTAATGATTTTGGGTATTTCAGTGATTTGGTGCCTAGCTGGGGACATTTTAAAATGATGGAAATAGGATTTGCAAAATGCTCTGAATAGCAGTTCCCCTGAATAAAACAACTGAGCAGCTAAAACTTGAGGTACCCAAAATCTTTACCCATTTATTTCATTGAGTGTTGACAGCCCTTAACACTCAACTATAGAATATTTAGGCCTAGATCCTATTCTCCCTTATCTACAAAGCAGTAGAGTGAAGGGGGTTGTTTTTTTTAGAAGAGGTCTTGAGCAGACAGGTAGGCACAATAGATAAGTCAAAGAGACTTGTCTAATATAATACAGCAAGTCTGTGCCTCTTATATATCTAAGGGCTCTGGCACACATTACACTTAGGATGAGCTTAATCTGTTAATCTTGCCATAAATAGCAAGCCTGCCACATGTTCAGGGAATTAATGGTACCACAAAACAAAAAAGCAGCCACAAAACTGTCCCAGAAAATATGTAGAATATTTTTGGTAGCTGATTTCCATCACACCTTAAATTGAACATGTAACAGGGTAGCCCTGTCAAGCAACCCAAAGCTGGTTGCATGGTGAGGCTTCACAGACAACTACCTGGTTGTCATGGTTTTGGTGCAAATCTGGGAGCCTATCAGCTGGCAGGCTTCCCCAGCCTGTTGGCAGACGGACTTCATAGACTTCATAGACATTAGGGCTGGAAGGGACCTCAGAAGATCATCAAGTCCAGCCCCCTACCCAAAGGGCAGGAAGTCAGCTGGGATCATAGAATCTCAGCAGGATAAGCATCCAATTTGCTTTTGAAGGTGTTCAATGTAGGTGCTTGAACCGCCTCCGCTGGCAGGCTGTTCCAGACCTTGGGGTAAAGAAATTCTTCCTTATGTCCAGCCTGAAATGGTCTTGTAATAGCTTATGATGGCTCAACCTCGTCAACCCTTGGGGCACTCTGGTGAACAAACATTCCCCCAGATACTAGTGGTCACCCCTGATAAACTTATAGGTGGCCATCAGATCACCCCTGAGCCTGCGCTTTTCCAGGCTAAAGAGCCCCATGGCTCTCAGCCTGTCATTGTAAGGTCTGTTTTCTTGACCTCTGATCATGCACATGGCTCTTCTCTGGACTCTTTCAAGCTTCTCCATATCCTTTTTGAATTGTGGAGCCCAAAACTGGACATAGTACTCGCTCACTCACTTGGTGAGCTGCGGCCTCACCAAGGCTGAGTACAACGGGAGAATGACATCCCGGGATTTGCTTGAGAAGCAAGCCAGTGTTTTGGTTGCTTTACTAGCTGCAGCATTGCATTGCAGGCTCATGTTCATCTTGTGGTCAATGATGACCCCCAAGTCTCTTGCTTCCATAGTGCTAGCCAGCGTAGCACTGCCAAGCCTATAAGGATGCTGCAGGTTTTTCTTCCCAAGGTGGCGAACCTTGCAGTTTTCAGTGTTAAACACCATCAGGTTCTCATCTGACCATTTGCTGAGCCTGTCCAGGTCAGCCTGGATCACCTGCCTGTCTTCTGGTTATAGATGCTTTGACCCAAAGTTTGGTGTCATCGGCAGTGGGCAGCACTCCCTAGTTATCAGGGTGCTGAGGTGTAGGGAGCCTATCAGCTGACCTGGGGTGCAGAATCACCGTAACAGAGAACCAGAAGCTCCTGTTTCTGTATGTGGAGAGTGCAACAAGCCAAGGTTTCTGTGTGGGGCAAGCAGCTGGACAAAGGCCAGCTGATGGAAAGTAAGCACCCCAGGGACAGCAAGGGTAGGAGGTAGGAGCTACCACCAGGGAGTGACTATCCTGGAGCTAGCTGTACTGAAGGAAGCAGCAAAGGAGCAGAACTCCAGGCAGCTCAGAAGTAAAGGCAAGCAGCTGGATTAAGCTGGAGCAGAGGGGAGCAGGCTGGCCATTAAATCAAAGTGTAACCCCTGTGCATGGCTGGGGAATTGCATGATAGGAAGGGGAGTGGGGTTTGGAGGCACATTAACCCAGTGCCTGAGACCAAATAGGCAGTATGGTGTTGTATGCTGCAGGGAGAGGAACTCCTGGGGGAGATGGCTATAGGAGACAGACTGGCAGGCACCCAAACTATCCCACAAAGCTGGAAAGATAAGGCCAAGGGGGACTTATGGCTTTCAGTGAGGCAATGACCTAGAGTGGCATGAATTTTTATTGTGTAGCAGCTGGCTTATATTTATGTTGTGAGTAAGTCTGAAACCAGAGGATTGGATTGAGGCTGTAGGGGAGGATGAAGGCCCTCTTGGCCCCATCAGTGTAAGGATGCCTGGTGGGACACTTGGGGGCAGGTAGCCTAGCCTGGGGTCAGAGACCCTGAGGGCTCAAGGCTAGGGCATGGCTACAGTAGCTATGCTGGGGCTAAGGGCCTAGAGGGCTGGAAGAATTAAATCAAGGCTGGAAGGACTAATGCCTTGGTAGTGGGGCTTCAGTCAGGGTTGGGGTGAAGCAGAACAGGCTTAGGCAAAGAAGGATAAAGTCAGGGGAAAGGGACTGAAACCTAAAAGAGGTGGAAGCTGAACTAGGGCCAGGGGCTCAAGGAGAAGTAGGAGTCTTGCCAGGGGCCTGGCAGGCTCAGTGGATTGGTTGCTGGATGGGGCCAGAGAGCCCAGTGGATGAATTCAAAGTAACACGTCTGAGCCATCAGCATTGCTACAGGGGAGGGCAGAAGCCACAAATATAGCCTAGTGTCCTGAGAGGGCCACAATTTAGTGCCTGAGGGGCAAGACTGGGGCTGGCTGGGCATAAGAGAGCCTCTGTTCTTCAGCTAGCTGATCTGACACTGGGACCCTGAGGGCAGCTACCCTATTCAGTATAAAATACATCAAAGTGCAGCAGGCAAGGGAAAAAAAGGAAAGGTACCCCTAGGAGCCTGAATGTCAGAGCTACCCCTAGAACCATGTACTTCTACAGTCACAATGAGCTGTGGGGCTTGCTGCAAACCACCTCAGTACTTTCTTTGCCCTGTGGCTCCTTCTAGGAAAAAAGACTTGTTCAGGTGTTGGGTCAGAGTGATTCCTGTGGAGAAAAGCAAGCACTATGTTGGTTTGTGGGTGAGCTGTGGGTCCAGACAGTGAACTAGCTAGGCTCATCTGTGCCTGGCTGGACTGATGAGTGCTGGGAAAGGTTAAACGCACTGGTGTAGGAGCCCCTAGGTTCTCCTGGATGGGAACTTGCTAACCTCAGTTGGGTAGCAAGGTTTCCACTACAATAATTGTGAGCTTTGAATGAGTGCCTAGTTTTGACAGTTTATTCATATGTGGAATGCCAGGATGTGTGATTGTTGGGATTGTTTCAGACCCCATCACCCCATTATTTAACATGTACCAGAGACCTAAGTCACACTTGAAAGTTTTGAGGTATCTAAAGTCTTCTCTATACCACAGTCTTCTCCCTGTATGAGCAGCATGTCTAGAAAAGTACATAAATTCCATGTAAAACCAAATCCTTAGCCAGAGAAAAACCTACATGTGGACTGTTGGATGGGGGTTCCTATTCTCTAATGTTACTTCTGTGTTTCAGGCATTTGCTCTAAAAGTGGGATCACTTTAGCTCATGACATGATGGTTGTGAGACTTTGCTTGGAAGGACAGGTGCTCTAACCAGCAGATTATTGGTCTGAAGGCAGGTCTTCCTCAATGTAGCCATATAAGGGTCCCACCCCACTGAAAGAGTATGTATTGGTAGAATAAAATTGACAGAGGCTTCCCACTGTTAAAATAAGTGAGTTATGTTTATATGCAAGTTTATGAGAACTGGTCTCTGGAAGTACATTAGACTGATTGTTGAGAGAATGAGAGAGCTAAGCAACTCCCTGGAAGAATTACTGTATTTACTCAAATATAAGACAATCCTCCTCAATAATTAGGTAATTAGATTCTATATATGGAAAAGCTGCTTCCTCCTCCACGTTGTACATGGATATTGGATGAGGGGAGGCATTTTTCCCATGATGGGGTGTGGAGGGGCATCTCATCTTATATTCAAGTAAATACTGTAGGTTGGTACTCCTGACACAAGGCATGCAACTTCCATGCTTGTGGTGGGAAAGGGTTGGAGATGCAATTGTACCATATCATACTTGCCTGCCATACACACATTTCTCCAGAAATTAATTATTGACAATCAGGGTGCATGTTATTGTGTTTTTATGTCTTAAATGAGGAAACTGGTTTCCAGACATTTGGGTTAACTGTGTGTGTTGACGTATTGATAGGCAGATTTCATTACTTTATGTAGGCCTACTGTAATTTCTAGTTGTGTACCCATGGTATATCCTACAGATGTTAAATGATTAATTAACTGACAAGTGCAGTGATAACCAGTTAGCTTACCAATTATAGTTTAGCTCTGGGTGGGTGTAGTCTGGCAGGGAAGGAGGGAAGGGAAGCCATGCAATGCCCCAGTAGGAATCAGAAGGCAGCATGGTGGCCAGGAAGGAGAGGAAGGAGGAGAGGGGAGAGGGGGACTAGTAACTTTAGTCTAAGAGGGAAAACAGCAGCCTAATGACTCCTCAATTAATGTTCACAGGTGCTCCCTCCCTCCCAGCACAGGGATTCATGTGGGCTACGCTGTCTGGCTGGGCTTTCCTTCTCTCCCTCTCTCCCCAGTCAAAGGGCCCAGGAAGCCAGGAGCAGCTCCCAGCAGCAGCTGTGTCTGAGATGTTGTGTTTTCGATGAATCATTTAACCAACATAATTAGAGGAGGCTAAACGAATATTTTTAAAAATGATATTTACACCCCTAGTACATTTCCACAATAGCTGAATCCTTCTTGTAGCCTGTGTAAGCATATGTGGTTTTATGTATTTTATAACATGTTATATCAAATAACTCAGTTTCAAGGGGGAAAAAAACCCTTTCTTTCTTCTTTTTCCCTTCCCAAAACAAAGATGGTATGTGGAATGTAAAAAATATGGTGTTTTGGTTTAGTAAGTGAAATGGGATCCTCCTCTTAATGTGAGTTCCTTAGTTATCCATTGTTTTATTATCCTAATTTTATTATGTTTGTTTTTCTTCATTGCTTCATTTTTCTTCTTCTAAAACAATTCAGCAAAAGATGGTTTTCAAATCTTTTAAATGAAGCAGCCTACAGTATAAGGGAAAGAAGATATAACTGGGCAATATTAATGTCAGGATTCTGGATGCTTTTTGTGCATGGCAGACATTGTTATGATTCAAATTCTTTCCATTTGTAATTCAGAAAATCTGTCTGACAAATACTAATGATTTCTTGTAGATGAGAACCTGGATTTTAATGTTGCAATATAATCCCTGTGGTTGTATATGTATGGCAGTTAATATTTTAAGGTAAGCCCATTAACATCAATGACAATTGACTACAGTTCAGTGCTTGAATATTGATCGAACATATTTAATATACCATTAGTGTTAACAGAATGATGTATTAGTCAATTAAGATACCATTGACTGAGAATCTTAATTAGATATTTAAATGTTTAGTTAGATTTTTTTTAAAGCAAAACAGTGACTTCAGTGTTTTCAAAGCAAGCATAGCTCTTCCCACTGAAGAAGTATTAGAGTTGTAATGTTCAGATTCCACAACTTATTACTTCTAGCATTCCGCAGCTACTGCCACCCTAAGACACAGAAGATATTTAACAAAGAAGCTAATGGCAAATTAGGAACATAGGACTGGAAGCAGTCTGAAGTCCAGTCCCTTGGTTGCCTGTGACGTCATATAATCACTTTCATATACTGATTAAGTTCCTTCTGGAAACTATTTTGGCTTCTTACTGCATTACCTTGATTGAAAACCATTTTGAAGCATGGGGACACTGATACATGAGATGCTCAGAGCTGCTCTAATAAAAGCACTCTCCCTGCCCCCCGAGAGCATGTGTAAAATGCCCTCTGATCCTGAATCTGCCCATAGGACTATGCCAATTCTATCCAAATACAAAAAACCAAAAAATAAAATCCGTATATTAGGATTTAGGACTAGGGACAGATGCAGATTATAATGTGGTTGCATCTCTATTTCTGAATACAATCCTGGCTTTATTTCACATCACTTGTAACATTTTGTGGCATTGTGATATCTGTTATCCTTGTACTATCATTATAGTGTCATTTACTGGCAAATGGGACATGCTCTAGGATTGCTTCTCCTTCTTTTATTTCACTTCCCTTTCTTTATATAATAAAAAGAGTTGTTGGGAACAGCGCTATACTTCAAAAAATTTTGATGAAAAAATAAGGCCACCTTTTTTTTTCCTGATGAAAAATTCTTCCTTCTCTTCATCATTCCTTGCACTTATGCATCTGATCCCAAAACTTTTGCTTTTGGCCTTTAATATTGCAAGACTGAGTAGCTGTCTGAATTTGCACTGCTGTCTTAATCTTCATACAAGTGTAGCTAGGTTTATTGCATTTGAAGACAGTGATCTTGTTATTTAAATGGTTTTATGCATTTTAACTCTTTTAATTAAAAGTAAAACGTGATCCATATTTGATTTAATGCGAGGGATATCTCAATTTGCCAGATTAAATTAAATTTATAGAGAGGTTCTTTACACATACACAACACACCATATATAGACGGAAAATTTAAAAAGAATACTAAAGGTTTGATAAGGAAAGGTGAGGATAAAAGTCATATTATTTAAATTTTTGTTTTTTATTCTCACCCATTTTCTCTTGCTACCCCCAATTATAGATCAGTTTTTAGGTTTAAAAGAAAAAAACAGTCAATGAAGAAAGAGGTTGAAACGATGATAGAATATAGTATTCTATAGACTATAGCCTTTTTGAGTGTCTTCCTTTTATAAAATTATCCTACATGGAGCATAAAGGAAGTGCTGTAAGACTATAGAGGGATAAGTGTTTGGAAGGTCAGATCAGGTTAAAAATGGCCAGCCAATCTAACTAACTTTGCCCATTTAGATCCCTAGTTAGCTCAATCTAAGTGCTTAACTGTACAGATGTTCCCTAAAAGTTAGATCTATTAAAAAATGGCTGGTCTGATCTAACTCTGGTTCACCTGAGAGGAGCACTAAGTCAGCTCGGGCATGATTAGATCAGTCTAGTCAAACATCTGTACATGTTTGGAATGCATTCTCAGTTGGGAAAAGCCCAAATGCTTGCCCCAGCCCTGGAGCCACCATTTTCTTACTCCCACCCCTGCTGCTGGGCTGTATTTAGCCCCTGGACTTGTTTCCCCACCCTCAGATGGACAGCCCCTGCCCCTCCCCAGACCTGCTGAACCTACAGACTGCTTTTGGTGCTGGTTTTACAGGCATTCACTGATGCTGGCAGTCTGACTGAAGTAAGTCATGGAGGTGGGGGGTGGGGCACGGGGATGGGGGTAGGGCACGGGGATCAGGGTGGGTGTTGGATTGCAAGGGAGGGTTGTTCATCCAGGGGGTAGGCGAAGTTGGCGGCAAAAAAAATTAGCACCTGGTCAGTGGGACGAGCACCCAATCCTGCCAAATTCCTTACAGACCCCACCAACCCCACACAAAGCCACTAGTTTCTCCTGATTTACCCATCCCTCTCCCCACCCCAGCTTACTGTGATCAGGTTCCTAGCACTGGTGAATGCCTGTGAAACCAGCACCGGGAGCAGTTTGTAGGATCAACGATGGTTCAGCAGGATTGGGGTTCTGGGAGGGTCTAGGGAGTTTGGTGGTATCAGATCGCAGTAACCATACCCCTCCCCACAGACCCTGCTAGGACCCTGACCCTGCCAAACCCTTCCAGACACCACCTAGCTGCTTGTTGACCTTGCTACCCCCCCTGTCCCAATTCCCTGAACCCCGCCATTAGAGGACCTTGCTAGCCCCCAATTTAGCCAGCACCCCTGCACAATCCTGGTAGCCCCCCATGATCCTGCCTGCCCCTTCTCCTACTCACACTTACCTTAGATTGGTCTCCTAGCTCCTATCTAATCACTGGCTGAGTCTACACAAGATGCTACTGCACAGTGGTTACTGCCCGTTTATTCAGTACTTATACAAACAGGTTCTAAATAAATGCACAGTAACTGGAGGCTTTTTTTGTGATGCTAGCATTCAGTAGCCTAATACTACTGCGCAGTAGCATCGCATCATGGTTTTTGCCAGGCAGAGCAGTATCAGGCTATTGCACAGTCAGTGTCTCACATAGATGCACCCACTGAGTTAGATCAGGTGACCATTTTAAACCTGACCTAACCTCCCAAGCATCTTGGTGTAATGTTTGTACATACCTACAGCTAAAACCCTGACTAGATACCCATGCAAATTATTCCTTTGTGAGGCCTGAACTACAATCCCTAATTCATCATAAGAAATGCAAAGTTGGTAAGAATTTGCTTGGAAATAGTTTAGCTGGTCTGACTTTTCCACAATTGCAACTGATTCTGAGTGTCTCAATTTTGTTTTGCTTGGCTTCAGAAAATGTGGGCTTGGTTTTCAGAAGATTTAAATTGTGGCATCTCTCATTTTGCTTTCATTTGGAAATTTGGGTGGTCCAAACTTCTGAAAATTAGGTTCACATATTCTCAAAATGAGCAAACTGTGTAGAGACAAATTTTGAAAATATGGCGGCTTGTGTATGCATTATCATGTCTGAACATAAAAGGATCATAAGTCAATTTTATTGAAATAAAAGAAAGAAGGACGATCTGAATATTTCATAACCTTTTGTCTCCTTTGAAGCATCTTGTTTCCAGGTGTTAGAAAACCTAGAATCATTTGGTACTACAAATAAAACCTGGAAATAAAGATAAGAACTTTAGTTGCTGTGTACTAATTGGTGACAGAATAAACTCCTTTTGAGTAAATGGGTTTGTTAAAATGTATTCCTGCCAAATGATGCACATTGACATTTTACATATTAGAATAGGATACCCCATAGACCAGGGGTGGCCAACCTGCAGCTCCGGAGCCACATGCAGCTCTTCAAAAGTTAATATGCATCTCTTTCAATCTTTGTACAAGCACACGGTGGCCAGCTTCCAAGTGGAAGCTGATAGCTGGTCACCGTGTGCTTGTGCAAAGATTCAAGGAGACACTCATTAACTTCTGAAGAGCTGCATGTGGCTCCAGAGCCGCAGATTGGTCACCCCTGCTATACACTGTCTTCAACTTTTTGTTGGAGTAGAAACTTCTTTGGTTTTAAAATTATTCTTTTTTAAAAAAATTTTCAACACGTATTCGATTTTATTTTTTTAAATTTACTCTGTTATGTTAATATTGGCCAGAAGTATAGTCTATTTTTCTGTTTTTTCTTTGGAATTGGAATAGAGTTGGCACTCAAATGCGTATGCATTCACTTACTCTCACACTCTTTCTTGGTCTTTGCCTCAAACAAGTTTTACCTTTTTCTTTGTCTGAATTTTGTTGAAAAGATTTGCCCTCTATACAGACAAATATTTGCTGGCATACGTTCTGGATCACCCAAGCCCTTACACAGACCTCATCCAATAATTGGGTTTACTTTCCAGTTGTCAGAAATTTGTTTCAGATTAGTAAATAAAGCCAAAGCCAAAACTGAAACCTCATGAATTCTGACCTTTTATTTAATTGGGATATTATTGTGGCAAACACTTGCCTTTTCTCTCCCCTTTGGATGGGTTTTAACAGTTCACAAATCCTATCCAAAGGATTATGTTCTGGTCTAATCAAAATGGCGTGCATTCTAATGACTCAAAGTCTGATAAGTAAAGCTTTATGTTTATTAGAGTCATGTCACCACAGCAATATGCAACCCCAAGTGTTTTTACAAAAAAATTCATAAGGGATGGGGAAAAATATAACATGCACATAGTAATCCAGTTCTCACCTGAGGCAAATAAAATGTCCCTCGTTGATACCAGTGGCAAGAAACTAATTTACATCAGCTTAGAGTCTAGCCCAAGAATTCTGTATAATAAAACAGGAATTTTGGAAAGAATGTCATATTTTCCAAAAAGATTCAATAATGCATATTTGTTTCATATATAACTGCTAAAGGAATCTGAGAAAGATAGGGGAAGAGTTTTTTCCTTTATGCATCTTTCTCTGAATACTGTTAGCAGGTGCTTTGCTTCTTCTTGAAAGAAAGAAGGTATTCAACAATGAAATTCATAGGGGAGTGTTGGGACCTGCCAAAGACCTAGTGGATAGAGTTATGGAAGGAATCTGCTCTTGAGCAGACTTCTATTATAGCTGGATGTTACAAATGCATGTCATCTTAGGGCCTTGTCACACATTTACTTACAAGAACTGCAGATCATTGCAATGTTGTGATATATTAAAATTAGTATATGTTATAGTGGTGTCATAAATTCACTTTCAATAGTTGTACAGCACTGAGATGTAATGACCTATTCAAGTTAGTATGTTCAGAGATAAATGTTGCCCGAAAGGCAACAACTTTGCAATGGTATGAGGAAATCTGACGTGCTAAACAGCTTGGACATGCATCTTCTTGCTTTTTCATTTAACTTAGTAAGTGTTAAGTTAAAAGTGTGATACCACTCTTAGTTCCACGCCAACCTTTACCTACATGTGGACTTTGGAACGCTTCATGGAATTTGTGGGTACAGAGTTGATAGTATGGCAATGCACTTGCAGGGGTTCATCTCCCCAGAGAGGATCATGTCTGGATTTTGATATAGCCCAATATGCTTCCTAATACTGTTTAATCCTGCCTATTCTATCATTGTGATTTTCTTTAGTCTGGTCTCCTGATAGATCCACTTCTCCTTTCAATGGAACTAAGGCAACCATCTAAAAATAGGCAGACTTTTAAATATGAACAAAAAGAACATGTCTAATTGCTCAAAAACTGAGGTTTATATTAGGATGCAACACTAAGAAGGAAGAGCAAAACTGGGAAAATTTTGTTTTCTTATGCTGAAGTCTTTAGCTTCTCCTAATCGTATCCATTGCTTATCACTCCTTGTTTCATATTTGAAGAGGAATTTGGACCCTTCTTCCTCATAGCACGACATACTTTTGATGTGTGTTGGAATTTGTGTTTTTTTTATAGGAAGGCTTCTCCTTATGGTAGTTTGGGCGAGTGCTTCAGATAAAACATCAGCAATTATTTTCAAGAGCCATGGTAGATAGAGAGATGTCAGAGGACTGAAGAAGGAAAAATATGCTGTCTGTCTTTAAAAAAGGGGAAAGGAGGACTCATCTTAGCACCAATTCTTGGAAATATTCTGGAACCAATTATTAAACAGTTTGAAAGTACCTAGAATATATTAGGGTGATAAAAACAGGGGACACATGTTTTCCAAGAACAAATCTTGTCAAACCAATCTAATTTTCTGCTTTGAGAAGGTAACTGGCTTGGTGAATTGGGGAGAATTACTAGCTATGGTGTACCTTGACTTTGAAAAGCCTTTTGACAATGTTACATGAAATATTTTCATAAGCAGGCTAAGCAAGTATAGTCTAAATATAATCACCATGAAATAGGTTCACAACTTGATGAACCATAACTGCCAAAGAACAGTTATCAATGGTTTGTGGACACATCTGCAGGGGTCTGTCCTGGGTCTAGTAGTATTCAATACTTTCATTAATGTCTTGCAGGATTGAATAAAGATTACACTTACAAAATCTGAGGGTGACACCAAAATGAGCTGCACTGCTAATACTTTAGAGGGCAGGATCATAATTCAAATTAGTTAGACAAGTAAGAGCCAATCTGAAACAAAAAAAGATTAAGTTAGGTAAAGACAAAGTATACTTAGGTGTAGCTATACAGTCTAAGGTAAAGTTACATGTTACACTTAGATCATACTACTGGCACTAAAGTGTAAGCATCCACATGGTAAAGCTAACTCATGCTAAGTGCCCTCTGAGTGTCTCATAGTTATGCTACTTCAGGCAAAGATTTTCTTTGGGCTATGCTATCTAGCTCGTGTTGGAGTAACCTCAGCCTACGCCATGAAGATGAAATGAGTAAACTGAAGTCCTTCAGCATCTCTGGATGCAACACTCCCAGCCTCCCCCCACTCCCCACCAGATCAGGGATAAAGCCCAGGTGTCCTGGCATCTAGCCATGCAACTGCTTACCAACCCTCTAGTGGCAGGTCTGTGCCGACAAGAAATGGGATTAACCCTTAATGTGTGACTGCTCACAGCATGTTCTAACTTTGACTTTGTGTAACATTCCACAGATATAGTATGGTCTAAATGTATGTTTAACAGTCTTCCTGTACTTCAAAGCAGATGTGATTACATTGTTTTCTATGGTAAAGAAAATCAGCTTATTTTTCAGAAAATAAATTTTAAGTTGGATGTTAATAAAACTTTCTAGCTGTTAATAAGATAAAACACTGCAATAGGCTACCTAAAGAAGTTATAAAAACATGCTGTGTTTCCGTCCATCCTTCTGTCTTTCCTTCCTCCTTTTCAATACTATATTTATACTAACATCTGGGATGGATAGTCTAGGCATATTTGTTTTTATCTTGGTGCAGGGTGTGGGGGAGGGAAAGAAGGGGAGAGTGAATATTTATACTAACATCTGGGATGGATAGTCTAGGCATATTTGTTTTTATCTTGGTGCAGGGTGTGGGGGAGGGAAAGAAGGGGAGAGTGAATTAAAATCTCATGGTCTTTCAGCCCTAGATTTCTGTGGCTGTGTGGAGATGAAATAAGGGGCGTGTTTGCACAAGACTTTAAAGTGGGTTAAATGCTTCAATGGTGTTGGTGTTTGCATGCATTGGTGGCGTATTGCACATGAATTCCAGCTGCTGTAGCACATTAGGCAGTGTAATGCACCTTAAATGGCTTTGAGGGGCAGCAAACTAAAACACCTCTGAGGAGTTTTAGTTTGCTGCGTCTACAGCCACAGAGTGAAGCACTGGGTTCTGTGTGGCTCAGGCTGTGCAGGCAACCCCTGCAGGCAGCCTGGCAGCAGCCTGAGAAGGCAGGCTCCACCAAAGAAAGAAAAAAGCAGCGAGCTTGATCTTTTTCCCCCTTCCTGGACCCTGCCTGCTTGTGTGAGCTGTGTGGGGATCTGGTTCTTCCCTCCATGGCTGCGGTGCTGTCCAGGACTGCCCGAGTCAGGGTTGCCTGCAGGCATGTGCCACCTGGGGGGAGGAGGGTTGCTGCTGCTGCAGAGAGAAGCACCAGCCTTCCCCCACCCTGCAACCCAGGGACTGCTCTGCCCACAGGCAGCTCATCTTCCCCTCTCTGCTGCCAGAGAGGAAGATAAGACATGAGAGTATACAACACGGGGGTTTACTTCATCTTAAATTGAAGCAGTGTTTTTAAAAATGCACCCCTTCAGTTTACCGCCCCTGTTTTGTCTACATACTCCCCCATTTCATCTACACACACTCATAGATGGTGTGAGTCTATGCTAAAAACTGGTATATCTTCCCTGGCTTCAGTGGATCTATGCAATTCACACCAATTCAGACCAGTTTTGTCTAGGCTGTCTCTTTATAAGTGAACCTCTTTGGGATAAGGACCTCTCATCTTCAATTGCAGAACTCCCATTGACTTGAATATAGTAGAATTAAGCCCTGAATTTTTTTTATAGCAACGATATATAATTTGAAATACAAAGAAAGAAATGTAGGACTGCTGTGTTAGTTATGAGGAAAAGAGCAGCAATTTGCTAGTACATTTACATATATTTGCTCAGCACATTTTCTTAACAGTCCTTTAGGTCACAGGGAGGCATAATATTATGTTAATGCAACCCTCGCTTCCAATTTATTTTCCATTCATGCAATTCATTTTTAATCACCTAAATTTTAGTAAATCCTTGCAATATGCAATCTTATTGCTTTTATAACCCTGTCAACAAGAGGTCAGGATTCTTTGACTATCAAACTGCAAACTTTTCAGCAACGCATACCAATAAGGAGAAGAAAGCACAAGTTTGAAGTGCAGCTCAAACTCAGTTTTTCTTTTGATTCAAATATGAAATGGCAACTAAGTGATCATGTCTACTATTTCCAGGATTTTCAAACAGATTGTTGGCAGAACAAGTCTGCTGTGCTGTAATCAGGTAACTTTGCTGTCAATCTTATATGCCAAATCTTATTTTTCAGCAAATCACTCCAAGCATTTTATTCCAAGCAATATAGGTCTCTCTCTCTCTCTCTCTCTATATATATATACGTATGTATATATATGTACGTATATGTATGTATGTTTGTGCGTGTGTATGTATGCGCGTGTGTGTATGCATATATGCGTGTGTGTGTGTGTATGTCCTTTCTTTTTTTAAAGGGTAACAATAATTTACTTCTGCAATGAAAAATGCAAATTAAGACTTCAAATATTGTTGTTCAGCCACATTTTATGAAGAAGAGCATTTTAGGGATGGAAACTTATATAACAATATAGGGTTATAAGTATTAATTTTAGGGATGTGTGAATCCTTATGAATGCCAAGGTTTTATGAACTTTTTGCATTGTTTTCATCCTGAAACTTTTACATCATGTTTATGAATTTCTATTTTACAATTTAGTTTAAGTTAAGAACCTTAATTCCACTGGTTGAGTTAAGGCTTTGGAACATTCCTTTGTCTGTATAAATGAGCAGAGCACAATTAATTTCAATGCAATTTCATCCCTTTATGTCAGCAAGGAATGCATACATTGATTATGGATACATTTGTATTTGATATTAGAAGAAAGTTCCTAACTATGAGATCAGTGAGGTTCTGGAACAGCCTTCCCTTCTGAACAGTGGAGGCAAAAATGTATGTATTTTTCAGATGGAGTGGGGAATGTTTATTTGAATTGGATAATAGGAGGTTGTATCTGCAACAGTAGGAGACCAGACATAATGACCCAGAAGACCCTTCCTGATTTTTCTTCCCATGTCCCTTATTTGCCTTTGCAATAGCTTTTACATTTCTAAACCTCAACTTTCTGAATATTTTGACTGTCATACACTGGATTTTTCAAACATAATTTTACATCTTACATTTAGTTTTCCTGCTTTAGAAATAAAGTACAACAAATACATCTTCCAAAACAACCTTTAACTCAGGGATGGACAATTATTTGGGCTGGAGGGCCACATAAGGAGTTTTAGTGAGCTGTTGAGGATTTTAGGGGGGTGCTGACTGAGCCTCAGTTCCCCATCACGGCAGTTGACACTGCTTGGTACAGTGGGAGGGACTGGGGAGATGCTGGTTGATCCTATCCAGGCCTGGGCCTGATCTTTGGGAGTGCTGGACAGAGTGGGTAGGGTCTCCACGAAGACAAACCCAAGACCCCATGGGCAGGGCCCACTCAGTAGTGAGCAGTGTCCAGGAGTGGGACAGGTGGGTGAGGCCAGGACCAGGATTACGGGGCAGTGACAGTTCGGGGCTGGAGCCCAGGCAGAGCTGCAATCTGCTCCCCTGCTTGTCATTGTGACTACTGCTTGTTCAGCTCCTGCCTATGGAACTGGTGTCCATCACACGGACATGCAAGGAGCAGATCATGACTCTGTCCTGGGCCCAGGCCCAGGCGCCAGCCCCGTGCTGTCACTGCCCTGTGACTGGCTCCAGCCTTGCCTGCTTGTCCTGTTCACAGATGCTGCTCCCCACTCACCTGCAGCCCCATCCTCTGTGCCCAATTGAGCATGCCCTGTCTGCATGGATCCCAGGCTAATCTCCATGGAAACCCTGCCTGCCTACCTGCCCATTCTATCCAGCACTCCTGGCAGTGGGTGTGGGGTGGATGGGTCTGGGTGCTTGGGCAGCAGGGCTAGGTCAGTCTGTGGTGGCAGGGACACTGGCAGCAGTAGCCAGATATGTGAAGGCAGTGAGCCGCCACCATGAGAGCTGCTGGGAAGTTAAGTCTGGCTACTGTGCCACCCCCATCCCCGCCCTGCCATTATGCTGCCTGGCCCCATGGACTATAGTTCCTAGTGTGCCAAAGGCCTGTATGTGGGGACAGAGCAGGCTGTGGTCCAGGCCAGGTGGCACCTCCACACCCAGGGATGGTGGGACTAGCCTCACATGCCATGGCCCAGGCTGACCTTTGTGCCTGGGCTGTGTGGGACTGAAAGACCTACCATGGACCAGATAGTCACTTGTTGGGCTGGATCCACCATATTTTGCTCACCCCTGCCTTAACTACACTAACCATATTAACTTGCCTAATGTCTCCTTCCAGTAGCATTAGGATATGACTGCAGCATCTCAAGGCTGCTCTTAAGTGCACATGCCCATCCTAACCTTCATGATACATTTCTTGATTGGTATCCAAGTAGTAGGCCTGTGTGAAGAAGCAACTATTTGCTTTGGATTTGGATTTGGCTGATTCAGAGGGACAGTGATTCAATTCGGTGATTCATATCACTGTCCCGATTCGATTGGGCTGATTCCGATCTGGAGATTCAGCCATAGACTAAACAGAAGTCCTCGACCATGCTGGACACAGCTGCCTCCAGCTGGTAAGTCTGTTGTGCCACCAGTCTGGGAGCTGCTCTTCCAGTGGGTCCTCCAGAGGCTTTTGCCACCGATCCAAGAAAGCATTGGAAGCAAGCATGTGGCTCTGGATCTGTGCAGCGTGGGCAGGACTGGGCTGCACTCTGGGAAGCTAGCCCCAGCTGCCTGCCACCAGGCTGTACTCTGGACAGCTAGCCCCAGCCACAGCCTGAAGCAGAGCTCTGGCTCTGCCTGCCCTGCAGAGTGCAGTGGAGTGGGGGCTATGGGGAGGCTGCAGCCACCCTAAAATTCCCCATAGCCCATGCTGCCAGCCCCACCCTGATCTGGGTGCATGCAGCCACCCCCATGCCCTACCACTACTTGCCCAGCTGGGGCATGGCAGGACAAAGTCATGGCTTGTCTGGGTGTCGTGGGGAGGCTGGAGCAGTTCTGCTGCTGCATGCCGCTTGTTCAAAGGAGCTCAGTGGCACCATCCTGCACCTCCCCACTCCCGCTGGTCAAACGGTGGGAGCGCATAGCCCCTGCTCCAAGTGCCTCCCGCTGCCCTGTCCAGAGTGTAGCCCAGCCCAGCCCGCCCACCAGAGATCCAGGGGCACATGCCAATGCCCTCCCAGCCTGGTGGCAACAGCCACCAGAGGAACCACCAAAAGAGCAGCTCCCAGCCCAGAAGCGCACAGCCCCAGCCCCAATCCCTCCCTTACTGTGCGGGCGTTAATCTGCCCCCCCTCCATGCCCCTTCCCTTGCCCCTCTGCCCACCATAACAGAACTACCTGCTGGAGGCAGCTGTGTCCAGCATGGTTGACTGCTGCCTGTTTAGTCTATGGCCAAATCTCTGAATCGGCACCAAATCTCCCTGAATCAATTTGGAGGTTTCCATATTGATTCAGTTCTTTTAATGGGTCTCCTGATTTGATTTGAATTTGGAAGTTCTGCTACTGAATCGGGCTGAATCTCCTCTGAATTGAATCGGCTACTGAAGCTTCGCACAGCCCTACCAAATAGTAAACCTATGTCTTTTCTCCTGGTATGCTGTACTAGACTTCAGACTTACGATTTAACGCTTTTGCATATTAATTATGGAGTAGCAGCATTTGTTTAGTATAAGGTGGCCTGGTCCACAAGGGTGGCTTCTGCATGTTGCCATAGTGCATTTGTACTCCACCTCCTGTTGTTCCACTCCACCTTTCTGTCAATGGTTTCTTGATATATGTGCGTATTTCATATGGTTGTGTATAGCTATCTATAAAGATTATTGATATAGGGTCTGAATATGCCGCTCATTAAAGAAAATTGCAAGACTCTTCTTGATTTTAGTTGGAATTAAATTATGGCTTTAGGAAACCTAGGTAGTTATATTCTTGAAGCATTTATTACATTATGTTTTCTTTATTGTGCTAAAATTGTATGTCCTGGATTCCAGGGATCACATGAGTGAATCACAACTTCTTATATGACTGGCAGTTCCAAGGAAAAGCCTGAATGAAATGAAAATTCTAGCTTGTCTAATGTGTATTCGGAAATGAAGTTATACTCTAATTATTTGAATTATTCTCTTTAATAGTGAAAATGAGAGCCTCATAGCAATTTGAAAGCATTTATGAAGAAAATAGCCTTTCAATTTAGCTGAGAAATATTTTCCTAAAGCTGAATCTGTTTATTATTCCTGAATAGCTTCTGTTTTCAGTTTCCTTTTTTGATGATGCAAAGTGCTTCCTTTTTTTTTTGCCTCGAGAAGAAAAAAAAAAGCTAGTAATCACTTGAGGTTATCCAGAAGCATAATTTCTGCCTGTTTGTAGTTGGAAACACTAGGGAAAAGAGAAGAACTTGTGAAATTTCTAGTCTTGAATAAGAAAGCAAGGGCTTTTGCTATATTTCTTTTTCTCTTGAAAACTAAAATTCCTGCACACCATGCATATTACAATACTTACAAAACAATAATAACAGAAATTTCTTGTCCTAATTCTTTAGCTCAGCCAGCTATGTTTAGGGGGTCTACCTAATATGAGGAACCAGCTGGCCAATTCTGTGGACAGATCATGTTGCTGGCTATCATTTTTGCAGGTTGAGTGCCGTAAAACCTCCACATGCCTGTGGCTGATGGACCTCAGTGACCCACCTCCTCCCTGCAGATTACCAGATGACCCACCACCATTGCTTAATTACCCTGATTAATCCTGGGGAAACCATTAATCCATGTGTTACTAAGCATGGATTAATGGCTTTCCCATAATTGGACACCCCCTTCCTACTGTGCTGCAAGACTGCAGGGCTTCCCTCTTTCTGATAAGGTGGGGGAGGGGGTGTTGGTTGGTTGTTTTTTACTGAGTCTGCAATTTTTCATGGAAAATGCCTGACTTTGCGTTTTCTGTGAAAAATGTCCAGTTGCAATTTCAGTAGGTCGCTAGTTTTATCGCATCTTTAGGGTTCTATTCTGCAGCTGACTCAAAATGGGTGGACATCTGTGCTGAGAACCACTGAAAGAAGACTCAGCATAGGTAGTGCCTGCTTACAATCACAGTTGAAGGATCTGTAACTTACCAAGCAGCCTATTGCATGTTGCTCTTAAATGTTTACTCTAAATTAGATCATGACCAGAGATGAATAAAGAGTGGGCTGCAGTGGTTCAGTAGAACCTTCCCCCTTTTGATTTCTCATACACCAAAAGTTTAAAACCAACTGCCTGCAGCATCATTTCTATTCAAGCAGCTGTGAGAAATTCAAGTGACTTCATTCCTCCTTAGAATCTACCTGATTCCCTCTAACCTCTTCATGCTACAGGTGCTAATGACCCTCTTTCTTTTTTATTGCCATTGATCACCCAGAAATCAAGCTATTCTTTATTCTGCTGTCTGTCATCTTCTCCTGGTAATAAGGCTCCTATTTCGCTGCCCTACAGACTGTTTTCTAACTCAGATGGGGAAATAACTTTCAGTGAAGCATTGATCAAGAAGCTCAAGAAGATTAGATTTTGCTATATAAATCTAAAAAATGGATATTTTATTAGTTCTGTAGCCATTAGAATCAAATGTATGACAGCTTTTGATTAACATAGTTTATTGTGTTTTAAATATGTAATATATGAAATAGGAAATAAATGCATATTCCATTAAATTTATACTTGTTTTTGCTTGGATCTTAAACTGAATAATGTAGTCCTAGGCCCCTAGCATATTGGTAACTCCTAGGTTATTTTTAACTGGAGAAAAATTTGTTGTGTTATATATGATGATGCACCATACCATGTGCACCCACCTTTTCAAAAACTTAGATCCTCCTATGATCATGAGTAACTCCACTAAAGTCATTTGAATTATACTGGTTTAAAATCAGCGTAAGAAGAAACCTACCAATAAGTTTAAAAATTTCTCTCTCTCCAAAGCTATGCGAGTGTGGATTTATTTATCTACATAAATATGGATCAGAGCACTTCTAATTTTGATATAAATATGAATGCATATTTATAACCCCTTGTTAGCAAATGTTTACATGACATAAATGTAAAATCTATATGGTCTTGTTAGAAATACATTAACATTTTAATTTTTTTTTTCAGTGGTCATGTGCTTAACTGTGGAGTAGACTAATTAGCTATGGAGTAAAGTGTGACTGTCTACACCTAAATTAATGTCACAATAAGATAATATTGTCAGGGACAGTACTATCTTATGCTGGGGCAACTAACTGTGATTAAAGATATGTGTAGACAATGAACATAAGCTTACATTGTGCCAGGTTAGCCCACCTAGCCAGGGGCCAGACTCCTGCCTGCCACCTAGCCACAGCTCTGCACTTTCAACACCCTCATGCCCCATCCAGCCCTTTGCCACCTGATGCTACAACCCAGAGCCTGAGGCTGAGTGGCCTTGGCATAAATTGTTCCATCCCAGCTCAAATTGCTGCTGTTCTGGACACATGTGTGGATGCTATACTTGAGAGTAGTTTGCTCTAGCTCAAAATGCTACGGAGTTTATTGGTTAACATTAATTGCATGTATAGATGCACCCTGTATGCATCTAAAATGGTTTAGTGGTGTAACCTGGGGTGGGCAAGCAGTACACCGGCCCTGGGTGCCAACTTAGTAGGCATGGCAGAATGCGTTCCTGGGGTGTCCATTCTGTGGCAACATCAGCAGTGATGTGCTATTGCTATTGTAATATTGGCTAGATGCAGGGACATTGTGCTGCTGCTGTTGAGGCAACAATAGAGATGGCACGGATCACACTGCAGCAGCACCAGCCAGGGAAGTTTTGAATACCGGAGGCAGGTAAGATTCATGCCCTCTCCCTCGCCCCCGCAAAGCCTAGCACAGTCTTGGCTCTGGCACTCAGCAGTATTCACCCTTTCTGGTAGGGTTTTGCCCAAGATGTAAACACTGCTACTTATGCTTCTGCAATGTTATGCAATATGCTCACTATTCTTTTGTCTTCAATGGTCAATGTACCCCGGGATGGGAAAATGTTACTCTTTTCTTTGTGAGGAGCACTTCTGGAGGGGTGGTCAGTTCCCACTGACTTCAGTAATAATCACCTTTAAAGATGCACTCGATGCTTGCAGGATTGGTCCCATAGTTAGGATGCTTATCACTGTGAATGACAGTCAGTGTAAGTCATGATCAAGAAGAGGATTTGTAGTATAAAGAGTCAAAGTAGTTGTATCTGTTCTTAACACAAGGAGTCCTTTGAATATTCATAGGTTCTAAAGGTATGTGTTGCAGAATTGTGGTGTTAAATGACAACTCGGAAGCAGCTTGGTTCAGGCATCAAAGCGCAAGTTTAAGCCCCAGGTGACCTGAGTTCTGTTTCCATCTTTCTCCTTGACTCCCCACTGACCATGGGTGGGTCCCCTAAGGTAACAACTATGTTCTCCTCCATGTTGGAAGAGCACCTTGAAAAACTGCGGTTTTACTCCAGTATCATGAAGAAGGTTACTTGGTCCCTGTCTACCTCAGATTTCTCTCTGTAAATGGAATATGATGATTACTGTATTTTCTCTTAAACCAAATGCATTCCCCACCCCACAAAAAACAATCAGCCCTCCCAAACTGGGGTGTATGTCTTACATGAGTATTCTGGTTTTCTACACCAGGACTGAAGGATTCAGTGATTGCATAGAAGATGTAATGGCTACCAGGGCTGTTCTTTCTCAGCCTGAGAAGGGGCAAAATTCACACCACAGCTAATTTCAACTGTTTTAGAGATGCTGCCAAATGGGAAATAACTTCTGGCTGAGCAGCCAAAATCTGCTGCCAAATAGGCAGGACATGAGAGTTATAACTAGCTTTTGCATAAACAGTGCCATTAAAGATTGTTATGAAGGATTCAGCCATGTTTTCAGAAGTCAGAAATCTTTTTTTTTTATTTTGCCTTTCCAAACTAAGGTACATGTACTATTGAGGGAGGAGAGGAGGTGGTATGCAGTAGAAAATACAGTAGAATGGGTGATATTTCTGTTTACCTGAGAATTCATTGTACACATATTTCACATGCTTTTCCAATATAGAGAGTCATAGAGATAAGAAATGGGTAATATCTGTTATGCCGTAAAGCACATCTCTTGTCACTGCAAAAGTGATCTTGACTAAACATTTTCACTGGAGTGATTATAAAAACAATCAAGGATGGGATTTTTCCAGTTTAGATGAGGAATGACATGCCATGCTGGCAAAAAATATAACTGGGTTTCCTTTTTATCAAGATGTCAATTTATAGTTAAAATACTTTCTATGGAGGCCACTGTAAGGAGGACCAGTTGATATAGATAAACAATAAGTACCAGGGAAAGGTTCAATACATTAGAACGAAAAAAATCTTTAAATATGGATTTACATAAAAATGTTATAAAGCCAGCTACATTAATAATAAAAATCTTAACAGATACACTTATGGAACATCAATAAGCCATTATGAGGCAGGCAGACTTCCAAGAAGAGTTTTAGTAATTCTTCTCATTTATACAAATGTAAATCAGAATTAATTTAGTGATACCTGAAAATTTAAATCCACCAGCTATTGTAACATAAATGAAAATTAGACACATTCTTGACATGCTTTATTCCTGCTAGTACTGTTATTCAAAATATTTGCAAAAGGGTAACTGCTGGATTTAAACTTACAAAAAATAGGAACTAAAAAATGAGTCAAAATTCTGTCCTTAAATAATCTAACTGTGCCTAAATATTACAACTTGTTTTGCCTTGCAGACTGCTAAAAAAGCTAAGAACCATGACATCAGAAAGAGATTAATTAATAATCACTCAAAAATGTGAAATTCTTTTTATGTAGGCCTGGAAGAGACTTCAGAAGTTCATCTAACTGAGCCCACTACTCAAGACAGCATCATTCCTTTCTAAGCCATGTCACCCAGGTGTGTCTAACCTGCTCTTAAAAACTTCCAAGAATGGAGATTTCATTACCTCTTTAGGTAGCCTGTTCCAATGCTTAACCACCCTCCTAGTGACAAAGTTCTTCCAGATATCCAACCTAAATTTCTCTTACTGAAATTCAATACTACTGCTTCTTGTCCTGTCCCCTGCAGTTGCAAAGAACAATCTCAATCCTTCCCTTCAGGAACTGGAATACTGTTATCAAAAACCCCCGTAATCTTCTCTTTTCCAAATAATCTCAGTTCTTCCATCCTCTTCATAAATCTTGATTACCTGGCCCCTAATAACTTGTGTTGCTGTCTGTTGAAGTCTTTCCAGTTTGTTAATATCATTCTTGAAATACAGGGCCCAACACTGCACACAGAATTTCAAGTAAGGCCTCTCCAGTGCTGGATAGAGGAGAAAGATTTTCCTTGACATGCAAGTGATGTTTCTATTAAGACAGCCCAGTATGCCATGTGCTTTTTTTGCAACAATCACACACTCAGTTTATGGTCCACAATAACTCCCAGGTTCTTTTTTGTAGCACTGCAGCCTAGCCAGTCATTCCCTATTCTGCATTTGTGTATTTCCATTTTAGGATTTTTCCACCCTAAATGCAGGACTCAGTCCTAAATTTTAAAGGTAGACATTACTTAATTATGTGAATACTACATCCCCCCACCAACTGCTAAAATTCATATCTGGATGTGGAGCTGAATTTTACATCTTAACGTAGTCTCCAATACATTCTAAACAATGGCTGAAGTTTACATAATATGACTATATATGACCATATGGAATATGACTATAATGGAACGAAGAGAAATGTGTTGCTATTAGAAAGGTCCAACCTGACATCAGAAAAATACTCTAATATTTTCAAGGAGTAAAAAAGTAAATACCCTCCAAAGTTGGCTTATATTAGACAAAGCAGGAAAGCTGATCTTATTTTTTCAAGTCTCATATTCTGAATGCAGCCCATATGATCTCATAGTCACGTCAGAAAAATCATTATTGGAAGTAGCTGCTAAAGTGAAGTGAAGAACATTCAAAATGTTATAGGAAAAGAGGAGGAAGAGCCACTCTCTGGTACTAAAAGAGATTAGAAGAAAGATCATAGAGGTTAGTCAGTAACTTTAAGTACCATAAACTATCTCTAAAGACCAAGTCCTTAAAGTCTTCAAAAGCAAAAAGCCCCCCAAACAGACAAACAAAAAACCCCAGCTTCGATAACTGTACTTATTACAGTTTTTAATTGAATTGTAGACAGATTGTCACTAAAGGTGAAAGTTACTTTACTTTGCACATTCTCATTAGCGGAACATTTATGGTTACTTACAACTGCTTTGACCATTCTCTGTGACATGATCAAAGAAAATGTCTGGAAATGTTACAAAACCAGAATCCTGGAGTTTGGTATAAACTAGACAAAGATAAATCTTTTACTAAATCCAGAATAAACTGTGGGATTTGATATAAGCTATCAAAGTAGTACCAAGAGCACACAAGGAATAATTATACATCATAATTTTCACTGCCCTTGTTATAAAGGGCATAGTCACATCCTTGATTGCTTGAATTCATTGTCATTGGGTGCATCTACACATGCCTCTACAGCACCACTGTTACTGTGCCATCATTTAGTACTCCGTTTAGGTAACAGCCGTTACTGTGCTGTCCTGGTGGCACACGGTTTTGTAGCTGCTATGTTGCCATAGTGATGTGCTATAGTGAGGGAGTGCATCACTACAGTGATGTAGCTGTGGCATCACAGTTTGTGCCCATCAATGCTATGTCGCTTAGCGTGTTGCTAAGGGTGACATAGCATCATGTGTAGACATGCCTAGTAAGGGTTTTGGGGTAGGTGTCTCTGCAGTTCTCTGCAGCCTTGCACTGTGCCCCTTTTGCCACTGGGGGAAGCACCAGGTTTTCTCTGGGTGTTAGCCCAGGGGTTGGCAGGGAGCACCAAGCCAGGAGATAACTGTGTCCTGGCCCTGGGGAGCTGTCTGCTGCTGGGGTGGGCCAATGTCCCCCTGCCCCAGCAGCAGGGAGCTCTTGGCCGTGGCTTCTGAATCAGGGACATGGGCTTGGAATGAGCTGTAGGGGAGGGGCAGGTCCCAGCCTTCTGCCTTGATCCACCAGTGGGGCAGCTAGCAGCTATTTCGCTGCTAGCTGCCTCAATGGCAGATCAGGGCTGGGACCTGCCCCAAACCTGCACCTGTTTCCAAATACATGCCTCACTCACCTGATTGGGGCTCGAGGCTGGGACCTGCCCCTGACTGGGGCAGTTCCTGGACAGCCCCAGGCTGTGCAGGGAAGTCTGTCTGCATGTGCAGCCCAGAACTGGTTGGGGACTGGCCAAAACAGGACAGTCCCCAGCCACCTCTAGCCTGCACATGCTTCCCTGTGCAGCCTGGGGCTGGCTGGGACTGTCCCAGTCAGCTCCAGGCTGGGCGGGGAACTGTCTCCATGCAAGGAGCTCCCAGCCCCTGCTTTGCAATTGCAATCATGGAGTGGGGACTGCGGAGCTTGTTCCCTACCCAGCTCTGTGAGCACAGAGTTCACAGAGTTGGGGTGGAAACAAGCTCCCTAGCCTGTTCTCCCCCCCGCCCCCCAACTCTGCAATCTCAGAGCTGTGCAGGGTACAAGCTCCCAAGCCCCTGCCAGCAGGAAGCTTCTAGTACCAGGTCCATGACTTCTGGGCCGCTGCTGGGAGGTGCTTATCTCAGAACCCAAGCTCCATGGTCTTGGGGATTGGGCTGAGCCTCACTGGGATATAAGGTTCTCCAAGTCTGAGCCCCATGACCATGGAGCTCAGGCTGGGAAATAAGGGTCTCCCTGCTCCCACTCCCTGACCACAATCTGGGAGTAGGGGGCTGGAGCTTCCTGTTGCTAGAGCAGAGGGACATACTCCCCACCTGGGCTCCTGTGGCAGAGCCTACACTGACAGCAGGCAGCTCCTGGGGGCAGGGGGCTATCTCTCATCCCCGGTGGACAGTTGACCAGGAGCAGATTTGGCTCCTGGTCAGGCATCTACACAAGTGCTATGGCGCCATTACTAATGCACAGTACATTTTCTACTTGCATTTGTAGGTAGCATATTTACTTGGGATTAATTAGGGAGATGTACTGTGAAGTAATCATATACGTATGTAGATGCATGTGCTTACTTTGTAGTAAACTATGCTAATTTTCTATTACATTTCTTATGTAGACATGCCCAGTGTGTCAGAGCTTGACAAGGGATTGGAGCATATTTTCTGTGGCTCCCTTTCTTCTTCACCTGAGTTTCCAGCCTTGTCTTCCTCTGTTAGGTTTTGCACTGCCATCTGTGTACTTTATCTATGTTCCTCCATACCTCTTAGGTTGTTATCATTTTAGTTTCTGGGAAACAAGCATCTGTTGTCTGATGACTTTATGTGAAACTTAAACTTATTTTGCCAAGATATATGCCAAAGGCAAAGATTTTTTTACGTTCTTGTTGTTTTATTAGATTAACTGTAGAGCTGTGAAAAGTGTTAGAGCGGCTTTGTAGTAGAAGCACACTTTACCAGACCTGAAAGGCACTTTGTGCCAGAAAGCTTGTCTAACACCTCTCCCAATACATTTGGTGCAACAAAAAATATCAACAAAACCCCTTAAAATTATGATATTTTAGTATAATGCTATTTTTAATTATTTTTAGTATAATTTTATTTTTAATGGGGCAGTCTGTTTCACTCTGTAGGTCACTGATCCAAACAAAATCTAAATAGATCTGCTTGCTGTCAATTTTCCCATTATATTTATATATGGTGTATACATTGAAGGGACAGTCCTTGTACTCTCTAGCGTGCAGGCATTAATATACAAGACCCTGAAATATCCACATTTTTTTCTCCCTTCTATGTGAAACATGCAGGGGCTCAGATAATCTGGCTTGCTAGTCAATCCATTCTTTAGCCTGGAACTAAGTTTGAAATTGTGATAGAGTTTTAACTAGCTTCCCCAGGGTTGCATGTGTAATGCAGGTGGGAGGTTAAGTAAAATGCTATTGATGGTTTTATCGAACAGTTAATCTGTTAAACTGTCACCCTGAAGTTTGTTCTTCCTGCTTTTCCACTGTCCTGTAATGCCTTGTAGTCACTAAGCATATGTCTACACTTCAGGTTAGGGTCAACTTTATGGCTGCTTTCAAGCCCATGCCCAATAACCATCTACACTGAAAATCCATAACTTGAACCTCAGCAGCAGTCCAGCTTGCCTCTAGAGGCTCTGCTGAATACCAGGGTCTGAGGTTTAACCAGGTTCCTCTCCCCCCGGTATGTTTAAAACTTACCCACATGCTTCAGACTTCAATAATAGCAAGTCGATCAGCTCCTTACAAGAAAACCTTTTAAAAGTGGATGCTGACATACTTGATATTTAATTCATCAGAGTAAAACTTTCATTATTATTTATACCTCACATAAATTGTAGCTAAAATGGCTTGGAGGAAGGGTTCCTATGTCCAAGGGGAAAGTTGTTATATCCTTGATATACTGGGGATATTCTGATGATATTCAAGATGGAGCTCAATGATTATGGACATTTTTTGAAAATGCTATTTTCCTTGAAGCAGAGGTTAACAAAACTTGTTTGGTGTTCAACTGATTCAAAACATTAAGCTAGTGGGGAAATAAAGTCCTTCATTCTTGATGTTAGAATTTGTCACTGTTGAGTAGAACCAGGTCAACAAATTCTCACTGAAGTTATTTTCTCTTTTTAAAAGGCTATTTTTATGCAAGTGGTCTTTTTCACAAAAATCATATTGATTTTTAAATAAATTCAGTGAGAATTTTTTTCCAATTGTGGGGTTTTTTTGGATGGCTTCATTTAGCAGAAAATTCTAAATTTATTTTCAAAATGTTCCATGTTGTTTTCATTTTTTTATTACTGTGATTATTTTTATAGTGGCTCACATTGTGTCAGAAGTATCAGTATCAGCATAATATGATGTAACATAGTACATTATACTAATTACAAGAGCAGCTGTGTGTTAGCCTGTAATAATTCTTTTTTAGGATATTGAAAACAGCTGCTTCTATAATTACTACATGGAGAGCTTCTCTTCTCTTCTTGCTCAAAATGTCAATATTATTATGAGAAAAAGAGGAGACATTTTTTTCAGGAAAATATGTAACTGATTTTTCAATCTCTGTTGAGTAGCAGAAAGGTGGTTAGCCATGTTAATTTAAAGTCAATCAGAAGATAGGACAAGGGGGTACATTAGAGACTAACTGGTTCACAGAAGCACGATACCCTACCTATTGAATAGCAGCTGTCATTCATGATTACAAAAATATACAAAATAGGATATTTCTATTATCATTATATATTATGTCATAGTAGGAGATGCCACCGTGTCATATTGTTTTATGTCAACAGCAAGGCATAACAGGATAGATCATGAAAATGAAAATGTATTATGTAACTAAATGTAAAATAAATTTAAATATAATTTCCAAATAATTTTTGTGATTGTTTTCTGAACAAACTTCTCGTAAATCAAAATATTCCAGAATCACTCTTTCATAAGAATTTTTAAAGGATATTTTTTTTAAAGGGAAAGATCAAAACGACGACTTTCTGTGAAATGGGAATTCTGAACTTCTTTCTTTTTAGAAATTCACAGTAAAGATAGAGCAACATATTATTTTTAAAGCATAGGCTTATCTTTTTTTTAAGATTGTCTCACAGCCTTAAGAAAATGTGACTTGGAGAATGTCTAATGTTTTCAGTTTTGAAAATCTGGTCACCTTAAATATAGTAATGAATACAGTTTATTGTTTAAAACACAACAGTAGCTATTTTCGCATAGATTCTCAGGAAGTGTAAACCAGAAGAGTTCTATTAAAGAAGCTGGGCCATTAATCTGAATGGAACTATACAGTTTACATTAGTTAGGATTTGAACCTAAGCATTTTAATTATAATCTGTAGGATTGCACTGTATTTCCCAACTGTAAACAATCTGTAAAATATATATATATATATTCCACCTTAAGTCATTTAGAGAATTGATCTGGTGTTCTGTGAACACTGAAGTGTAAGATCTAATGGTGCTAATTTGTGTCTGTTGCTCTAGACAGAAGAGAGGCTTCCTTTTCCCCTAGGGCAAAAGAGATGCTTCATACTTAATCAGTTTTTGACAGATCATCTAAAGTATTGTAAAACCTCCTTTGCAAAGTGTACGCTACAGTGTTTCAGTTTCATGCTATGTAATCTTCTGACTGCTCCATTCAATAAAGTTATATGTGGGGTTTACATGGTTAAGAATAATAAAGACCTGGTTCTAACCTCCCTCACACCAGAATTACTTTTACATAACACGTAAACTCTGATTTCATTTAGGTTATGCCCACAGCGTGCTGTTAGACTGTAAATGGCACACACAAGGGAGCATTGCATTTAGTCTCATTCAAGTATGAGCATTCTCAAAGCAAAGACTTAGCTGAGTTGCAGCGTCGTTGCTATTCCTGTACTTACCCAGTATTCTGAGGACATAGGTCATGGTTCTTTGTGCTAAAATAGTCTAGGGTTCTTTCCTAATCTGCTGTGAAACAAACTGTCAGTCCCTCAAAAGAAATGCTGGGGGAGGACATTATCACTTGCATGGTTTCACCTGTATCATCTATACAAAGTGGATTGGTTTGAACTATACTTTAGGTCTAGCTAAGGCTTTAACCTAGACCCTCAAGCTGTGCAAGCAAGCACTTATTCAATGCAAATACGTATGTGCTTGAGGCTGTTGTGTGTGCGTAGTAGAAGGGTTTCCAGAATAGCACTACCCTTATGCTTCCATAAATCTACAGTAACTCCAGGTAAGTTAATTGAATTATTATGCATTCACAGTAGTGAAAAGCTATCCCTCCCTTCTGGGACCAAGATATGCAAATACCAACAAAAATTAAAAGACCATTTAAGAAAACCTTTCCAGAAGTTCAGACAACAATTTTTGTTTGGAAAAAAACCCTTCTATGTAGGCTTTTTTATCTCTAAACCATCTTGCCCATGCCTAGTCTTAATGGAAAATGAATGTCTATGAAATGGCCCAAGTAAGAAAAATTGTTTTCTCCCTCTCAAGAGCAATACAAAAAGGGAAGAACATCTAACAAAGGAGACTGGAGAGAGGTGTGTATGAGACATGTTAGCTCAAGAGAACCTGGTAACTCAAAAATAAAAGTTACTTATCTTAAGCACTGTTAGTTCAAAATGTAAACATCTCAAAGCCGATTCTCTATCTCATTGTGCAGGCTATTGCTCTCTATTGATTTATTTTGGGAGGAGAAGAAAGGGTAGCAGCTGCAGAGGGAGAGTTACTGCTGGTTCAGTCATCAGTACGTCCCAGGTGAATTGCCTCCTGAAAATCTGCCCAGACTGAAAACAAGGATGCCAAGTAAAACGTCTGCTCTTCTACCTCTCCACTCTGGCTCCATACCTTGGTTTTCTGCAGCCCCAATCATGCAGAAGGCTTCTACCAAGTGAGCCAGTGGCAAGAGTACAGGAAAGCTGTTGCTGTTTCTTTTCGCCATTATAGTGTCCATTTTGTGCCAATGAACACCTTTTATTCTTTTTAAAAAATTGAATTCTGTCCTGCTAGAAATACGTTCAGCTCTATTGGTTCTGATAGCTTTTCACTCAATTATACTGGCCATAAATTTGCTGAAGGAAAAAGTTTTTGAAAGCTAAATTCTATTCAGGACAAAAACATCAGACAGAGGTGAGACTATGTATCAGTAGTTGGTATTTTTTCCTTACTTCTTCAAGCTCCCTTAAATATCAGCTCTGGCACTTTGTCAAGAATGCCTAAGTCTCTGTCATTTTTCCCCCTTCCCTGGAAAATCCAACACAAGTGCTTCAATCAACTTCTCTTCAGCCAATGACATTAACAAATTATGCCCCCAGGTAGATAATATTATGTGTATGTAAACTCATAATGGCATTGTGTTCAACCTCTAAGCATTCTGAACAGTTCCAATATTTTCTAGAGAATATAGGTTATCCTCTGAATGTTGCGTCATTCCTTAGTTAAATTTCATCCTGACACCTGCCTATGGATGGCGATGACAAATGGGAAACATAGAGGTAACATGCTATTCATAATAATAGCATAATGGATGTTTGTCATCGTCATCCAAACACATGTGGATGACTATGACAAATGGTAAACTAGAGGTAACATGCTATTGTACTTAGTAACTGTGTAAGACCATTATAGTTCTAAAATACTTGCATTAATTGTATATTTCTTTTGTAACTCAGTGTAAATTTATTTCAGCTGTAGCCATGGTATATGACCAATGATCATAAGACCAGTATACCTAAGGAAGCCAGAACAAATCTCTGTTAAGCATATTCAGACTCTAAAATTATTCAGCACCAGATCCTCCACAATAAGAAAATAATACAGTTGGGAGAAATAAAATAATTTGCCACTGACTTCCCTTCAGGAAGGTATCCACTTAATTCTTTGAAATAAAGAATATTTTACATCTAGAGACATGAGGGGTTTTGGAGTGGGGAGGAGGGAGCAAGTTTATTAACTACTCTATATTTGTATCCTCTTGTCATACTGTAAATCAGGGGTTTCTAATTGCAAACTGATTGGGAGCCATGGATCCCACAGGCTGCACATGTACATGTGCATGTAGGCGAGCGTTCTTGCCCTGCTGTACTGTGTATGCAGGCAGAGACCCCCCCACCCCACTGCACCAAGAACATATGCTTGTGCGTACTGCCCGGCATACTCATCTTCACCTCCCTGTGGCACCATGTTGCATAGGCTCTTGAGGCTGCAAGACTGAAGGCCTCTGGGTTCCAACACTTGGCACTTTAGGCTGTGCTGCACCATAGTATGTAGCCCTAGCCCCTGGGATAGGGTATATGCAGTAGAAGCTGGGGGAGGGAGAGAGAGCCCCCAAACCCTGGTTACTGCTGCAGAAATTGGGAGAGTATTGGTTAGTTGGAGTTCAAGGGCTGTATGTTAACCATTTGTGGGTCACGTGCAGCACATGGAACACCAATTGGATGGTCCTGCTATAAATGTTCAATACCACTTCAGATCTTGTGATAACACCCCATGAAACTCAGCTTATTTGGTCTGGAGAAGAGAAGACTGAGGGGAGATTTAATAATAGCCTTCAACTACCTGAAGGATGGTTAGAAAGAGGAGTGAGCTAGACTGGTAGCAGATGACAGAACAAGGAGCAATGATCTCAAGTAGGAATAGCTTTCTCACTAGGAGGGTAGTAAAGCATTGGAATAGGCTACCCAAGGAGGTTGTGGAATCTCCTTCCTTAGAGGTTTTTAAGACTTAGGTAGACAAAGCCTTGGCTAGGATGATATAATTGAGAATGGTCCTGCTTTGAGGAGGGGTTGGGCCTGATGACCTCCTGAGGTCCCTTTCAGCCCTCATTTTCTGTGATTCTATGAATGAGTTACAAAGTCTAATTTCCCTTTGTCGATGAATTTGCCAACTTTTATCTTTATGGAATGTGTCCTTATTCTTGTGCTATGTCTCAGGAAGAACAAAGACAAGGGAAGCAGATATTTAAGAAGCTAAGATTTTATTACTTCCATCAGAGGAAAAACTCAAATGATTTTTAAGATACGACACCATGTAAGTACTTTTACAGCGTGACATCTGAGAACCACTTTATACAGAATGAGTATTTATGGCTGTATAAGCTTCATTACCTATTCTGAAAAAGGTGGATGATGGGATCAAATCATATAAGAAACTCAAGTTGTAAGGCCAAAATAGTGTGTAAGATACTACTGGACAGGCCTAAACCTATTTTATTAATATTAAAGTGCAATAGAATTACTAAGTAGAAATATATTTTGATGTGAACAGACAAATAGACAGACAATTTAGGGAAAAACATAAATCCCAATAGAGTAAATGATAGGGTGCTCCTTTAACATCATTGTGATTTTGTATAAATGCATGGTTCACCTAGCAGATTGGTGCCTTTGAGAATACAGAGGAGTCCAGCAGCACAAGTTATAGGTTACAGTGAATACACAGACATGTAGAAAAAGTTTATAATAATGATTTGGTTTTAAGCATTTGCTCTATTTCTCTGGAAGTAGTTCATTTGTTAACCTAATAGAAGTAGTAACATTTCTCAGTTTTATTCTTGCCCATCACAGTTCTATACATGTTTTTGCGCTATTAGGCACAAATAGTTTCATTGACAAGATTTTGACTTCTCTCATGAATTAAGCAAGAATATCTTTAAGTGTTTGTTGGATCTGGGTCACAGAATGAATGATTACTGATGATGATCACAAAGACTCTATTCAAGTACCTGTCTTTATTTTTATGTAAATTGGGGCATTCCCATAGCACTCTTTTCTTGCACCCCTGAACACTCCAATCAATTTCTGAACATTAGATAGGAAATCTTTCTACTTGGAACATTTGTAGCAGATGTGAAGTTGATTTTGCACACTCATAACAATTATTTTTGTATTTTGTTGTAGCTTTTTTCTCTGTTTTATTTCATAATATTGGAGTGTGAAAATATTTAATCATAATATTTAATTATAATTTTCTGCTTTTTACATGTATATAATTACTATTTGGAATCCCTATAAAAAGCAGAAAATAACACCAGAAATGAGTTCTTGTTTTGACTTCCCTCCCCCTCATTTTGTCAGTCTAGGCAATACAAAGACACTTTCTTTTTCCTATTGTGATAATATTGTGTTTTTAAAAACATAAAAAGGACCATGAAAGAAAATGAAGTGATACTATTCCATTATGCATCCTTAATAGTAATTCAAGAGCTATATAATCCCCCTTCAAATAGGGTGCACATACAGTTTTAATATTTGCACTTATTTGAGGATTTGTTCAGCTATTTTCAATGTCATAGAAAACATATTTAACTAGACATATACTTATAAACTTCAGGGGCAGACAATGAAGAAATAATTATAGAGTGGTCAAAGATGCAAAGCTGAAATTGCAACAGTTAGTGCTTTATTGCATATATTTTCACTGCTCTAAAAATGTATCATCTACAGCTAAGAGCAAGTGGGTCAGGACAGAGACATACAATCAAGATGGCTTTACTGCTACTAGTAACACAGTCAATAAATAAAATTTTTCTCTATTTTTTTTTTACTGAATAGACTGCTCATAAAAGTTTGAGATTGACAGGCCTGAAGATTGAAATTCTCAATTTATCCACAGAAGAGGCACAATACAGCACAGGCAACAATCTTTCAATACACCTCAACCCTGACCAGGAGTGACCATACCTAATGGTAGTATGGAGGTTGAATCTTCATTTCCATGAAGTCCTTGTCTTCTTTACTGAGACTGTCAATATTGTCAGTGATTAGTACCAATTGCAGAGGGTTTTTTGCAAGATGGGTCCCTGACCACAAGGATCTGAGGTGACACCAAGTAGAGAATAAATCACATCTTTAGTCCTCCAAAGAATAAAACAATAGCAAAGTCAATGGCCAGCATAAACATGCCAGTACATTTTTTTGTGTGCGCTTGCAGTCTGAAAGCTCACAAAATTGTTAGCAGTCAGTATGAAATCAACAAATTGAACTAAAGATGCACTGCAATAAATCAAAGTGAGATTTGATATGCCAGTTTCCTCATTGCTTAAACCAAAGTACCATCAATAAATTTATCTGTGTTAATAAAGGATTATAGATGTCTTCTCCATGGTGCACAAGATGGAAAGAACAACACAACAGATTTTCATCCCTTTCACTTTGTGTGCAGGAAAGTTAACTCCAATCTTTGCACTCTTCAAAGTGCAAATATAGTGACTATTTCATTAAATCATCAGTGAGGTGATTAATATCACAATATTAAAATAATGAACTTCTAACACTATGGTTAACAGAGTAACTTCTCTGAGTTGGAGTTATAGTAGGCTTTTAACCATCCATTGTGTGATCAGTCACAGCTCCCGCAGAGATTAATCATCCCTCTGATAGCCAGTCATTGGCTGCTGTGTTTGCAGAATGCCAACAGCCCCAAAACATGCCTTAAAAACAACAGGGCAGACAGTGATGAGTTATTTGACACAGTAAATCCCCTAGTGAGTTATAAACTGCCTTGATCCTAGTATCTTGTTCTTTCTCTGATTCCTGCTCTTGTTCTATTTTCCTATTAATGAAGGAAAAGAAGGAACATTATTTTTTCATGAGGAAATGCCAAGCATTCAGGAAAGAAACCTGGTTTTTCACCCTCATGATCAAATGTAAAATGATTTAAAACATGACTCTTCCATGTTTTGTACAATTTCAGACTTAATGCTCTGAGTTTAGTGCTCATTTAATACTAAAGATCAATTAAGATATTCAGACAGCAGAGGTACATGATGTTTAGCTAAAATCATGAATGTCTCTTGTTAGCACACTGCCTATCAGTGGAGTGAAGTGTCTGGTAGGGTTGGTAGATCCTGACACTGAATCCAGGCATACTGGAGTAAGAGGAATAGGTTCAGTCACCTATGTTAATCTTCAACTCCAGGATCTCAATAGGTGTAGTGAGATTAGCTAAAATGTTTATATATATATATATATATATATATATAGCCACTCTCACATATCAATGTGCAATTACAAACCAAGATAATAAACTGGTAGGCCTATTTATAAATGCTATATCCAACCTGGGCTTCTGACAAAACAAGAGACTTTTTCAATATATTTATGAACAATAAAACTACAGTGAGTTACCAATAAGATCAGCCATCTAAACAAGTTATCAGCACAGAAAATGACAGCCATTCAGTGTCTACAATTGCCTCAGAAATTACAATGACAGAGACTGTGAGATGCTCATTAAGTGAGACATATGTTCATTAAGTCAATTCAATCTCACCAGACAATCTTGATTATTTTTGTTTTTCAAGCAGCATTACAGAATGAGAGAAGGAAAGGAACACAGATATAGAGCAAGAGTCATTTGCTCATTATGTCTGCTTTGCATGACTCCTGTAGCATGCAACAGATTTGAAGAAATGTTGACCAGGGAACTCCCCTATAGCAGATGTTTACCCCAGTTGCACATGGCTATCATCAAGTGTTGCTTATTGTGACCTCTTATGGCATGGCAGAAATGGCTAGGCTTTCTGCATGTTGATTCCCAGCCCCTTGGGGACTTGTTACATGGTACGTTTAGGTGGCTTCTGGAGCTTTTAACCCCTGGATTGGCTGCATGTTAACACCTTTAAGTGGCTTAAACACTCATTCTGCTTAAAGATATGCCAAAAATTACTAACATGCAGGGCAAGATTATCTATGGTTCACCTAATTTTGCTCTTGTTCCATTAAGGTGTGGCCATTCTCCACAGCCTCAACCTAAGTTGAAGTCCTTCAGCATCCCAGGATGCAGTGGCTTCTGTTGCGTCAGAGTGAGTGAGGACTCCCGGGTGCAGCAGCGCTAAGTGTCCCCACAGGGATGTTGGGCAGAACAAGCGCTGGAGCCATCCAGCAGTCACAGTTCCTTTTGCCACCACCTGGATTGGCTTGCTGCTCCCGCTGCAGTGGGATGGGATGGCACATGGGGGATGGGGGTCGTGGTCTACAGAAAAAAAAGATGGGGCCTCTTGGAGCTCAGCTGGCCAGGCACCACCTGAGCTCCAAGGGGCCCAATTATTTTTATCTCTAGAGCCTGCCCCCATGCACTGCTGTTGGCAATAGCAGCGAGCTAGTCTGGGTGGTGGCAGAACTCAAACAGTGAGTTGTTCTGGGGGGTGGTAGGAGGCACCATGGCCATCACTCTGCCCAGCAGGAGCAGTGAGCTGATCCTGCAATGCTTATGATATCAACAAATTTTCCTTTCTCAAAGTAGGATGAGAATCTCAAAAAATATGTAAAAAACAGAAAATACGTTAAAAAAAGGGTTGGTTTGGGTCATTATAAATGTATTACTTTGGAAATTATTGCATTTAAATGTCAACTGTTTAAAAATTACTAACATCCACTAAAAAAAATAACTACCTTAAGCATCCTTTTCTGAATAAGAATGATTTGATCTAGGAATCTGGAATGTTTTGTTTAGGATAAAAAAAAAATGCTAAAGAAAGAAAATCCGGGTTGTTAAACAAAATGGTCTAACTTTTTTTTTAAAACAAAAGCTAAAAAGAGTTGGATCTTCTCAATCATTTTTGGTTTTGACAGATCAGCACTTCTGGGCAGGGAGAGTGAGGGATGAGTAGTGGGGAGTTAGAGTAATACCTACCAGAGTACTCTTATGTTAATGTCATGAACCCACCCCGAAAGCATTTTCAAACTCATAGCGTCTCCCACAGAAACATCTGTTCCAAGGCTGATTTGAGTAACCTTGTGTTTGGTCTCATTCAAAAGCAAATGTTAAACTGCATTCATTTATTTTATTTTTATCTCTATGGATTATATTATGATGTTGGTGTGCATCTTTACAATTTTTGGGCATAGATTAATCACAAGTTACTGATTACATCTCTAATTAAGAGCTGTTTGTATGTTGAAGAAACAACAGGAAGGCAAAATGAGCAAGGGTAACTGGCCCATTGTGTTACTCTGGCAAGAACAATCGCTACTGACAAACACAGGCAGAAATGGATATTTAGATAGGAATTTGAAGTATTGTCTGTCTGTAATGGGGAAACCAGCCCTATAATAATGAGATGGGTAATTAGCTGGGGGGACTTCCAGATGCCCTAGGAAAGAGAGAAGTTTCTAGAAAATTCTTAGCAATTCATCAGCAATTGGGACAATGTTTTTGGTGGGAGGGGAGGAGGGTCTGGTTTCAAGATATTTAAGAGCTTTCTGTGAGTTAGTGATTATCCTTAGATTATTCCAGGCCTTGAGATGATTCAGGTTCCCAGAGGTTAAGATTGGCGCGGTCAACAAGAAGGCTGATTTCTGGAAATAATGGCAGGACTTTCAGAGGGGCAAGGTTGTACCCAGAGGGAGAGAGAAACTTTACTTGTCTTTTTGTTGTTTTCAAATTATATAGTTTTATGCAATTGTCTCATGAGGCTGAGATGATCTGGTTGGGGGTGGTCCTGCTTTGACCAGGGGTTGGACTAGATTAGTATTTCTCAAGCCATGGGTCACAACCCAAAAGTGAATCACAAGAATATATGAAAGGGTCACAAACAACGAGAGAAAAATGTAGAAAACCATGGATTAAAGGAGCAAAATGTAGGAAACTATGGGTTTCCCTTTGCAGACTGGCAGAGTTCTAGCCTGCAAGGGACTGCTTGGGCTTGGGGGGACCAGCAGGACTGCAATCAGGTAGGGGGCATCATGTACAAGTACATGCATACACATGCACGTGGCAGCCAGGCAGCCTGGAGATCAGCTCCTGCCAGGTAAACATGTAGGGTTGGGGGGAGGGGTATAGACAACCTGTCAGGAGGTGGAGAGGCACAGGTGTTGCATCAGAGGCAATGGGAAGCATATGCCCCCCCAAGATTTGTGTGCCCATAGCAGGCATGAGCCTGCAGCCTAGCCTGGCTGGCATGGGCAGGAGCTGCCTCTATGGCCCAGTGGGAGGGACTTGGTGTGGGAAGGCAGAGAAGGGCAGGGTGGTGAGAATCATTGCTGCCACCATCTCTGCTGGGACACCCATGTGTTGCCAGCAGTGTGAGGAGTAATGCATGGGGGGAGCCACACTGCCGTCACCTCCTCCCACTGCCAGCTGCTCACACACTGGGTTATATTTCTATCCCACTGCCATGGCCCAGCCACCACTGCCACCATTCCCATCAGGCTGTGGCTCTACTCTGGAGGGGAGGGGAGAGGCAGGCAGTATGGGTGGCCTGAGGGGAGTGGTGGTGGTGGTGACAGAGGTGGGGGCAGCAATGGTGGCAGTGGCAGCCATGCCATGGTGGCAGGGGAGAGCCCTGGAGGGACACATGTTGATATTGTTGTTGATATTGTTGTTGATGTTTTCCTACTGATGTTGATTTCTATCCTTAAAATTAACTGTTGAACTGCTTTAACTTGTAGTGTGTAATAAGTATGTTGAGGCCAAAATACTTGTGTTTTCTATTTAAACTATTTCCTGGGTCAGAACTGGCCAATGTGTTTAGAAATGGGTCCTGATACAAAAAAGGTTGAGAACCATTGTACTAAATGACCTCCTGAGGTCCCTTCCAACTGTAATTTTCTGATTCTATGAATTCTTTTCTCCTGCAGAATAAATCCTTTTGTTATTTTGTTACCTTACCAATTGTCTATAGTAAAGCATGTTATTAGGCTAAATGATATTCCAGGCAAGCCTTGAAACAAAATAAGGGCAGTCAAAAACATTTAAAAAGTTTTGAGTTTTGAAGCTGAAGCTGGGTTTGCCTGAAGGGAAACAGAAAGTAAGGAGAAGGAGGAGGGAGAGGGGGCGAGGACTGCTCTGATATTGACTGTGACAGTTTGGCTGCCTGATATGCTGCTGGTGCTATTGTGCTGCTTACTAAGTCATTTAAAGTGGTGGACCAGTCTGAGGCTGTAGGGGAGGAGGAGGCCTCATTGGGGCACACTAATGTGTTATGTAGAGGCCCCAGCACCAGTGAGGGTGCATCTTAACACACACATACACGTCACAAGTTTTGCTTGTCAGCAGCTTGAGGTGCAGTTTCCCAGAAACCCCTGCACCTATCTCCTTGAAACCTGGCAGGCTTCATGGCCTCAGCAGGGGCCACCATGCCTGCAGTTTTCACCCTGCTGTACCTGAACACACATACACATGACACGAGTTTTGCTTATCAACAGCTTGAGGTGCAGTTTCCCAGAAACCACTGCACCTGTCTCCTTGAAATGTGGCAGACTTCATGCCCTCAGAAGCAGCTACCATCCCTGCTGTTTTCATCTATATCTACCAAAAAATGACAAGGTTATAGGCAGTTTCTATTATAGCCTATGGGCGAAACATCGAAACAGCATCAAAACAATGAAATAGTTTCGATGAAACAAAATGGAACAGTGCTTCAAAACAAAATGAAACTCAAAATGAAACACTGTCCTGGTGAAACATTAAAATGGAAGTTGAAATGAAATGGTGCTGTTTCGCACACCCCTATTGTATACAAACCCAGGCTCTTTTCTCACCAGGAGGCATGTTTTAAGTGTCATGGACCATGTGACAGGAGAAAACTCCATTGCATGAAGAAAACTAAGCTTGGCTGCTTTGTTCGAAGAGGAGGCTCCCTGAGGCAGAAGGGCCATTATTGCTTTCACCATTTGATATTCAAACAAATGTTTTAGTAGGCTTTGATGAGTAAAGTACTGTTAATTATATTCTTTTACATATTACTTAACCTATTAAAATACTGTCCATTCTAATGCCTGTTGTTTGGAAAATTGTCTGTAGACTTAGGCAGATACCAAGATTTACAATGAGGAAAATATTTTTTGGTTCCCAAAAATGCATATGAGCATCCTGAAATAGAAACTTGTGTTAGCCAAAGGTAGTGTGAAAATTGAAAGAATAAGGTTAGGAATTCTCAGCACTTAATCTCTATCTTCCAATGAAGATAAGACAGATTTTGAAAGTGCCATGCTTCATCTCTAAAGGAAAGTTCTTATGTCCTCAAACAACCTTTATTTGGTTATTCCCACCCAGCACTGCATGTTTGGCAAACATGCACAAAAGTATATTCATAGATGTACATGTTTGAAATGTATAAATTTAAGAGTGATTACTATTCAAAAATTGTTCATCTCAGCTATTCCCTGGACTGCAGGGAAATGCTTTACAAGAAATTTTGTCTACTTGTGCTCATGGCATATGCTGCTCCTTTTATTTTTTTCACTTTTTCTGTATCACAGGCACTACATACATTTTCTTCAGTCATTTTCATTTCATCTCTCACATCAAGTATTGCCAATCTAATTGTTGTTCTTTATGAATCAAGTAACATGAATAAAACGCTATCAATTCCAGCCTACCAGATGATAGTAAAAACTCTATCACTTTATTAAAACAGTAATACCTTTTCAGCCCTCCTTGCTGGCTTTTATGAACTGTTTAATGGTTGCACAGCTGCTAATAGTTGCATTTTCTCTGAGTTGGCAAATATTCCTTAATGAGCTGCACTATAACTGGATGTTAAAATGCTGACATCACCAGTGATATTCTTCTCCCTATTTTGAGAGTGCATAGCATTTTTGTATGACAGCTGCAAGGGAACTGTATTACATTTTACCTGTGTACTTGAATACCTTTTGAAAATGAACCTGAACTGATCTTTGATTGTCATATATAAGGATTACATGTATATGTGTTTGTACAAATTATCTCAGTTTATCATGGATAGGGGTTGTAATTAAAAAGCTGGGAACCTGGCTTTGAGCTGAAGGTGAGAATAGGATGTGACATTTCTTATTGATAGCTTTATAAGTGAAGAGTGGGAACTGAAGGTCATACTGGCTGTATTTACATGTGCAATTAAGGAAGAGCAATAAACTCTTTGGTTGTACCATAGTCAACTACTCCTGAGTGTAGTGTCTACACGTGCACCTGGGACTGCAGCAGTTTGAGCCAGGGCAGAGCAGGCCTCGGCTGACAGGGGGCCAAAGGGGTCGGCCCTGGGCTCCAGGTGGTTGCGTCAGATGGTGGAGGGGAAGGCTATGGGGCACAAGGGTGCTAAAGTGCAAAGCTAGGTGGTAGGCAGCCCCAAACTTTAGCAGCTTCATGCCCCATCCAGCCCTGTCACCATCTACACATGCATTTCAGTGCACGTAAGTACTCTGCTATAAGATAGTATGGTCCCTGACAGTACTATGTTACTGCGGAGTTAGTTAATTTACAGCTCCCTAATACTGGTGCACATGTAGATGGTGACACACTACTGTGGAGCTAATTGGTCTACTCCACACTAAAGTGTATGTGTAGATGCTTCCCCTCAATTGTTGCCTTCTATTATCAACCCCCTGATTAATATCCTAAAAACCCTTAAATATTAATTGCACAGCCTAAATGATTTTATACAAGGGAAGGAAGCCAAGGCACCACCATTTATGTTTTAGCTTTCCAAATTAAAAATAGTTGGATACAATTCTGAATACACACAGGAGGTGAAAGCTTGGCCTATTACTATCAATAAGATGGTTGCTATGGGCTTCAGTGAGGCCCATCTTTCATTCAAGAAAGAGAACTGTTGGGGAAAAGGTACCATTTGTCTCTCAAAGTGAGACATTTCTTTAACCATATTTGCAACTGCTTGATTTAATTAAATATTAAAATCCTGCTTAATACCTTTCAAGAACTATGGATTTTCTATGCAATCAGGCTTTTATACCCATGCTGTGAAGTAGATCATAACTAACAATCTTGTATAATACTAATATGAAAATGGCAGATTTGTTAAAACATTTTATTTTCTTTGTTCTTTTTTCTCCCAGATGTTTACCTGTGCAGGAAGATGATTTTAGGTTTGACCTCCTTTTTAAAATACTGGATTTTTATTTGACTTACCTTTAACTAGTACAGGAGTGGGGTAATTAATAAATCATAAAAATGGTATGTACTGGTTAAAAAATAGAGTGAACTTATCTTCACTAAAACATCTTAAATAGTATTTTTAAGGATGACAAACAAAAGAAAGAAAATGTTTTGACAAAGAAGATTCTTTTAACCAGTTTAGAAAACAGTTGTTCAAAGCAAAAACACAGCATCATTTTCTGTAATGATAAGTTTTCAACATTTAGCAAAAAACTTCTATTGGAGTTTTCAAGTTTATACAAATCTCCTTTCAAAATTTCCATACTTCTACATCATAGAACGTAGTAGTGATTTGACCATAGCTCCCACAAAATCCACTCTGAAAATATGCAAGCATGTTGTTTGTAAAAAAACCCAAACTATTATCATCGACTCTGGGTGTGTCTACACAAGCTGCCCACTGTGCAGTTGTTACTGTGTAGTAATTTAGTACCTGCATAATCAAGTACTAAATAACTCGGCAGTAACTAGCATTACTGCACAGTACTGCCCCAGCATGGTTGCCTAGTAACACTTACTGTGCAGTAGTATCATGTTATAGCTTGTGTCTGGCAATGCTACTGCACAGTAGTAATGAGCTACTGTGCAGTAAGCATCTCGTGTAGACACGGCCCCTGTGTAGCTGCAGAAAGAGAAGCATGAAGAACTGAGGAATCAACATTTATTTTCCTTCTTTTAAATAAAATTTTTTCTCTTGAGTCCAACCAAGGGAGAAGTCTACATCATAGGATAAAAAAATAACCACCTGTTACTGGCATTTTATTAGAAAAGTTCATTGCAATTAAAAATGTAATCAATATGTTTTCATGATTCTATATGGACACGATAAGACAACATTTATATATTTATACATGTATAACTTGAAGCTGAGCTAAAGATACAATAGGAGTGAAGAACTACCTTACCAGTAGAATGCTTTCTTTTTTGAGAAATCTGATATATCTTATGCATTTGGACAGTTTTTTAAAGAAGCTTTTCTCTAGAAATATTTTGTACTCAATATTTTTTTGATGACAGGAATAAATCATCTGCAACTAGGATGAATGAACACTGTAAAGAGAGGTGGTAAATCCTTTTTTAAAATGGAAACAATCCATACCTATCTATCTGCTGAAGAGTACCATTTTAAAATATGGCTTATGGGATCCTGAAAAGTTTGTTCTTTCCAAACTATGATGTCACTACATCAAATAATTAATCCCTCTTTTTCACCCCCCACTTCCTCCCACTTAGAGGTAAGGCAGAAATTTATTAACCCATTCTATAATCAAAATACACTATAAAGAATGGAAATTGATTGTTGCCTGAAAAATGTAATACATTGACTTGTAGGTTTCTAAGAATTATTTCTATTGTTTAATTTTATTTTTGACATTTCCAAATGAAAATGCTCAGTTAAAAGACAGAGAAATCAGTATGAAAAATCGTACTAATCTCAAACTTCCTGTCTACCAAACAGACTATCTTTTCTCTTTTCCTTGTTCGAAAATATGGAACAAACTCAAATGAATTATCTGTATTTTATGTATGATTCATTTGGAAATTTAATTCAGAAATATAGCTTTTAATATTATTGCCTTTCACTACAACTTTGCGCTAAAGTGTTGGCCTTGAATTTTGCAGACTTGGATAACTGCAGTTTTCATAGCTGTCAAAGTGAGTTGGCATTTTAAAAACTCATGTAGGATTCAGCTGGTATGAGTGGTATTACATTTCTTTGTATAGAAGACTATGCATTGCTTTGCTGAGGTGGGCTGTAAATAGTAATATCCCTAAGTGAAATATTAAATCAAGCAGAATGCAGAGTTTAGTACTAAATGTTTTCCTGCTATGTATTAATGTTAAACATTTTGGAATGTTATTTTCTAACACTGTAAGTGACAAAGATTTGAAAGAGATTCTTCCAAGGATTGCTTGGATAACTGCACCTTTTGGTTAGAAGGTAAAAAGACACAGGGAAGAAAAGACTGAGTTCTAGAGAGAGTGAACTAATTTCTGCTTTCTGTCATTGTACAGTCTGCTTTCCATGACATCAGCAATATTTCACCTTTGTCTAAGGAACTGAATGCAGTTAAAAAATACACTATTAAGATGGCTTCGACATCAGCATGGATTATAGCTTGCAAAATCCATGTGAACATTTTGTCTATGTTCATCTTTTTTCCTTATCCAAATATGTCTACACTGCAATCTCTGGTATAAATTTAGTTCATGTGGACAGGCTCTAGCCAGATTGAAACTAACTCCTCAGGTACAGCTATCAGCTTAGCCATGGCAGCATAAGTGGGTTATAAACCCGACCTAGTAAGCTAAGATGACAATTAGTGAGTTTATGTTGGTCTCCATGCTATTCTATCTGAATTCTTTGCTGTACCCAACCTAGCAAACTTAAACAAGTTGTAGTAACTGAAGCATAGGCCTTTCCATTATGGCCTGTTGGTTACAGAATAGCTTTAGCAATCTGGAGTTGTAAAGACTACAGTTAAGTAAGACTGAGTACATCTAGATGTGCATTAATGCACTTCTACTAATGCACATTAAATTTAGTACTTCCAATATGAGGTATTATGGAAATGTGCACTAGACTCCACTAATGTACAGTAGTGTAAGTTTTTAGGTTGGTCTAATAAAAAAATCACATCTACCCAAATAACGTTGCCTGTCTATGTCCTTAGACCAACATGTCTACAACCAACAACACTTTTTAGGTGATGTTTAATGCACAGTAGGCTATTCTATTTCACATCAATGTATTAGCATGGTTTTTTACATGCTACTTTAATGCACAGTAGAATAGGCTACTTTAATGCACAGCAGAATATGCCCCACGTGACCTATTACCAAGGATTAGAAACACTGAAAGTCTTGGGTTATCTTTGTACTACTATCAAGCCAGTGATTGAAGTATAGCAAAGATATACCCCAAATTGTTTTACATTTAGTCAGCTATATATTGCTAGCAATCTAGTTGAAGCAGCATGGAGCTAGAGGACCTAATTTGAGAAGTGTATCTGATAGGGTTTGCACCCTGAGGTGCCAGAATGCTGGCAGGGGGGTTGAGGTTCTGGTCATGAGGAGTGGGGAAGAAGGCTTTTGTGAGGATAGGTGTCACGAAGGCCAGGTTAAGCCCTCTTCTGACCCCACAATTAGGTAAGATCCTCCCCCCTTCCTCCCCACACCTACACTTTCAGCAACCACGCTTTTCCCCTCTGTGCTCAGCTGATAAGCTGAAGGTAGGGGGAGCCCCAGGACAGCTTCTGTCCCACTCCAGATAAGGCTGCAGAGACAGTCTGGCTGGGGAGCCAGACTTATCTGGGAATAGCAGCACCCAGCAGGTTCCCCTTCTCTGATCATTCACCCTGGGTGTTACCACCCACCCACCGCCCAGCCTAGAAGTAGGCACAGGGACAGGGGACTCATCAACTTCCAATGCTGTCCCCAGATGAACCTGGCTTCTCACACAGCTGCTTTCCACAGCCCAGGTGGGAGCAGGGCAGGATCAGCTGGGACAACAGCAGCAACAGGCTAGTCTCTCCTTCCTGCACTCATAGGGTGCTTGTTCACATAGTCAGCATTTAGTCACTAAAAATATTCCTGGTTTAAATTTTCTGTCATATTTTAAAATGGCTAAATCTGTAACATGGTTGTGATTTACAACGTAAGGGCTTATATGCTATGACTAGTAAAAAGTGCTAGGGGGCATGTCAGGACTGTTTTACCCTCCTGCCCTTTCAGTACTACTTTATTGCCAGATGGTGGTTTTAGGACAAGATTTGATATTTTGGTTGGTTTATTTTCTTGGGTTGTTCCAGGTTGCTTTTTGGGGTGGGGGGGAGGGGGGAATTGTTGGCAGTTTTGCTTGAGAGACATGCATTTGTGGGGGAGTTTCTGAGTTCAATAGTCAGTGCTGCCCACCTCCCCTGCAAAGCCTCCCACTTTTTTCTGGGTGTTTGTTGCACTGGGTGCTGCTGGTTGGGCAGGGAAATCTTTTCATGCAAAGGTCCACAAGTGTGAGCCTGCCTGCTTCCCCCTCACAAGTCTGGATTGGCATTGGGAGTCTGTACCACAGGCCTCCCAAAGGGGCTGCCCCCTATCCAAGCCTGGTTCCAAAGCAGTTCTGCCCCCAGCTTTTTCTACATACTTATTACACCAGGCACCAGCTGTAGGGTACACTTAGGGCTACACAAGGTACACAAAGGCTGCCTCCCCCTGCTGCCACCACCTCCCGTGTGTTGGCATCTAGGTATTGTGTACGCAGGCTACCCAGACTAAAGCCTGAATGGAAACATTACTACAGGAATTTTTATGTATGGGGGGTGGCCTGGGGTTCTTATCAAAGTTGATTAAGAGTCCTTGGATACCAGGGATCCCCATGCCCAGGACAGCTTCCCCCCAAAGTGGGGTTGGGGGGCTGTGATTGGCCTACTTCAACTCCCTCCCTCTCCCATCACCACAGTGGCCAGCATGAGTGAACACCCGTACCCCCGCACAGCAGGGGCATGGTGTGGGTTGAGGTGAAGAAGGAAACAGCTTGGGCTCAATGAGAAGAATTTTCATATCACTTAGTCTATTTACATGTCAATCTTTTAACTGCTGCACTGGCAGATCATCATTGCCTGCAGTCATATCCCCCCAGCTTACAACCAGATCCCTTCAATACTTGTTCCCCACCCTGTCCTCTACCCTCCAAGCTTGCCTCTCTTCTCTGGTACTCCCTTGTGCCTGTCTCCCTTGACTGCCCTCTGCTTGCCATTGCTCTGCCTGACAGTCATACTGATGCTTCCTTCTGGGAGTGCAGGGTGCTGCAGGTCAGAAGTGAGGGGCACCAGCTGGGCTGGGGGTACAGGGTGCTGTGGGTCAGGAGGGGCTGAAGGGGAAAGGGGCTGCAGGTAGGGAGTGAGGTGCATCAGCAGGGTTTAGGCGAGAAGAGGGCTGGAAGGGTAGGGGGCTACAGGTCAGGAGTGAGGGGCACCAGCTGGGATGGTGGGGGCTTCAGATTAGCTAGGAATGAGAGGCACTGGCAGGTTCGGAGTGAGGAACACAGGCAGGGCTGGGGGGCAGGGGGTGCCACCCATGCCAACCACCAGCCCTCCATGTGCTCATGCCAAAACTCCCAGGCCACTGCAGGGAGAGGAGTCTTGCACTCTTGGAGAAGCTTGGTTCCTGCAGTGCACCCAGATCTGGGCTGTAATGGGTATGTATAACAGTGTATGGTGCGGGCTGTGCTAAACTGTTGTATGTGGCCTTTGCACCCAGCCCTGGAGTGTCTCTCAGCCCACCCCATACACTGTTATATGAAGCTGTTAGACCCCAGAGCTGGGTGCCTCCAGTAGAATTGGAGAGGACCATTTCCCATCACCCCTCAGACCATTACCTTAAGATTCCTCAACAGAACCTGTAAAACCAGTTGAGTGGCTCTCTGCCAACCCTATTTACATTTTCACTGACATCCTGCCACACTTTTTGGCTTCTTTCATTCCTTAAAGTCTCAGAACAGCAGAGACTCCCTATGCCTGAAGAAGGGTGTTTGCACTCAAAAACTTGCCAAGAACTTTTTTCCAACTACTCACTTGGTCTAATAAAAGATATCATACCTACTCAAAGAACCTTGCCTGCCTATGTCCTTAGACTAACACAGCTACAACCAAAAACCCCACACCATGCCTCTATGGTTTTTCTAGTTTTCTGGAACTGGGCTGTGTTTTGGGCTGAGATTACAGCTGGAAATTCTCCCTGGTTCAGCTCATATGGTCAGGGGTATCCAAGAGATTCCTCCAGTGCAGCATGGCATGAGGTAGACTAGCTCTGGGGTGTAATAGCCACATATAACAATGCATAAGAATGGCAGATATATGCCCAGCTCTGGGAGAATTGAGTTGCTTGCAAAAGGGAATCCTCACTGAGGAGTGGTTTACCCACCCCACTGGGGTGCCTATACTTTAAATTTTGTAGGGTCTGCTCCTCATATTTTGGGAAGCCCTGCTCCTCTGTAAGTGGCTACCTTTCCAGTAGTGCACCTGCTAAATCCCTTCCATTGGCGAGACAATACTTCATCTGAGTATCACCCGGGTTACATTTACCACCTGGGTTACCCCTACCCTCCCAGCCCTGCTGGTCTTCCTCACTCCTGACCTGCCCCCTCCAGCCCTGCCAAACCAAAAACCCAGTCCAACAAAAAGTAATTTTAATTAGTCTGAGTCTTGAATTGCCTGACCCATAACAATTTGATCTTTGCCACGAAGTACATACGAACATAGGGAACAATCCACAAAAATGGTATTTTTCATTAATCTGAACCTTGAACTGAATCACCAGTAAAAAATTGTAAGATTAGCCCCTGGAGTCTTGTTGAAGTATTACAATAAAAATCCAACGGATTTACCTGGATTTACAAATGAACCCAAGTGCCACCTGGTGGTACAATACATGCAAAGCAGGGAAAATCACATTTTCAGGTGTAAGTCAGATCCACATTACAAATTTAAAATGATAAAAATGACCCTCATGGAAAAAATTCATTAGGTAAAACTAAAACATGCCAGAGGTGTTTTAAAGTACCATGAAAAAAAGGATAAAATAAGATGATAATATGGATACATAGACATGATTTAGCTAGCTTAATAGTAATTTTTGTCACATGAACACAGGAAAAGTGTAACGTGGAAATGAGAGGTGTCATATGGACAAGCGCCCATAGGTGTAAGTAGAGAAGGTGAGAGGCAGAAGGAGAGGCAAGAGGATGTGCCACTGAGAAGGGAGAGGGTGCTGAGAGTGTTTGTGAGGGGGAGATTCTTATCTGATTCAGGGATTTTAAAAAAATTCCCTAGCTGCTTCTGCTGTGACATGATCTGCCTGTACTTGACCTGGGGGGTTGGGAGATGGGGGGTGGAGAGAGGCTGGGAGCAGAGGAGAGCAGCCACTCCTCCAGCACTGGTTGTTGCTCCTATACCCCTTTTCTCAAGATCTTGGATCCTTCTATGACTACAAGGGCAGGGAAGGTTTAACTGGTCTGTTGTAAACTTACAATTTAGTCTTCATTAAGATACCCTGTTTTAAAACACAAAAAGTAGTATTATATATCTTTATTGTTCTATAATGTTATATTTAGCTGCAACCATGTGTACCTTTCCCCCCATAATTAGCCCTCCAAAATTAGGGTGTATGTCTTCAGTGGGAAAACGTATTTTTCTTTTCTGGAATAGAATTGGAGAGAGGGCATTAGCAGTTGCCAAGGTAGTCCTACTTCTCTTTGGCCCCAGCAAGCAGAGAAGATAGAGTCCCATGTTAAACCTTTCTCAGCTTCTAAGGAATTTGCAGTAGCTATTGGCTGAGTACTATTGTATAGCTATTGTGACTGAAGCATCATGGTAGTGTCTGATGAGGCTTATGATATGGAAACAAAAATTTAAGACTTACAGGAACTTATATTAAGCACTATTTATAGTAAAAAAAGTAACAGTCTGGCTACTGTCCTTGCAAAGTTCTGGGACCTAACCTTGTTGCTGTCCTGCCACACCAGACAGTTTCTGTCTCCTAAGATTGAACACTTCCTAGACATTCTGTGTTTCCAGAAGGACATCCTCTTTTTCACATAGTCAGCCATGACTCTGGTAACCTATTTTGTTTACACTCTGATTTCCAAAAATCAAGCTTTGTGTCTTAGGGACATATGTTATGTGAGAAAATACAGTAGTATCTCTTACATGGGAAGTTGATATGTAGTGAGTTCAGTAACAACACTCTGGACACTCCTGTATTGAAATAACAGTTATTTATTATTATAACTCTCTGGAATCATATCCAGGGTGGATCTTAACAGTTGCCCTCAGTAGATGTATACATAACTTACACTTGCTCTGCCTTTGACTTGACCCAGTCCAGTCCTGTGGAGAGACAGGAACCAAGAATGCCCCTGGCCCCTCATGGCAGAGAACATGGAGTCCCAGTGCTGCAAAACTGCCACAAAGCAAAGTGAACCCTGCAGTGCTGACCATGAGGGCTTTGGCCTTAAGGGGACAGTACAAGGAAAACACAGTAAGACGCACCAGAAGTACAACCTGCTGATCTTTGGTGCTCTTTTAAAACTAGGAAAGTAAGCAGTGATTTCCAGTAATCAAAATGTGTTGGAGCCCAGTCGTGCTTCTACTGAAATCAGTGGGCCTGATTTTCCTTTCATTCACACCAGCATACATCAGGAATATCTCTGTTGAAGTTAATGGACTGAAGTGCCAAAAATCAGTGAAAGCTAGGCTTGGGGGGCATTTAGATAACTAGGGATGAAAATAGATGTAGTGAGATTTTCCAAATCATGTAAGGAACTTAAAGGCAGTTTCAAACATCCTCCTAAGTGTCCCCATCTTCATCTTTAACCAACATTAAATGTTCACCCTAAGGAACTTTTGATTATTTTATACATCAAACTCTGTAAGAATAAGTTCAAGCTTTTTGTAATCTACACATTTTCAAACACAAAATCTGTTGATTTTATAGTTTAACTGGGGGTTGGGATATTATTTTAGTATAGATTCACAATTGATAGTAATTCATTTTTCCTTATCTTCCTACTCTGTAAATCACTGTTTATACCCACTTGCTCAGGAACAAATAGGTTCATCAGTATTCCAGGGTTGTTAATTTTATTGGTTTTCCTTCAAACCTAAACCACCGTATTTGTTGCCCATTCATCCCTGTGATATCCTTTTTACAAAAATGAATGTAAATATGCAGTCACATGGTAAAAATATGATTATGTGACTCTCACTTTAAAGCATTTTTTTTACTCTTTTTAAAGGGAAATATTTGACAACACTTGTAATCTCTGTAATAAGTGTGTCAGTTCTAAATTTCTTGGTAAAGCTGGTCCTAAAGGAAAGGAATAAAGCAAGATGTACTTCACATATTTCTAATTAGAAAATATTACAGATACCAAGAGAGAAGAGGCTTTTATTCCAGTAGAAGTATAAAGAGTTTATTCTTGTACTCGTGTACACTGTGGTTGGTTCTAGAAAGCAGAGAAAGAAACTCACTGAAGTTTATATCATATGTAATGCAGTTAGAGAGAAATCAATAGTTATTCCATTATTACCATCTAGAAACTAGACAAAACCTGCAGCTGGAGTCTAGTGTTTTGTGTGACAAGAATTATGAAGGAAGTTAACACAAACTTGGAAAAAAAAAAAACCTGCCTGAGAATGAAAGAGATGCTTTTGTTCCTTGTCCACCTTTAAGAATAACAATCATGACTAATCTTTATAGCTATACTTCAGGAGAAAGCACATTCTTCTGCAGTATGTTCTTTTTTTAAAAATGTATTAATAAAACATGTACAGCTAATAGGCAGATTAAAAGGAGAATTGGATACATTACAAACCAGCCTTTCCTTAAAAACTAATAAATGTTTAATCTAGTCTTTCTGAAACTTAAGGAGGGTTTTTTCTTTCTTTTTGCTGGATATGTAAATGAATGAAACTTTAAAAGTTAAGACACAAATCCAAATTAATGAAATGACTCTTGCTTCCATTAGTTTAAAATACTGCAGTCGATATAAAAATACCTCTGTTTACTGCCTGCCACTTTGGTCTAGGCACATGTCTTAACAACTTAATAAAAGAAAAAAAGCCATCCAAAGGAATTGAACAGAACTAAAAATATATCTAGTATGTATAACAGCACCACACAAGCAATAGTATACAGGTTTTTTGGAGAGCATGCAGAATATATATGCTAAATGCCACTATCTGACACAAACAGCCCTTATTTCTTAGCAGTATATTCCTTGTTTTATTATTGTTCCAAGAAAAAACTCTTTTGTAGTTCCCTGCATTTTCAATGGTGACAACTTCTGTATATTTTAAGTGATTAAACAAAAATGCAGATACTGCTCACTGCAGAACAATGTAAGCATATTTAAAATTACCGTGCATTTGCTTCTAAACTCTAGTCTTAAATCTGCAATGCTCAAAGCAATGCTTTGTTTACCTGTTAAATGCTGAGCTAAAGTTTGTTTAATTGTCCCATGCGGTATTAATAAAAGAATTTTCTTCTCTATATATTTGGCAGTACAATATGATGCTTCATATAATTATGCCGTCTTTTAATAATGTAGTTTAGCTTTCATCATATTAGCATGATTTAAATATTCTTTCCCCTGATTTTTCAAGATGTTTAACATTTGACAGATAAGACTTCAATATAAGGTCTTGATCCTGTTCTTTTTATAGATTAAGATAAGCTCCTATTTTCCCAGTACTAGAAGAATAACCACATTTTTGGTTCATTTAGAATTTCAAAATTTGAAGAAATAATATTTTGGAAATAATGAAATGTTTGGGGTATTTGTCAATCCTACTTAATGAAATATTTTTAGCTAGTGTGTTGAAAACATGTCTATGGAAAATTGAATTTTTAACAACAACAACAAAAAAGACTGGAAGTGTCCAGTGAAAAGAACACTGGTTGGGAATCAGCATATCTGGATTCTATCCCCATCTGTGCCACTTTCTTACTGCTTGACATTTGGCAAGTAACTTCACCTCATTCTTGTTCTTTGACTGTGGCATCTATTTCAGGGCAGAGTCTGTATCTTTGCATTTGCTTGTACAATACCTACCACTAATGGTATTGCAAAAGAAATAATAAGTGAATAATAAATGAAACACTGAGATCAAACTTCAGACTGATGTCTTCATGACCCTAAATACAGCTTTCTTGGCCTGAGACTTAAGTAATAGACCTCTGCTCTTTTCAACTAATAGGCAGTCCATGCAGTTTACATTGTAGCATTACAGACCTTAAAGGTATCTCTATGGGTATGTCTACAATATAACTGAAGGTGAGTTTTGGGGTTGAGTAGGCATGAAGATATACAATTACAGACTTCTGGCCATCTTAGTTAAGTGTCCCCAGTACGCTTTTATATCCTGCCCTGAGGTCCATGGCACTGGCTTCACCTTTATTGCTACCCAACCTAACATGACTACAGCTACCGGGGAAATATATATTTACACGGCTATCACACATCCTGTGTGCAATATAAGAAAAACTAAAGTGTTACCAAAACTTCTTCTATAGTTCAGTCATTTTAACTTACTTTTTAGAATGCACTTAATTTTTAAATGTAAGAGGCCAAGTCTCAAAACCTGGTGATTATTTCTAAATTTCAGTTTTTATACAAGTTACTAGAAAAGAATGTAGAGTACAGAGTAACCAGAAAGTCTTATCCCATAGCCATTTAAATTGTATATAATGACACATCATGCAGAAACTAATCTAATTATGTCCTGTCCAAAATCAATGCAATTTATCTGTCTTCAAAATGAACATGATTGTACATTTCTGTGTTTACACATATAGTACATAAAGAATCACACAGCTTTGCTAATCAGATTGTTATTGGTTCTAGATCCATTTTCAAATTTATACAGTCAATGCTGCTGTTATTTTCTGCACTTATGAAGAAAGAAAAGCATTTGGAAAAGAAAAAGAAAAGATCACTAGGGCTAAGTAAAGTCAGTCAAAAAACCCAAGGCTGAATGGATTCAGTCTTTGCAAGTTAGTTTAAACTGCACAGATTAAATTGAAATAGAAGTGAACAGACATTTACCATTGATTCGGGTAATGCAGCCATATGCCCGCAGTGGCTCAGGCCAGAAGCCGAGGGGTGCTAGAACATGGCTCTCAGGCTGTATATTTGCTGCCCCCTGAGGTCTCTGGGATTTGCAGCCCAGAATTATATCAGCAGGAGTCTGCAGGGTTGCTCATTATTTCCTCTTCCTGCTTCCAGGTGCCTTCCAGATTTGCAGTCCACAGTTGCAGCCAGCAGTAAGTTTGAGTGGGGAAAGGGGTGTTTAACCTTCCTTCTAGGCCCCAGACCCTAGCTGGAGTTTGCCTGGGGTGGGGGGCAGCCCCCCATATACTGCGCTGTGTCCTCAGCTGGGCTTCTTGCCCCCCACACCTTATGAGCCAGCCCTCACTGCTCCAGCTAAGGATCAGAGCTGTGGTGCCAGCCTTGCTTTCTGGAGCAGGCAGCACAGCTCAGGGCTAGAAAGCATGCTGGGATGCTGGGGGACTGAACCAGGAAGGGGTCTGGGACAGAAGTTTCATTAACCGGTTTGACCCGAATCAGTTAAGTCTGACACTACATTCAAACAGGTTTATCTTAAACCAGTTTCAGCCATGTTGAAACTGGTTTGTGTGCACTGAGCTTCTGGTCTGTTACTGATTTAAACCCATTTCTGGTTACTTAAACTGGTTTATGTGTAACTTCTGTTCCTAGCTTAGGAGATACAACTGTATGAAGCATAAGCAGCTAAAATGGCCTTTGAGTTTCTTGCATTTTACTTAATTGCAGTTTCTAAAGAAACATGACATTTTTCCTAGGGACAAGTTACAGTTTTCACGATACAGTTTAGAACTTAGAAACATGTAAGCATTTGACCCCTACTCTTCCTGTCATCTATTTCTTGCTTTCAGTTGTCTTTTTCTGAAGGCAGAGACTAAATAAAAAGAGCTAGACAATGTTTAAATATATTTAAATCTATATATTTTACTAATATTGTCCTATTTACAAATTGAAAGACATTGAGACAATCAGTACACTGGATCTCTCCACAGTAGGTACAGCAGTTTTTATTGTCTTCCAGTTTCCAGAGAGACCTGGCCAGAATTCCCTTTGCACTCAGAGAATTTTGTGAGCACCACAAATTTACAGAACAACAGGCTTTTGCAAAAACTAGACATTATACAGACATTAGGGCCATCTGTCATTGAAAACTGTTTAGTCATTACGTATCTGCAGAAGATAGTTCATCAGAGATTCAAACTGGCAGATGGTAAGCTTTATAAAAATTAAATGCACGGTATTTACTTTGACTTTTCTTTCAAATTCCTTTAGTCCCTAAAGAAAGGGAGAAGTGCGTTTTCTTTAAAGACTATTTGCTGGCCACATTTTGTGCCCCATATATTCACATAAAACATGCATTTATCTAGACCTGAGCTGATATACATGAAAGCAGCTCTGCTTGCTCCAGTAGGTATACATAGGCTATACTTGCTACAGCCTATTTATACCTCCTAAGAATTTGGGAAAACCAGTACAATTTTTCAAACCAGGTGAGGTTGATTTTTTTTTTTATTGGAAGGTATTATGACACCTTCATAACATTTAAATCTGCACTTTGAGTGAATGAAGGCATGAATGTAGCATTAAGTTTCCATTAATTAGAACCCATCATCTCTGCAATGGTATATTCCTTTTTTGCAGATGGCATCATGGAAAAGGATGTTTTGACCTCTCAATATTTTGTCTTTTTGAGTATAAAGTACTCTGATATTCCCCAGGCTACATCACAAAACCTATGCCTAATAAAATTAGTGACTTATCCATTTACTTAAAATTGAAGCTCCAGTAGAAGAGAAATATCAAATATATTAAATGCTGGTTAAAGCTTTAAAAGTTAACAGCAGTTTAATATTGCTTTATTGTGTGAGAGAGCATGTGAGGTTAGTACAAGTGTAATGGAGAAATGAACTATGCCACTCTGGAATGTGAAGTGTGACTGTATTTCATGATAGTATGATCATTTCCAAGAAGTTGAAAAAGAGGTCATATCTGAGAAAACACTTTTCTAAGCAAATGTTGTAGAAAAATCTTAAATTTGAGCTTCCCATAATTTTTCAAAATTCAAATCTGGAATAAAATATTTTAAGTTGGTTCATTCACAACATTATTAGGGGTTTGTGTATGTTTCTATAACTACTAAACTGACACAGCACAGAGAAAATAATCAAAGGGTATTAGTATTATACAATGGAATTTTCCCACAAATTCACTTCATTTTCAAAATAATGTTATGTTTTAGCTTGTAATGCCCATTCAAGCTAATGAAAGTATAGTGGTTAAAGCACCTCAGTTTAAATTAAAGTTTTGGTTTAAGTGGCTAATTTTTAAAGCCCCAGGATGAATTAAGCATTTCAAAGCCAATGGACCTGAAATACATGCATAAAACAAAAAAAAGAAAGTAAAGACAACTGGAATGCAAGAAAGGAAATCAAGAGGTTTCATTATATGTAGTGGGTAATGTTTCGATCACTTTCTAATATTCCAAGAAGAAATAATGAATTAAGGGAAGGAAACAACTAAGAACTGTCACATTTTATAGTGTAGACATAGGGACCAAAGCCATGAGCTGTATTGATAAGTTTGATATGCCTGAGGAAATATGTATATGTATGTATGTATGTAAAATTTTTAATTATATGTATGTAAAATTTATAATTATATATATGTTATTACTACACACATGCATATCTATTTATAAATTATATATGTGCAATTATGTACATATTACAATAATTCTAATATAATACAAGCCATAGTCTGTCCATAATGCTTCAGGCCAACTGTGCATGCACTACCGGGAGGGTGGGCGATGACTGGCTGGCAGGCCTGGGCTGCGTGGGTGAACACACTGGCCACCCGAGTAGTGGGGCTTCCCCTCATGTCCCTGCCTGAAGGCAGAGGAGTCATGGTGGTAGTGTCCCCTGCTGCCTGGCCCTATTACCCCTCTGAACAGCCTGCAGGGAGGGGGAGGTGGTGGGGGAGGGAAGGAGGGGAGAAGGGGGCAGGTGGATGCGAGTCAGGTGGACAGGGGTGACAGTGAATGAGGTAGGACCCAAAGCGGTGGGGGAACAGGCCTGGGGTAGCACCTGAAGTGGTGGGAGGAGGGGAATAGGATTTCACCTGAAGTGGCGGGTGAAGGGGTGGGGGAACAGAGTCATACCCAAAACAGCAGGGAAAGGGGAGGGGGAATGGGGTCACACCCAAAGCGGCAGAAGGTGTGGGGGAATGGGTTCACACCTGAAGCAGTGAGTGGTGGGCGAATGGGGTTACACCTGAAGCAGTGGGGGAGGGGGAGGGGAATGGAGTTGCACCTGAAGCACGGGGGTGGGGAACAGGTTTGTACCTGAAGCAGAGGGAGGAGGGGCAGGGGATCATGGTACCACCCAAAGCAGTGGCCAGAGGGATGAACAGGGTCACAGTCAAAGTAGTGGGGGAGAGGAATGGGGTTGCACCTGAAGCAGCAGAGGGAGGGATGGAGGAATGGGGTTGCACCTGAAGCAGGAGGGGGGGAATGGAGTCACATCTGAAGCAATGGGGGAGGGGCAGGAACAGGGTTGCACCCAAAGCAGCGGGAGGATGGGTGAGAATGAGGTTGCACCTGAAGTGGGGGGGGGGGCAAAGGAATGGGGTCTTTCACCCAAAGCAATGGGGGGAGAGGCAGGAATGGGATCACACCCAAAGCAGTGGGGGGATGGATGGGAATGGGGTTGCACCTGAAGAGGGGGAACTGTGTTGCACCCAAAGCAGCAGGGGGAGAAGTGGGGGAATGAGGTCACACTCAAAGCAGTGGTGGGGGAAATGGGGTCAGACCCAAAACAGGAGTGGGGGGAATGGGGTCACACCCAAAGTGGTGGGAGGAGGGAAGGAGAACAGGGTCACACCTGAAGCAGCAGGGGGAGGGGAAGGGGAATGTGGTCGCACCTGAAGCAGGGGGCAAGAGAGAGGTGGGGGAGAAATAGGGTTGCACTTGAAGCAGTTGGGGAAGGGTTGCGGAACGGGGTCACACCCGAAGCAATGGGGGAGGCGGGGGAATGGGGTCAGACCCAAAGCTGTGGGGGAAGGGGTTGGAACACAGCAGCATGGGGAGGAGCTGGAATGGGGTGGTACCTGATGTAGCGGGGGGATAGAGGGGAATGGGGTCGCACCCAAAGTGAGGGGAGAGGGAGGAGTGGGGATGGACCCAGAGCAGCGGCGGGGGGGCTGGATGAGGAATGGGGGGCACTGTGCCTGATGCAGGGGTGTGTCTCTGCCAGTGCCCCCCCCTTTATTCTTAATGAGCACTTTGCTAGTAATATTATATACATATATATTGTATATATAATATGGATTTATATATATGGGTTTGTCTATATTAGAAAATACCTTGTGGTAGAAATCATTCTACATCATATTAAATATTTCATTAATTGTTGGCATAGGGAAGGACTGTCATACTTAACATAAAACACTGGTCCTGGTTAGTTAAGCTTAGGTTTAGCCACAATCAGATCACAGGATTACTAGTCATAACAGTTTTTGCCTATGCTGGATTTTACATGGTGTCAGCTTTAATGTGTTTTATAAAAATTGTATTTTCACAGCACATATAGGCCATGTGAGTAATCTGAGAACTGCTCTCAGGTACAGTAGCTGAAGTAGTTCTAAAGAAATTCAGACAAGGATCACTATTCAGTTCAGCTACAGTTTTCCAAATCTCATGTAATGGAAAGAAGCAGGTATCATAGAAGTGCCTCATTTCTTTTTAAGTTAAACAAGGATTGTGATTCCTTGAGGAAGTCTTCACCAGTTCCTTTTAGGCTTCTTTTAGAACCATAGGATTGTGAAAAAGAAGGGCTTGAAGAGACCTCATAAGGTCATCTAGTCTAGTCTCCTGCTCAAGGCACAATAATCCCTGACTAAACCATCCCAGGCAAGTGTCTATCTAACCTGTTCTTGAAACCTTCCAAAGATGGGGATTCAGCAACTTCTCTAGGTAGCTTGTTCCAGTGCTTGATCACCACATAGTTAGAAAGCTCCTCCTAATCTCCAGCCTAAAATTTCCCCAGATAAAGCTTGAGAACATGGCTCCTGGGCTTGATTGCTATAACCATAGAGAAAAACCCAACTCTGTTCTCTCTGTAATCAGCCTTCAGGTATTTGAAGACTCTTATCAAATCCCAAATCTTCTCTTCTCCAGACAAAATAGCCCTAGTTCTTTCAGCCTCGCCTCATAAGCTTTGCCTCCCAAATGCCTAAACATTTTGGTTGCTCTGTGTTGGACTATTTCCAAATGGTCCACATCCTTCTTGAAGTGTGGGGCCCAAAACTGGATGCAGAATTCCATGAGGCCTCCCGGTAGTGCATGCACAGTTGGCCTGAAGCATTATGGACAGACTATGGCTTGTATTATATTAGAATTATTGTAATATGTACATAATTGCACATATATAATTTATAAATAGATATGCATGTGTGTAGTAATAACATATATATAATTATAAATTTTACATACATATAATCACTTCCCTTCATTTGCAAGTAACACTCCTGTTAGTAAAACTGACTTCTGTTGGCTTTTTTTTGCAACAAGAGCATGCTTCAGCTTATGATGTTTCTCTGTAGTATTGCAACCTAGACATTCATTCCTTATTTGGTATTTGTGCATGCAATTATTTCATCCCAAGAACAGGACTTGGCAGTTGTCCTTATTGAATCTCATTTGGTTAATGGCAGACAATTTCTTCAGTCTATCCCAGTCACGCTACCTCTGGAGTGTCTGCAAGTCTACCCAACTTGGTATTATTCACAAAGTTGCTAACTGTGCACTCAATCCCATCATCCAAACCATTAATGAAGACATCGAACAGTACTGGACACAGGGCAGTCTCCTGAGGAATGCCACTTGATACCTCCTTCTAAGTAGAGATTGAACCATTGATAACTACTCATTGAATATGCTGATCCAACCAGTTATGTATCCACCTGTAACAGGAACATACCACTAAGGATGGCTATGATATCCCCAGATGCCTATGAGACTCCTGCCCCACCTCAGCTCTCTGGGTTTCCCCATCCCTTTTATCTCACCTGCTACTCCTTGATGTGATTAGTTGATTTGTGAAAAAGGGAGGCTGCCCCAGGGTCCCTGAAAGAGCCTTCATCCGGCCTTTGGCCAGATGGTCCCAGTCCTGCCCCTTAGGTGTTAAGTGGGTATTCCTGGCCTGCCCATACCTTCAGAGCACCTGTTGCCTTAGGGGGTATTCATGGTCTTCTTCCACCCTTCCACCTCTACAGCCACACCCATGACTCACAGTTGTTACTGGTTAATCACTCTCATGTCTGGCCCCCTTAGGCTTCTTAGTCTTTGTTGGGGCCTCAGTTTTCCTGGCCTCTACTCCTTTCCTGTAGCTAGACTGCTTAGCTCAGATCCATTGCACCAGGCCTTGGCTTTTGGACTTGAGCCTTTGTCTTACCCCACTCAGACTTTGGGTGCCTGGCTCTGGTTTCTGTCCATCTTGGGCTCTGGGCCCTTGGTCCTGGTTTCACCCTTTTGGGCTCTGGTCCTTAGCCTTCCTGGTTCCCTGTTACACCACCTTCTAGTACTTTCATTTAGTCTGTGTTTCCTTAGCTTGCTGAGAAAAATGTTGCTAAAGTCAAGGTATACCACATTTGTGGCTTTCTTCCCATCAACAGAGCCTATCACCTTATCATAGAAGGAAATCAGGTTAATCAGATACTTGGTGAATTCATGTTGTCTTGTGTTGATCACCATGTTTTCCTTTAGATGCTTCTACAACAGATTCTTTGAGGAACTGCTCCATGATCTTTCCAGATGAGGTCAGGGTAACTAGTTCCCTGGATCTTCCTTCCTCTCATTCTTAAAGATATATATTTGCTCTTTTCTAAGCATCTGGGACTTCATCTGACCTCCATAAATTCACAAAGATTACAGCTAATGGCTCTGAAAGTATTCCATATAATTATTTCAATAGCCTAGGGTGAATACTATCTGGCTGTAGCAACATCTAGATTCTCTGAGTAATCCCTAACCTGTTCCAGTAGGCTGTTTCTCTCCTTCCCTATCTTTGCTACCAATTTCACTCATCACCTTGTAGATGTCCCTGTTTGTGAGGACTAAATACTCAACTTCTCTACCTCATCTGTAACTACAATACCTTTTGCATTACATAAGGGACCCATGGTTTCTCTGGTCTTCCTTTTACTTTTGACATTCTTGTAGAATGCTTTTTGTATTTCTTTTTATGCCCTTTGTGAGCTGCATCTCAAACTGGCTTTTCTAATTTTTCCTCTGCATGTCTATGTAATACTTTTATACTCTTCCCTAATGCTATAACCAAGTTTCCACTTTTATAGGATTTCTTTTTGAGTTTCAACTCATTGAAGAGATTGATGTCTAGCCAGGCTTGTCGTGTTTTATGAAATCCATTTAATTATTTACAAAATCCAGTTTTTATGAAATCCAACATTCTTATTCTGCTGCCCTCCTTCCTTCCTCTAGAATCTTGAATTCTATCATTTCATGAGTACTTTCACCCAAGTTACCTTCTACCTTCACATGCCAGCCAATACCTCCCTCATTGTGAGCAGTCAAGAAAAGCTTCCCTCCTTGTTGGCCTTTCTTTATGAAAAAGTTATCCCCAACATACTTGAGAAACTTGCTGGACTGCATGGTGTAGCAAGTTTGAGCCTGCAAGGGAGGTTATAATGCACACAGGCTCACTGGGTGCCCTCCCTTTTCTCTTTCCTGCTATGTCTTGATGTAATTAATTGATCTGTAAAAAGGGAGGCTTCCCTTGGGTCCCCAGTATGAGCCCTTGTATGTCATTTGACTAGCCAGTCCCTCTTGGTTTCTGCTGGTCCCAATCCCACCCCTCAATCACTAAATGCTCCTTCCTAGTCTGCCTGGGCCTCCAGGGCACCTGATGCCTTAGGGGCTTTTTTTTGCCTCCTTCTGCCCATACAGCTATGCCCATGCTTCACAGAGGTTACTGTTTAATCACTCCAATGTCAGACCTCGCCAGGCCTCTATGTCCCCCTTGGGACCTTGGCCTTCCCACCTTCCTCCCCTTTCCTCTAGCTGGGTCCTTAGCCCACAGCCCACGGTTCTGGATCTCAGCTTCTGGATCTCAGCCCTTGTCTTGCCCTCTTGGGTTTTGGGCCCTTGACTCTGATTCTTGTCCTCCTGAGGCTTTGTGTCCCAGGCCCTGGTTTCTGCCTTTCTTGGGCTATGGACTTACCCCTCTTGTCTCCAGGCCATCTATATTGGCTTTCCCAGTGCTGGCTTTAACACTTTAGGCTTCCACCTACCTGTCTATTGAGCCTATCCCCTGGCACGGCACAAAACCACACATGCTTCCCAGGCACCAAAGTCACCCCTTCTAGTAACACCACGTCCACCAGTCTAACTATAAGCAAACAACCAAAAACAAGCAGCTGCTTAAACAAAAATACAAGTCCCTCTGGCTGTAAGTAAAACTACCTCAACACTGGGTTCCTTTTCCTGCAAGCTCCTTACTTGCATGTCCCAGGGCAGTTCAGCTACTCTCCTGCATTCACCCTGGTCAGGAGCTCCTTTCCCTCCTGCCTGCAGAGGAAAACTACTTGCCTGGTTTCAGGCACTGGTTTTACGTGCCTCCTAAGCCTCATCCCTTGGTCAGGTGGCTCCCAGCCACCCACAGGAGTTTCATTTTAGGCTTGACTGGGCGCATCTACATTTGCAATGGACTGCACAGTTGCAAGTACTAAATGACTGTGCAGTAACCAGCATTACTTCACAGTCTCAATATCACATGGCTATTTTAGCAGCTACTGTGGTACCAACAGTAGTGTTGGTGTTACCGTTCATGCCCAGCAATGTTAAATCTCCATAGCAATGAGCTACAGTGACATAGTGTCTTGTGTAGGTGCACCCACTGTGTCTTAGGTCAACCGCTTGTGGCTCAATGCCTGTCCTGGCACATTTTACTGCTCTTCCTGCTTGCTTGGTAGCAATTAGTTTGGTTCCTAGCTATCAGGCCTCCCAGAACCAGTTCAGCCTGCTGCAGCAGCCTCTTGAAGTAACAGGAACCTGCTGGCTCTGTTACAATGGACACTGCTGTTTTTTCTTCCCAGCAGATGTCCCAATAATTAAAGATCCCCATGATAACCATATCCTTTGATTTGTAAGCTTCTATCACTTGCTTAAAGGAGGCCTTATCCACTGCCTCCTCCTGGTTTTGATGTCTGAGGCTGATGCCCACCATGACATCTTTCTTGCTGCTTTCCTATCTGGCCTTTATACAGAAACTTTCAGTAGGTCTATTTTCACTTCACAGTACACCTCAGAACATGTACATCACCACATCTCTCTCTCTCTCTCTCTCTCTCTCTCTCTCTCACACACACACACACACACACCCACCCACCCACCCACCCATGTCTTTCTTTTCCCCCCTGCCTATCTTTCCTAAACAAGCTATACTCATCTTTGACCATACTCCAGTCATGTGAACTATCCCAGCATGTTTCCATAATCCCAATTACATCATGATTCTGTGATTCTACTAGGACCGCTAATCTTCCTGTTTGTTCCCCATACTTTTTGCATTAGTATATAAACATTTCAGGTACCAATCTGACTTTCCTATCCTCTACCTGAGAACATTGCTAAGACTTCCATGATTGCTTCCCCTCCTAATTTTTTTTAAAATCCAGATCTTCAGGCTTTTTACTTAGTTCTGGGCTTTTGTTTCCATCCCCCTATAAATCTAGTTTAAAGCACTCCTTACTAGATTAGCAAGCCTGTATGTGAAGACACTCTTCCCTCCTTTTGTCTGGTGTGCCCCATCTCTTCCCAGCAGTCTGTCTTCCTGGAATACTACCTCATGTTCAAAGAAGCCAAAGCCCTGCTGGTGATGCTACCTGCCCTATGCTACATGTTGCATCTTCTCCTAATTGTGTCTTTACATTTGACTGGAAGGATTGACAAGAACATCACCTGTCTCCTTCACTTTTGCATCGAGGGCCATCTAATCACTTTTGATCTGCTCACTTTTGCAGTACCATGAGTGTGCATATAGACATGAACAGCATGGGAAGACCAGATGAGTCTTGGCAACTTTTCCATGACATTTCAGATGTAGGCTCCTGGCACACAGCAGACCTCCCCAGCCAATAGGTTAAGCTATCATGGATTCCTTAATGGCCTGTAGGAATGATGGCCAGCATTGGTTTCTCTTGGCAGCAGTGGTCTCGATCCTCTCCATCCAAAGGTGGATGGATGGCTTGGCCTCTTCTGCCTCTGGAATCAGTTCCTTCTCATCCAGTGTGGAAGCTTTTCAGCAGCTCTTTATAGCTTCAATTATACAAAGCAGCCAGAAAAGTAACCAAGAACCCTATGCTATAAAAAAAGAAATTATTTATTTGAAGCATACTAAGCTGTAGGTCTCCAAATATTTAAATTATTTTCCATGTTATTTTGACTTTTTATTAAGGCTATCATTTATATTTACACCATACTACACCCTATTAGCTCTCTCTTACAGAACTGTTCCCTTCATGTTCTTCTTCAAGGGGGAGACAAGCAGCTACATTCCTAAGTGATCATTTTACTTTTACTTGTAAATGGGATTTTGCTTCTTTTTAAATGGTAAGTCTTTTCCCCTTAATTTAGAGATGATATATATAATCAAAGTTTTGGCTTTGTTACTTTTTATCTGTACTGTTTTACCTATTCTCTGTCTTCTGTACATTCTGAGGTACATTTATGGTTATCCATCCATTTTAGGTGCCAATTCTGTTGTTGCTGTTTTTACCTGGGAGTCCTACTAACTCAAGCATGCAGTCCCCAAAGATGAGTTAGGAGTACTCAGCAAAAGGGGAGCAGAATGGAACCTTAGAGAATACAAAGGCCTACTAGATATCATTGGCTCAAATTGTCTACAAATTCTAAGTTGTTTCCCTACAGTAAATTCTTCACTGCATTCCCTAGTGACTCAACAGATGACCTGGGGGAAAGCTCCCTGAAAGGTCTGGTTTCATTCATCTCTTGAAAGCTTCATCCTATTATTTTTTTATACCTCCCAGTTTGTGCCATTTTTAAAAAAATAATCTTTTTTTATTAGGTGATAGGGAAACAAGAGAAAGTCATCAGTCTGTTTATCAAAAAAGTAGTGTTACATAGTGCAGCAGCAAGCAGATTTGTTATTTTCCCATTCTATGCCTTTTATTTATTATTTTTAAGCAGGGTTTCCTGCTTCATGTAGTTAAAGTGTTCAGATTGTACTAATTATATTTTACATTTGTTTATTTAAAAAGCAAAAAACATCTGGGAAAATTTTAGTTGAGGAAACAGAATCTTGGATAAAAGTTTCAGAAAAATGCTATCCTATATTTGTACCTAGTGAAATTTCGAGGACACTTTTAATAAAAAAAGAAATCTATAGACATTTCCACACATTCTTGCTGACATGTAAAATGATCTGCTTTTCTCCTCAACTTGAAGATATGCAATATTAGAGATAAATAGGTATCCTGGAGACAAACTCCTGCAAGACCATTTCAGGCTGGACATAAGGAAGAATTTCTTTACTGTCCGAGCCCCCAAGGTCTGGAACAGTCTGCCAGCGGAGGTGGTTCAAGCACCTACATTGAACACCTTCAAGAGTAAATTGGATGCTTATCTTGCTGGGATCCTATGAACCCAGCTGGCTTCCTGCCCTTTGGGCAGGGGGCTGGACTCGATGATCTCCCGAGGTCCCTTCCAGCCCTAATGTCTATGAAATCTATGAAATATGCTTTTATATCTCAATGATAGAGGACTTTTCAAATAACTTTTGTTTGCAGCAGAGATGATAATGAAATAAAGCCAATAGATACTTTTTGTTACAGAAGATACGTGATGGGATTTTGATTCTGCTACAAAGATCTAAAACAATAGCTTTAATTGGATAATTAACTTGTAGGCCTGTGCAAAGCAGCTAGTATTCGCGCTGGATTTGGATTCGGCCGATTTGGAGGACAGTGATTCCAATTCAGTGATTTGAATCACTGTCCCAAATCGATTCAGCCATATCTGATTTGGAGATTTGGCCACCGCCAAATTGGCTGAATCTCTGAATCAAACAGGCCCCATCCCCTGCCACTCTCCCACCTCTATCAATTGCTGCCCCGCCTGGCCCAAGCATCCTGGGTCCTAAACAAACAAAAAACCTTACGCTCACCGGATCCTGCCAGGTGGAGGGTCAATCCCCACTGCCCTCCACTGCCCCATACTCTGTGGGGGGATCTGCCAAAAGCTCCCAGAAACCCTGACAGCCACTACAGCAACTGGTGAGTGTGGAGATTTTTTTTTTTGAAGAACTGGGAGCTGGCTTCTGGGTGGGGCAGCCACTGATGGGGCTGGGAGAGTGGGTGGGGGTTGAGGGCTCATGGCAGAACCCCCCATGCAGTGCAGAGTGGTGGGGGGCAGCAGGGATCACCTAACAGTAGACAGTGAGTGTGGGGCTTTTATTTATTTTTTTTAAAGCACCGGGATGCTGGGGCCAGGCAGGGTAGCATGGCTGAGAGAGCAGGTAGGGGTCAGTGGGCTCTCAGGGGCTGGGGGAGCCTTCAGGGGATAAGGCCTGGCAGGGGTCCCCCATGGTCCCCCTCCCCACTCCTCCAGTCTGCCCCCTTACTTACCAGCATGGAGTCTGCGTCCAGCTCCCTGCAGTGGCTATTGGGTACTGCCTAAATGTCTGAAGCTCTCCAAATCTTTTCTGAATTGATTTGGAGAGCTTCAGACCAATTTAGACCTTTTTATTGGTCTATTGATTCAATTTGGATTTGGAGATCAGCTGCCGAATTGGGCCAAATCTTGTCCAAATTGAATTAGAACCTGAAGCTTCAAACAACCCTATTAACTTGCAGATGTATAGCTAATCTATTGTTATAAACATGTCTTTTTGTAGTAGATAGGAGTGAAACTTTTTTGTTCATAGTAGATGGGAGTGAAACTTTTTTTGTATGCAGAAAGGCAGCCCAGGAGCTGATTTCTCCATTACTTGGCAACTTGCAAAGTCATTTATGACAAAGGAAAGAGGATAAGGAGTTCTGCCTGTTACGGTAACATGTAACATCTATTTATACCCACATTATGGGTTTGTGACTGAAGACATAAGGAACTGGAGAATTAGGTCTTCAAATTTTCCTTTGAGAAATGTGTTCTGTGTGAAAATCCATCCACCTAGCTGACTTTGTCATGTAGTGACATATAGCCCCATTTCAGCCCTCTCCCTCCTCTCTAACTCCACCCACTAAGGAGAGGTGAAGCACAACAATCCTTCTAGCATCCAAGTCTTCTTTTTGTTTTGTACCAGTTTCACACTAATGAAACATCACATAATTCATCTGAATAATTTCTGGTTTTCACAATTAAAGTTAGAGCAGATTGAGGCCCTCCAGCCATAGTTACATTACACTAATATAAAATGTGTGAGTGGCTTTAGAATTTGAACTTAGAATTGATGGAAATAAACCTCTGCAAGAGGAATTATCTGTATGTTGCTTTGGTTCTGGTTTCTTTGTTCATGTCTGAAATGCATGTGAATAATTTGGACTAATGTGCATTCTAGTTTATCTCCTAAAATGGAACTAACTTATCCTAGAAATTGTAGTTCTTCTTAGTTTTTTTGAGAGTCAGAACACTACTATTAAATACATTGGATATATCTGTCTTGAGACTCCAATAGCTATTCAAGCATAGCTAATTTACCACGTATTCTGGAGACAGGATCTTTTTGGATTAAGGGGTTTATAGCGGCAGTTTTTTGCCTCTCTTCCCCCTACCTTTAAGCAACTCTGTGCCACTTGCCTCTGCCCTATTTGGCATAGGTGGGATGACTGGATCCTGAAGATCTTCATCTGGAACAAAGCTCTTAAGGCACCATTCCAGCTGGCAGAAGTTAGAGAAGCCAGGGACTTAAGGCAGCCCCAATTCCTTCCAGGATCTTGGAATTAGAAAGACTGTAGCAATTTGTGTTCCATGGTGTGTTCCTTGCGGCCCCAGATCATTTCATTTGTCTTCATAAATACTGCAAGTGCTTTCAGACAGGAAATATTACAAAGAGAAAAGTTATTAAATGGCCTCCAAGCCCTAGAGAAGCATACACACACACACACACACGCATACACACACACACATATACACACTCAGAGAGAGAGCTGCCTTTTATTCCAAAAGAGGTTATTAATGGCTTGATTCTGCCTCATAACTGATGTTGAGAAATATTTTACTCTGCAGGCAATCCCACTGAAATCAGTAAGACAACTCATGTAGGTTAGCATTTCATGGGGTGAATAAGAGGCCAGAATTGAGGCTGAAGGTTAAAGTTAGAGTTTGGAGATAAATTCAAGACAGTAAATGCTTGAATATCAGACTGAATTATATTTCTTGTTGTGGGTATTTTAGCAGATGCATTTGAATGACTACAGAGCTATCCCTGGATATCAGCATTAATACTAAAATATCCCATTATGGTCAGTACATTTATAATGTATGCAAGAAGAGATGAATTATTAATGACAGTTTTTCTTCTATCATCCTGGGCAGCAGCAACAGCAGTTGGGTACAGGGCCATCTTAAGATGTAGCAGGTGCGGAATTTCTAGTAGGGATAAAAAAATATAAATGCCTTTGTGCAAAGCACTGCTGATACTTGTTCTGGAGTACCATGTGCAATTCTGGTCAGTTATGTTTAGGAAATGTGTATTCAGATGGAAGGAGAGCTAAAGAAGGGCTACGAGGATGCTCAGACAATAGAGGGGCCTTATCCTGTGAGAAGAGACTAAAAGAACTTGGTTTATTTAACCAGGTAAAATGAAGGCTGAAAGGGGAGATTATTGTTCTTTATAAATATGTCAGGCAAGTAAGCACCAGGGAGGGAGATGAGATATTAGTTTAATCTAAGGAAAAATGACAAATGGCTATAAACAACCCATGAATAAATTAGGATTAGAAATTAGAAGACAGTGTCTAACTGTCACAGCAATGAGGTTCTGGAACACCCTGCCAGTCCATTTTTAAGGCTAAGGTTGTCTGATTTATGGTTGTCTGAGAACTGAACTCAGTGACCAGTAAGATTCCCTTTAACCCTTAAGTGCTTAATGTTACATTTTCTAATTTGGGGCTACACACACTGACTTATTCCTGTAGAAGCTTTTATATGGTGAAAGCCTTTTAAAGTAAGGAATGTGAGAAGTCACCAGTCTGACTCCTAGTATACATAGGGACAGATCCCAATATATAATGCAATTTCATAGTTTTCCAAGTAATGTCAATATTTCCTTTTTTATCAGAAGCTGTGTAAATCTATTTGCAGTTAATGCAGGTACCTTCAGCTTCTCAGCTCTCCTCCTGTAGCATCCAAGCTTCTCATCAGGGAAACTTTGTTGTTGTACAAGGGCATGCAATAGTGAAACTCAGAGATGGTTTACTCTCTTCGTGGTAGAGCTGAATGTAGTTCAGTGGCAAAGAAGGTGGGTCCAAAAGGAAAAGTTCATTTTGATAGGCCTGAATTGCAGCTACTTCTCCTTGAAAGCTATCTATTTGACTTCTATTGGACACCTTCAGCCACTGACTTGCTCCTTGCGTGCCCAGTTTAGGAAGAACATTACAGACATTCTTCTAGCTTAGTGACACTTTTTTGTTCTGTTTTGTTTTTATGATATTATTGTTAAAATGTACATAGCTGATGTGCTTTTCTGGACAATAACGTAGGAGGTAAAAGGATTGTTAGTCCTGGTTACCATTACCCATGTGATTGGTTCCACTCTTTCTTTTATAGTGTCGCCACTTTCTAATTCATGTCAACATGTTCTGTAGATATGTTTTAGTTTTCCACAAGCAGGAACTCTCATTTTCATCTGAGTGGATTGTTTTACTCCCACATCTTCATTTAGTCTTGATACTTTTCTTTGTTGACAAATTTAATTGGTGGGAATATGTCAATAATATTTTACAAATGTTTACAGCCACGGTGACAAATTTAATTGGTTAATTTAAGGGCAGTTGGGGGATGTTACAAGAGTACTAGTTAGTGCTTGAAAACAGCTAAAAAGTTAGAATGTTTGCTGGCTGTTTTTATTGAAAGCTTCTGAGGTATGAATTTATTTATTGGCTGGATGCCTATAAAATAAGCAAGCAGAAGCTACTAGTTAGAAATATGGAAAAGTTCATATCAGGTACTTTAATGGTTTAACATATTTCCAGTTCTCTTTTGAAGTAAATCGTTTTGTCTACAGAGTTGTACCATAAAGCTAGCAAACAGTGCAGTGCATCCACACGAGCCATGCTGACTATAAAAAGCAGGTCAGCATTTCTAAGCAGAGTCCCCTCTTAACTATCAATGCTGTGCACTGATAGGTTCAAGAGACAGTCCACTTGGACATGGACTCTACTGCATATTTTTTTCCTTGCGAGTCTATCATGTTTTGATGTGGAATTTAACATGAAATCTGTGGAATTAAACAGCAGGAAGTTGTATAAATATAGCAATCATTATTGAAAAGGGTTCAAGTTTAGTGCATTATACCTCTTTAAAAAAATCTTGTTTACAGAAGCCCTGAATTATCTCAAAGCAAGAAAGTGATGAAGATCACAGGGTGACTGGTGAAAGGTTTTACAGAATCATTGTGGTTCTCTGCTGGACAACTGGTTGTATTGGTGCCAGTCCATTCCTGCAAGCACTTTGCCTGCTTTAGTATTTTAGCTAAAATCTGACATCCCTGAATTTCCACTACTTCAGCCTGACTATTGGGCATGTTAGGTCTTGTTTATACTGACTCCTTGCCAAGCCTGGGACTGATGCCAAGAAAAGAATGCCCATTCATCTTTCCCAACTGAAAAGGCATGAAGGCCCAACAATTAAGCGGCATAGACAGCTTGCTGTGGCCATGAGCATGCATCCCAGCACCACTTTCAGGCTTCCTGTCTCAAGAGAGCCTTCAACTTCTCTGAACCATTTATGCTGCTCAGTTCCTGGATTTTAGTGCATGCATAGCAGGAACAAGTGAGAGGTCTTATTTCCTTGCCAATGGTCCAAGGCTTGGCACAGTGGTAGTATAGATATGGCCCTAAAATACCAATAGTATGACCCTTACATATTGTGTCCACAGCTGTCTACCCCAGAACCTGACCACTCCAGAAGTCTTTCCAATGCCACAATTGGGGTAGTAGTATAATAAATGGAGATTTCAGGAGAAATGTTTATATAGTGGGGGAAGACCACATTTAGGCTTGACATCTAAACCTTCTCCACAGAAGACCTCTGCTGAAATTAAGTCAAACTTTGCACACAGGCACTTTGTAGGATTCAGTTCTTTGAAGAAGGGCAAATATGTCACACAAATGAGTACCTCTGACATTTATTGCTTATGAGAAATTTTGTAATTTTCTCAGAAAAGCAAAGTTGCTTTTAATTTACATGAAATGAAGTCTCTTTGTTGTTCAGATACTTGTAAAGCAAAGGAAATAACTAGATTCCCAATACAGCTGGAGGCCATGATATCATTCACCTTTTATCTCATATCCAATATTTTTTCCAAGAGCTCAGGGGTCAGTGTATTAATTTAGGATAGGGTGACCTGTGTTCATTTATCCCCTCTGTTTGAATAGATCTGAACTTTTCAGGAGAGTACCCGAACCATCAGGCTTCAGGGTATAAACTTTTCAAGGCTGAATCCACACACCTGCTAGCAGTGATGCTTTCAGCTTTGTTGTACCAAGAATTAGCACTAGCCCAAGATGTGGGAGACCTGGGCTTGATTCTCTTCTCTATCTGAGAGGAGTTGAACTAACGTCTTCCAAGTTTTAGGAGTACACCACTAGACTATGGGGCAGTGGTTTTCCACCTGTGGTCCATGGACCCCTGGGAGTCTGCAAACTATGCCTAAGGGATTTCATAAATTTTAGGGTTGGAAGGGACCTATTAGATCATCGAGTCTGACTCCCTGCCCTGGGAAGAAAAGAGCGCTGGGGTCAGATGACCCCAGCTAGGTGTTTGTCCAATCTCCTCTTACATATCTCCGAGGAAGCTGCCACCTCCCTTGGAAACATATTCCCTATTTTGGCAACCCTCACTGTAAAGAATTTTTTTTCTGATGTTCAGTTTAAATTTGCTGTCCTTCAGTTTGTGGCCATTGATTCAAGTTACCCCGATGGGTGCCCCGGTAAACATTGTATCTCCTATTTCCTCCTGTTCCCCCCCGATGAGTTTGTAGATGGCCACAAGATCACCTCTCAGCCTTCCCTTGCTTGCAGATGCTGAAGAGATTCAGGTCCCACAATCTGTCTTCGGGGTTTTTTCTGTAGGCCTTTAACCAGATGGGTGGCCCTCCTCTGATCCCTTTCCAGGTTATCTACATCCCTCTTGAAGTGTGGCACTCAAAAGTAGATGCAATACTCCAGCTGCAGCCTGACCAGTGCCGCATTGAAGGGAAGTATCACCTTTTTAGACCTGTTTGTGATGTATCTACTTATGCAAGAAAGAGTGCAGTTAGCTTTAGTTCTTATTTCATCACACTGGTGACTCATGTTCATTTTGGAGTTGACTACAACTCCAGGATCCCTTTCTACAGTTGTGCTACTTCAAATGGTACCTCCCAGGCTATAGGTGTGTTGATGATTCTTCCTCCCTAGATGCAACACATGGCACTTATCTTTGTTAAATGGCAACCTATTCTGTTCCACCCACTTTCCCAGGCTGTCCAAATCCACCTGGATTCTCTCCCTGCCCTCTAGTTTGTTTGCCTCACCCCATAGTTTGGTGTCTTCTGGAAACTTGGACCCGGGTGCTTTCTACTCCTAAGTCACTAATGAAGATATTGTATAGTACTGGTCCCAGGACAGAGCCTTGTGGCACCCCACTGCCCACATTTCTCCAGGTAGAAACTGATCCATCCACCACCACTCTCTGGGTGCATCCCATAAGCCAATTTTCCACCCACTGGACTATGTAATAATCTACATTGCAACTGTTTAGTTTATTTATAAGAACTGGGTCCCAGAGCCCTGTAGCCACTCATGACCCAGCTGGGATTTCTCTGAACCATGTCATTTGTGCCCACATGGATAAGGAGCATAGGGTAGTGGTTGGAGGGCTGGATAAGCTTGGGGATCCTCTCAGCTATGTCCCAGAAACAGGCTCCTGGGAGGCAGCAGACCTCCTGGGCTAAGGGGTCAGGGTGGCAGATTGTTCTCTCAGTCCCCCTCAGGAGGGAGTCTCCCACCATGACTACTCTGCATTTTGTCTTAGGGAGAGCGGGGATGTTAGCTCTTGGTGAATGTCCCTTCCCTGCAGGAGCTGGAAGCTCTGCAGGCTGTAGTGGGGCTGCAAGAGGTTCATACTTGTTGCAGAGCTCCAGAGGGGTGGAGACCCTGGTGCAGTGGGCCTTGGGGCCGTTGACCACCTTGGTCCAACCCCGTGGCTGGACAATGTGGGAGATCCTCAAGTCCTCCCTTGTCCTGGAAGGTGACATTGGTCTACTCTCAGCCTACATGGAGTGAAGAGTCTGGCAGTAGGAGTCAATCTCCTGCTTGCTATCCTTGATGGCTTGCAGTCTGTAAACAGTGGTCTGGAGCTCTGCTATCTGGCACCTCAGAGACTACAAAGTGGAGAGAACCTTGCAAGAGGAGGTGGCCATACTCCCAATCCCATGTGCCTGGAATCATGCCAGGCAGCCTCCACAGCTGAGAGCCAGAGGCCCTGTCTGTGTGGAGCCCTGAACCATAGGTTAGGTTTGGGTAGAGACCTCAGAAGTACCAGAGCAGGAGGTCTTAGAATCTGAGGGGATCCAAGGGGTGTGGCATGTGCCCATCTGCATTGCACTGGTGGTAGTCTGGCTACTACTGTGCCAACCTTTTCTTGGGGCTCACTGGCAGAGTCTTGTGCCCTCCTGTGTGAAGTCGCATACACCTGGTCTAGAACTGCACACTGCACACTGTTTGTGTCCTGTTCATGAGGATCTGGTCACATGGCTCCTTGGGGGGATGGTTGAATTAGGAGCTGGGGGGAGGCAGGGACCCTCCTCGGCTCCTCTCAGATGCCCCATGCAGCTGGGCTAAGTCTCTCCCACCATGGGCCCCTGCTTACCTCCGGCTAGGCTGGGGGTCACTGGGGGTCTTGGGGGTCCTGGGGCTCATGGGGGTGCAATGGGTTTCCACCCATGAGTCTTCCTCTGGAGCCAGGGGCCAACTGTGGCTTCTGCTGTTGGCGGACCCTTTTAAACGATCATAGATGACTATGATCAATCTAAAGTATGTGAATACCAGCACTTACCATTCAAAGGGGTCCACACCTGCATTTGAAATTTTTTAGGGGTCTGCAAATGCAAAAAAGTTAAAAAACAGTGCCATAGGGTATTCCAGGGTGGGGTTCTCTCACTCTTTCCTTTTGATCCTATTCCGCTTTGTACAAACAGTGGCCCCGGTAGATGTGCAAGTAAAGGCGCAATGGCATCTGATGCAGTATCTCCACTACTGCGCTTCCTGCCATACCACACATGCAAAGCACAAGATGTGACTGTGGGATCCAGCATCAGATCCCATCATGCTTTATTCTTGGTGTAGGAGGAGCCTGGGATCATTATCCTGGGTTCCTCATGCACTGACAAATAGCAAGCTCCTGTATCTGTGAGGGGCTCCCAGCCACATAGGCACAGTCTGCAGACAGGAGCCCAGGCAGTTTGACCATACATCAGTTAATGGTATGATAGGAACTAGCTACGAAGTTGTAACATATATTTTTGTGTGATAACTTTGTGGCTTATTCCTTGTTTTAGCATGCCATTAATTGCCGTAACCTGTTGCCGGGTAACAGTTGAAGATATGATTAACTAGTTAATCACACAGTAAGTGTAACGTGTGCCAAGGGCCAATGAAACATATGCCAGAGAAGGAACTGGAATCTCTGCACCAGGGTAAAAAACAAAAGATCTCTAGGATGATTTCTCAAACAAAAGCTATTCCATACATGCGACCCCATTGGAATGTTGCTGCCTAGGGAATGGTGTAAGGCCTAGTTCACACCCAACTTTGTTTGTTGGGAGTATAAATTTTGTTGTTGGTTTATCAGTAAAGTTATGCTGGTATGATTCCTAGTGTGGTTGCAGTTTATAGAAGCAGAAGTGTGCTTTAAGTCTGTACATTGTATCTTTACCTTCCTATTCAGGCATATTTTCATAGTATAAGAACACCAGTATAAATATGTCCAAACTAGGAACATGACAGATAAAATTATTATACCAATCTGGTTGGGGTGAATAAGAGGACTTTAAACACTGTAAGAAGAAAAACTCTTGCCTTCAAGCCTCCATTAAGGAACAAAGTATTTCTTCCACTTCAGAGAGTGAAAATTGATTATTATACGTGGCATAATATTTTTTTTTTATTTTATATTTCAGCCTAACTGAACTGGAGGCAATATACATGTGGAGAAAAAAAAAAATCCTTAAAGCCCAAGGGCTTTCAAACAATTACACTAATGGTAATTGAATTATTCCTTATTATCAGTGTTAAAAGAGTATCAGTGATGTTTTGTAATGTTTTACTAACAGTTAAAGTGACACATTTTTAGTCAGTTTTATAATGGAACAATGCTAAACATTTCTGGAACCTTATGGGGTACTAACTATGCTCATATTGAAGACAATGTGAGTTTTGCCACTGAAATCAATGGAACAGAACCAGGCTACAAATCAGCAGTTGTATTAGTTGGCATATTTATATATAAATGTATAAATGATATTTAGGATATAGAAATAGACCTCTATTATTTCACTCATAATTATCCTTATAGTAAGTGACATGAAGATTCTGCTCTGCAGGTAGAAAATGCAAGACAGCTGAAGTTAAAATGTAAGTTTAATTTTTTGGGGAGTTTGTTTACAGTGCTGCTGTTTAACCTGTATGAATAAGTAGAAATAACCTTTGTTTTGGGTAAGTGAAACATTATGCCACTAAGGGGTAATGGAATTTACCCTTAGTCTATTAGATTTAATAGATCTGGCAGTAGGATGGGTTATCAAATTTTCATTACAACTATAGCCATTGTTAAACCCATATTCATTTTTCAAGATAAATATGTTCAAGTTTACCAAGGGACTCATTGCATTTGAACAATCTAGTCAGTATAATGCAGGCTGGATATTAATTGTGAACTGATATTGTATTTAGGCAAGGTATAAGCAATATTTCAGACACTGCATGGAATAAATTGCTTGACCTTCTATATCTAATCTAGTAATCTGATATATTCTAAAACTACTGTATAACACAATCTGGCTTTAAATGCTTGAACCATATTCTACTTTCTTTCCGTGTACCCAACTGTTACTTATGTCATCTTAAAAAGAATTTTGTGTAAAAACGAAGCGTAGAGTATTGGCCAAAATGTTTGTGCACACCATTCAAGTGCAGTCTACAGTCAATGTATGTCATTCAAATTCTATTATCAAGGCCATTGCATAGTTGGTAGTGACAAATACTTTATATGCTAAAATGCCTATATACAATGGATTAAATTCATCCCTGATGTAATTCTAGTAAAGTCAATTGAATTTTACTATGGGTGAATGAAGGTTAGAGTGCTCTCAGTGAGTTTCCAAGGTTTTCTTCATCTTTATTTAAACATAATATTTTGAAATAGAAATAGAAAGAATTAAGCATTGACATATATTTTGTAAGAGTCCTAATGAAAATGGCTTTAAAAGGTTATGCATGAAATAGAGAGTTAAGTGATTCAGAGAATTTTATGAAAATTGACATAATAGAGTATAAGACAAATTAAGAAAGGAGAAATTGACCCTTCGTCTATAGAGTGTGACTATATAATCACTGTTTGTACAGGATCTTAAGAATGAAAGATGGTGAATAAGCATCATTATTATTCTGACAAACTAATTGTATGTATAGATGAGAATGTTAATTACTTTCTTGGGCTACCATAATGACTCATCTTTCTTGTAATTCATGTTTATCGCAAAATTTTACAAAATTACATTAGATGGTCAGAGTGGTTTGTTGTGTTTATATCATGGCTTGAATATGATCCCAGATATGAGCTTGGATGCAGTAGAACAGTTTGAAAATCCAGTGTTGCAAATTAAGACTGTATTTTTCAATATACCCAATGCTGATTCTCTGTTTCTGAGATTATAAAATGATGTTCATTGTAGTAAATGATCTCTGACTGATACATTTTCTATCTTAAATTAGGAAAATAACTATAGGTATTCTATTTGAAGCTAATATTTTTGTTATGATCCCACTGAAGTTAGTTGGACTTATGATGTTAACCTCAGTGAGAGTAATAATTAGCCCAACGTGTCATGTCCAATTATTTCTGATGCTTTGTATGTAACTCAGAAGAAACAAAGGTCAGAGCTTCACTTCTTTGGGGATTACAGTGAGATAAACTTGGTTGTTTTTGCAAGCAAATGGCTAATTTACTGCTTTATCTTTATGTTTTTATCCCTGTAAACTATAAAACACGACCTTGCTGTATTATTCTCATAATTACATAGATTGATGTCTTTTTATTCTCACCTTGGTTTTATTTTGTTTTCATTAGTGTAATTTATAATGAATAAACTATATACTAAGTTTGGTATGTCAAGAGAATAACAAGTTGGCCTAATCTCAAGAGAGGCTATAAAGGCAACAGAGTGGTTATGCTTCAGTAGTAGATATATGAAGAGCCAGAAGGGCAAAACAATAAAAGAGAGAATCAAAAGGCTACTGGTTTTAAGACCCACATTTGTTATTACTAATAGAAAAGTGAGGGTAAGTGCCTGCCTTGGTTAGGTAATAGGAATAGTTTAATGACAATCTATCCACACTCAGCTCTCCTGTAAGCTGTAATTTACTTCTAGACCAAAACCAAAATAGGCCATTATTTGATCTTGAAAAGTGTTAAGAGGTTCTCATATGGCCTTTTTAAAATACTGAAATACTCTGAAAAATGTAAGGTTGGAAAGCACCTGTTAAAGAGACCTGTCTTAAAATTTATTTTACAGCACGCAGAGACTGGAATAAAAATCTGTTATGAACTGCAACTAAGGGTCACATCATCAATTAATGCATCTAAAAATACAACTCCATCTGTATAGGCTAGGTTTTAAATAGCATTAGTAAGAATTAATTTTAAAAAAAATAAATGCTGATATATATAGTTGCACAGCCCGACTTGAGCTGATACAAACCTTTTGTAAACACTAAGATGGTCACTCCTCATGTTTGTCCCAGGATATCAGCATTTAATTTATTTTTAAATGAATTCTTACTAATGCTATTTAAAACCTAGCCTATACAGATGGAATTGTATTTTTTCTATATATATAGTGTATAGGCTGTGCTGTCAGACTGGAAAAGGCAAAAACACATTTTGGTTCAGCTCAATCCAATTTTTTTATTTCAATTTTCTCAAACAAAAAAGAAAAGAAAAAGCTACATTACAAAGACACAAATGTTCCAGTGAACCTGATTTATTTTCTCCTAGCAAGAAAAAGGAGTAGTGGATTCACAAAAGTATAAGATGTAGTGTTGTTATCTCCATTTTATTCAACAGCGCTGGCATTAGTCTATAACCCATAATGCAAGGAACAGATTTTGTTCCCTCCTCTATCTGAGGAGACCTGTACCCGTTTCTCCCATGAAAGCACCCTTGCCACCTGGCTGCTGCATATTCTGGAGTGAATAAATCTCTCAAACCCTTTTGTTACAGCTATTTATTTTTTTGTGTTGCCACCCCTGCCCAATATCAGGGATGGTGTGGTGAGAGTGGGGCAGGGCTTCTGGCCAGCACCAATATACTTTCCAGCCGGCCCCTGCTCCCCACAGAGCAGCCCATGGTCCCAAGAAGGTCTAACACTTAACTGATTTAACTATTTACACTTTATTTGCAAAACAAGACTGATAGGAAAGGTCATTTACAAGTGAACTTAAATGGCATAACCAGAATCACAAAACAAACCAGAATGCATTAGTCAACCCTTGACTCAAGAATCACAGGTAGGGTACCTGGCAGCTTTCAGCCACTGCTGAGATGCTACCACAAGGAAGCAAAGTGCTCACTCCCAGCAGCTCCCACAGGCTTCCCAGTAAGTGACAGACTGCAACAGGTTAAGCTCTTCTGGTCTGCAGCAATCAAATTGTATCAAACCCCAAAAAGGCTGAAGGGTGACCAAAAAGACAAGCAGCAGAGTAGGCTCCTGCAGCAATCAGCATGACCCAATCACAAAGCTCAGGGACTCCATCTGATGACAATCAGCTGCAGAATAAGGGATAGGACCGAGTCCCCTCTGGGGCAGTCAGTGGCAGAGGGTCAGCAGCACAGACAGCTCCTAGGGGTCGTTGCTCTAAACCCCTGCTCCAGAAGACTGGCCGGGTGCCCCACAGGCCTTGTGACTTGCTCTAAACCCCTGCTCTGAGTGCCGGCCTGTACCCTGAGCTCCCAGAGACCCTTGTCCTGGCACTCTGCTGCTCCTCAGGATCCCAGTGCCTTGTCTGCTTCTGTCCTGCTTCCCCAGGGAAGGTAAGGGGTTTCCTCAATTCACCAGCCCATTTCCCTGCTCTGGATAAGGATGCCACCTGCGCTTCTGACCACTGATTCTCTGCAGTGGAGTGGGAGGCTGACTGCCACCCCTAGCCTCCGGGACACCTGGCATGTCCAGCACACTGCAATGGGGCCTTGGGGCATGAGCTCGATGCCTCAAGCCCTGGCCACTGCTCCCTCTCTGCTGCAGGGCTGGAGGCACAGCTGACTGCCACTGCCTTCTTCTCCCAGGGCCTTTGAGGCTCTTCAGAGGGGTCTTTCTGCTTCCTCTGCTGGGTCACCTCACCCCAGCTCTTCTTAGGCCTCCTGCATCATTCCCCGGAGTCACTGTCAGCAGCCCCCACACAGTTCAGCTGCTGCTTTTATCCCCTCTGGGAGTCCTTCCATTGCTTGCAAACCGGCCAACTAGGGCTCAGGGTGGCAGGCCTCCAACTCTGGCCATCCCCCTTCCATGCAAATGAAGGGATTGAAAACCCCTTCTTTAGATTGGCTTCTCCTTTTCCAAAGGACAGGGCTCCCCTGCTCCACCCTTGGGGTCACTCAGAGTTCACCGGCACTGTTTCTAGCCCAGGTTAAGTATCTCAAGCCAATCTGGTGAGCCCACATTGGCAGTCTGTTACATCTGTAACTACTTAATTTTCACTAGAGCAAATGCAAATCTCTGATTTATGACAGAGATTTGAACCACACTTTTCCATTGTTTATCTGAGAGTCTTGTCACAGGCCAGCTGGGGACTGTGAGTGTATCAATTTAGTTGCAGGCTGACTGGGTGCTGCAACTGTACCAGCCACTGGGCAGTTTGGTTCAGGATCGAGGAGACAGAGTTGGGAGTGAAGCAAAGGCAAATTTATCATAGCTTACACACGCAACAGTTAACAGAAAGATAAATGCGAGAAGCAGATAATGCAGTATGAAAGAGCTAATAGTAAATAATAACAACAGATAATAACAACAGATAGATGGATCTAGTCTGTCAAAGGTCAACTGGGCACTGCGAGGGTATCGGCCAATGGGCTGTTCAAAACAACAGATAGACAAACATGGGTTGGCAACTTATTGATAGTCCCTCTGACAGGTGTGCGCCAAGTGATTCCAGTGAAATCTGGCATCCCTGATCAACGCTGTGGGAGGGATTACCAGGGAACGTCCCTTGATCGGATCCTATCCTCACTCACACTGGGAGTCCAGAGTCTGGGCTTGGAATAGCAGTGACTGTTCTGTTCCCTGCTTCCTGATGGTCATCTGACGTACATGCTTTTTATACATAGTGCTAATCTGTTGGCTTTAGAGCCACTCACAATCTTGCCCTACAGCTGTTACCCTATGGGATTGAAAGGTGTTAAAAATTATCATAAAAAGTTAGTACCTAGGCTTGGGTTTATCCAATAAGCAAATTACAATGCAGAATTTTTAGGTTTGAAATTGACATTGCTCCGCCTAAGCCCGACCCCTTTTAGGTTTCTCCAAATATGCCTTCTTGGGACTTGTTTTTCTGGAATGTGTTGGGTGTACCAGGTGGTTGGATCCATTTTTTATTGTCAAGGCTGAACCCGGAGCAAAAAACGGTTAGGTCAGCTAATCTTACAGCTTCACCTTTGGGGCCCAGTCAGTTCCACAATTAACATGAATAATTAGTTTTACCATTTTAGTTAAACTTATGACAGAAAAGTTACATTTATGGGTTATGAGCTTACAAGCTTAATATTAGCTAATATTACCTGTTAATCAAAACAATAAATGCCTCCAAGAAGCATATATTTATTGCTTATTAATCCCTCTGGTTCTGGCCGTCACAGTCTCTCTCACAGGGAGACATGAGGTAGGGCTCCCCATCAGTCATTCCAAAATAGGTGTCCTTCAATTAATGCTTTCGCAGCAGTTCAACTTATTTAAGAACAAGACAAATTAAAACAAAACAAAGCGCAGTTTAAATAATCATTGAGACAGACAGAATACATGGATAAGAGACTAACTTGGTAGGTATGGCACTCAACTAGAAGGTGAGACAGCCCCTAATATATTTCACATTTAAGTATTTTGTACAAAATAGAATAATATCAATGTGAGAAGCTAGGAAGCATCCTGAATACTGGGGTACTCTCCTGCAAGTTAAAGCTTTGCGTTCAAATCTTGTATCAAAAAGGTATTGAATGTACATTTACCATCTTCTAGATAAATGACTATTCTCTAAACTGAATCTAAATCTACCACGATACAAATTTATCCCCAAACTTTTTTCCAAATGAAGCTAGGGGGAACAAAGCTCCTAGCAAAAATAAGTCCCTAGACTGGACACATCCTCAAATTCATCAGAGTTCATTAATGTTTGATATATTTTATGACTGCAAATCCTTTTTTAATTTTTTACCTTTTATATTGAAATTGCCTGCAGAAAGTCTAAAAGATTTGGCCTCCAGTTAAACACAAACATGTACATTGAAAATGTCATCAGCTTTAAAAAGTTCAAGAAACTTTCTTTGTTTGAAGTTAAAAAACTGCCCAGCGCCTGCTCTCTTATTAACAGCCAGACTGGTGCCTATTTATGCCCTTATTTCTACTTTACAAACAGCTTTAACTCTTTCCACTTTATTCAAACAGTTTGCTACACATGAAACATCAGTAACCAAGAAATTCATTTTAGTTGCACTGGTGCTAGGACCAAACTTTAAGTACTAGCATGTTTCTCTCCATCATTCTTTTTCATTACATACACAGGCTCAAAATGATCTGTTGTTTCTCTAAAGCTTTTTTTTCCAAAAGTATTTAAAACCTGCTATGTTAATTTGCCGTGTTAGAATCCAAAAAACCCTTATTTCCTCATTCTTTTTAGTGTCTATGATTTATTCTCTTGTATATACAGATTTGGCAGCTTTTACATATTTCCTCAGGCCTTAAGGTACAATTAGAATTTAAGGCTTTCTAGGAAAATGCATGCGATTTGATTTAAATTTGCTACTGAATCAGAAATGGATAAGCTGTATTTGTCTTTACTAAGCATGATTCACACTGTATTCTCACATTGTATACTGGTTTTCAATTTTTAGACTTCCTTTTTTGAACATCTCGTCAATGCTGATCTGTTTCAAAATGCATAAAATATAATAACATAAACAGTAAAACTGGAGAGAGTGCTTTATAAATGACTTTGAAGCCAAATTAAAGCTCTTTTATTGATGTCACCATTTCATTAGCAGGGCTTAAGAATGTGCTTGAAGCATTTGCTTATGTTTATGTGCTTTGTTGTACAGCTATGGGAGTAATTCTGTACTTAAATGTTATCCTGAATAGGAGCACATATTATATCAATTTATCTGCCTAAATCAGTGGTTCTCAACCTTTTTGGACTCAAGGCACCCCTTGTTAGACTCAAATCAACCCCCATTAGACTCAAGGTATCATCTGGAAAACACCAGATCCCAATGTAAAAAAAAAAACATAACTAAAAAAAAGCAGGATGGCGCCCGTAGTGTCAGCATGCAACAACCAAAAGTGGAAACTGGACAGCCACAGCCATGTTCTGGCTGCCGGCCAGGCTCCCAGCTGCAGGAGCACCATAGCTGCAACTCCTGGAAGCCCCCAAGACTCAGGTAGGATCTTGTGGTACCCTGACTGAGAACCACTGGCCTAAAAACATGATCAAATGCTTTGTGATCAAGTTGTTCAGAAAGTAATATGCAGTCATAGGATCATATCATTATGGATGTGTTTAATGTTTTAGTGCTTTTAATTTCCAGCTGTAATAATTTAAGGTGTGTGAAATTATTCTACTGATTGTACAAATACCTGCTACAAGCAGGAGGGTCAAAGGCACACTTTTTTTATTCTTGTCTCTGTACTGCGTAAACATCTCTTAATGACTGAATGAATAAGACCATAATTTTGTTCACAGGTGAAATAGAAAGTTATACTGGGTTGTGGTTTATCACCTCAGTTCAGGCAATCAAACTTAACTGTATGGCATTCAAGAGGAAATCAACAATAAAAAAAATTCAAAATATATTAGAGGAAGTGATTCTTTCATTTTTGTATTGTCCATTTCTCCAGGAAAACACCAGGAGGTGTTTACTTCCAGCTTGCCTGCAAGGCAGATAAGAAACTTCTCAAATTAATTACTGCTCAGTTGTGACAGGTTCACTAGACAGTTTCTATTGCACAACTTAGCTTTTTCTTTTTTTTTTCTTTTTTTTTAATGGTGGCTTTCCCTCATTTCTTGATGATCTCTGACTCACCAACGTGGAATGAAAAGAATATCTTTCCATACACTGCCTAGGCTGCCACATTTGTTATCGTGGGTGTTGGCACAGGATTAAATATAGATTTTCTTTAAAAAAAAGCTATGTTTTCCTTGTTTGTGGCAGAGCTCACCACTCTATGGAGAAAGATCAAGCCTCTTTCCCAAAGCACCTTGACATGCTGAGAAATATTGGTATTTGAATTAGAGGCTAATCAGGAGCAGCAGAGACAGTGACGTGTTTCAGCTCTGTCTTTTTTGTAGCCAATTACTCCAGGCTCCTAGTGTTCATGTCTTCCAAGTACTTTCTTTAATTAGCACTTTTATTAGCTTGGCTTCAGAGAGTTGGTTGTGGAGAAAACTTTCCTGAAGCTGCCACATGGTCACAAGCAGGAGGTGATTAAATTTAGTTTTAAGCAATAGGCATCTGCATGCATTCTTTGAATCTCAGTGTGCTTTAAAAGATGTGTTCCTAATAATTTGTGCCCAGAGGGATATTATGCTGTCAGTAACTGCATCTGAAAGGCTGTCTTGCATCATTAGCTACTGCCTATATGCTATTCATTTAGTTCTATTTTAATAATAAGATTCTTGACCCCACCCCCATTAAACACAAGTTGATTTATGTTGATGCAATGGGAAATGCAAAATGTAGGGGGTGACTTGTGTTAGTTGATTAGACTAGGAAAAGAGGGCAAATTCCTTCTAATGAATACATTACATTGCTTCAGCCATACACAAGTCTACCTCCTTCATTGCACAGTTATTTAACCCTTTGCGTTATCTGATTTGGTTCATATTGAATGGGGATTATTAAGGAGGATTGTGGGCACAGACAGAAGTGACAATTTTCTCCTGATCTGGCCCCAGAAATTGGTTTACAGCTGTGACCAAATAGAAGTGCACAGCTCGAGACTGCATTAAAAGGGCCTGGTCCCATGAAAACCTGACCCTTTTTGCATGAGGGTTCAGATTAACACACTCCAAAACAGGGTGTGTTGTGTAATTTGTATTTGCAGAGCTCCCAGCCTATTGTTGTTTTCAGAATGGGAGTGGAAGGAGTTTGGTTTGTGTTTTTTTCAGCCAGTGCTGGAGGGTGGGGTGGGTGGATTAAAGCCTCCCCAAGGTGAGGGTGGGGAGGGGTTCCAATTTACCTGCCCCACCCTCCAGTGCCACCTGGGAAACCCCAAGAATGAGCTCCCCCCTATTCCCTTCCTATTTTGAAAACAGCTTCTCAGCTGAGAGGTAGGAGTGGTGTCACTATGGAGACTAGGAGTGTGGGGTGGTGTCACTAGGAGTGGTGTCACTATGGGCTGCAGGTTCACAGAAAGAAGCTGGAATCCCCAACAGCACCCAACAGCTCCAGGACCCAACAGCAAACTTCTCTTGGGTTCAGGGGATCATTGCAACTCATAACACTACCTGCAGAACAGTATGAATTGCAGTGGGGAGCTGCTTTGTCTGCTCTGTCTTGGTGAACCCATCCAAGAAATGGATATTTCACCTTACTTTCTGAGTAAATTTCAGCAAAATCAGTTATTGCTGCAAAATCTGAGGCCCTAAGGCAAAATTATTACTAAACTCAATGGGAGGTTTGCTTAATTAAAGGATGGAAAATGTACTAAGTGTGGCAAGTCACCTAGGAGCCAACCCAACTTGTGTCAAGCCATCCCATAGTTGTTCTATACAGGCACTGTACCTCAAAGTTAACACAGGATATCCAAGTGTATAGGTGGGCAGAGAATAAGTTGTGCCTATAGAAGGATATCAAGGAGCTCCAAGAGATATCTGCCTGGTAGCATTTCCCAGGAGTGGTTCTGCCCTTGTTATAGATTGTTTAACATGGCTCACAACAGAGTCCTAATATTCTACCTGATATATCTTTTTGTCAACTTATAATTTCTTTAGAATAATACAAGGGGAATAATAATAGCAATGTTTAATTGTGCTTTCCTGATTTAATGACAGCATTGCTGGTCATTAGGTCATTCAAGGCTTTATGAGTTCAGCATCTTAGTATTGGGCAGAAGCAATTGCCTAAAACATTATGTACTAGGATATTTCAAGGTCTATGAATTGGCTCATTATTACACTATACTTCAATAGAGCCAAAAAATGCAACTATAAAAGGAAACCATGTAGAAAACACTACTCACATGCATTTATATTTAGAATCCCATTTTCTTCTTGTATCATAGCTAAAAGAAATAATAATTTTAGCTATGAAAATCCATAAACGGAGTAGGAACCGGACCCAGCAGTCTAGTGTGTAGAAGTGATGAACTCAGTAATTTCATTGGTATAAGACTAAAAGTGTTTTTGTCTACCTTTGCAGTCAATGCCATGGTTTTGTACAGGCTTACTTGTTGAGTGTGCAGGTTTGTGCAGAATCCTCCCAAAAATGGAGATGAGGGAAGAATTCTGTTTTGGTAGAATTTTTATACCCATATTACATTTGTTTTCACCACTGTGGAAGATTGCACAAATGATGCGACAGTGGAGGGAGGGGAGGCCCCAAATCTTTCCAGTAGCATGCATCGGCTGAGCAGAATTTGGCCCCTTGTAATAAAAGTAGATTAGAGAAGAACCCAGTAATGAAAATGGCTAAGTGGTAGTTCTGTCAGTTTTATTTTGTTTAATCATATAAACACATGGTTATGGTATGCATCAAGGCACATCAAGAAACATATCTTTAATGGATTTTAATTTCAGGTGACATTACTTTAGGAGCAATCTATTACAGCTTAAAGTTAATTTTATATTCCTATTGATCTAATATTTTGGACATGGTCTGTAGCACTGTCTCATATGACAGGAGACCCAAGCACTTTCTCACTTATTGAACTATCAGGAGCTAGGTGTTCTCTGGAAATTAACTCCAGGAAGGAGTAGAGTTTACTTGGTGCCATTCAGCCACAGCACTGCCTGTTGACAGCCCTAAGGTTAGTTGAGATTTGCCAGGGGGTTGGTACAGCTCACCTGCCTCAATATCACAATAGCATTACACACCAGAATGTGAATGTAGATGAGGTCCTATAAAAAAGAAATTATGGCTCTTTGGCCCTCTTTGATTCTTAAGTTAGTGAAAATTTTGCCATTAAGGTAATAGGTTTGGGACCCCTATGAATAGCCATGAGTTGGCTCAGAATCCATGTATATGACCTAAACTTAGTGACCCATTTAAATTCTTGGCACATGCAAGAACGACACAATGAGGTTGTATAAGGAGGACTACTGCTATCACTATATGTAGCATGTGAAATTCGTGCAAGACTAGTAACAACAAATAAAGAACTCAGTGGTTTTCTGCAATACTTAGGACAAAATAATCTGTCCTGCAAGAACAGGAAGAAAAGGCACAGGAAGCATTAGAAAAGGTATGTACAATGGTCTAGATCACAGTTTTCCAAATTCTGAGTGGCTGGGTGTTACACGTTGCAGCTCCCACCACCACATAGCAGGTATCACCACACTGCATCATGCCGGCCTGTAATGTCGTCTCCCACTGCCCTTGGTACCATGTAGCAGCAACACCATCTCTTCTTCCCCCATGTCGCTGCAAGCCTCTCTAGTGTCCCATGCTATGGGCTCCCCTGTTTCTGTGGGTCATGACCTGTATACAGGGGCAAAGGCAGGGAAACAACCTGGAGTGGGGAGGGGAGCCAAGAGATCCCAGAAGCAGCAGGATCAAGGAGGGGAAGTGACATCCAGGCGGGAGACTGAAGAATGCAAATTGGACCATTGTGCTCTCATCTAATATAAAGGGCTGTGGAGCAACTAGTATACAGATGAGGATGCAATAGTCAAGAACATGTGCTACACTTCCACTTACATCTTTAAACTAGTCCTGGGAGAAACTTGTGCGACACCATGGTTAAATAAATGTAACTTCATTAAATATAGGGTTTTTGTGTATATCTGAAGAAACCAGTGTATATACATGTCGGCGACTGGCATGGACAGCTAGAGACCCTCTGGGTAAAAATTCGTGGGGAATTCGGCACAGGGGACACAACGGTGGGAGTCTACTACAGACCTCCCACTCAAAGTCCCGAGCTTGACCAGGAGTTCGCCCGGGAACTGACTGAGGCCGCTTGCTCCAGGACCTTGGTTGTCATGGGTGACTTCAATTACCCGGACATCTCGTGGGAAGATCACTCAGCTAAATCTGAGCGGGCACAAAGCTTTCTCTTGTGCGTGGATGACCTCTACCTGACTCAAGAAGTCTATGGGCCAACGAGAGGCAAAGCGCTGCTTGACCTGGTACTGGCTATGGGGGACGACCTAATCGGCAACCTAGTGATTGATGGGAAGTTGGGTGACAGCGACCACGAGCTGATCACCTTCACCATCTGCCGTAAAGCTGGCAAGTCAGTCAGCAACACAGAAGTCCTTGACTTCAGAAAAGCCGACTTTGACAAGCTCAAGAGGCTAGTCGGTCAGGCCCTCAGGGATCATGACCCCAGGGAGATGGGAGTTCAAGAAGAGTGGTTGCTTCTCAAGGAAGCGATCCTCAGTGCACAAGCTAAATCTATTCCAACACGGAGGAAAGGCAGCAAGAAGGCACAGCAGCCCCCCTGGCTCTCCAGAGACCTAGCAGACCTACTGTGGCTAAAAAGGAAAGCCTACAAAGGATGGAGGACGGGATTCACCTCCAAGGAGGATTACGCCGCGCTGGTCCGGTCCTGCAGGGACCAAACCAAGAAAGCCAAGGCTTCAACTGAACTCCAACTAACTTTAGGCATCAAGGACAACAAAAAGTCCTTTTTCAGATATGTGGGGAGCCGAAAGAAAAGCAAGGGCAATGTTGGACCCCTGCTAAACCAGATGGGGCAACTGACAACTGACGCCCAGGAAAAAGCCAACCTATTAAATAGGTACTTTGCGTCAGTCTTTCATCAGTCACATGGGATGCCCATGCCTGCTATGGGACAGGGAAATCTGGGTGAGGGGAATCCCCTACCCTCCATCAATGCTGACCTCGTGAAGGAACACCTTGAGAAGCTGGATACCTTCAAGTCAGCTGGCCCTGACAACCTGCACCCCAGGGTACTCAAGGAGCTGGCGAGCGTCATAGCCCAGCTCCTGGCATGGATCTTTGAAAACTCCTGGCGCTCTGGTGTAGTGCCTGAAGACTGGAAGAAGGCCAATGTGGTGCCGATCTTCAAGAAAGGGAGGAGAGTGGATCCGGCTAACTACAGGCCCATTAGCCTGACTTCTATCCTGGGGAAGATCTTAGAAAAGTTTATTAAGGAGGCCATCCTTGAGGGACTGGCCCAGGCTAACATTCTAAGGGACAGCCAGCATGGGTTTGTTGCGGGTAGGTCTTGTTTGACCAATCTCATTTCCTTCTATGACCAGGTGACCTATCACCTGGACAAGGGAGAAGAGATTGATGTCATATATCTTGACTTCAAAAAAGCTTTTGATCTGGTATCCCATGATCACCTCTTGGCCAAACTGGCCAGTTGTGGCCTTGGTTCCACCACGATCCGCTGGCTGGGAAATTGGCTTTGTGGTTGGACCCAGAGGGTTGTGATTGATGGCAGTCACTCATCATGGTGCCCTGTGACCAGTGGAGTCCCTCAAGGCCCCCTGGGCCCCTCCTGGGACCCATACTGTTCAACATCTTCATTAACGATGTGGACATTGGAGTTAGGAGTGGACTGGCCAAGTTCGCCGATGACACCAAACTTTGGGGCAAAGCATCCACGCCAGAAGATAGGCGGGTGATCCAGGCTGACCTGGACAAGCTCAGCAAATGGGCGGATGAGAACCTCATGGTGTTTAACACTGAAAAATGCAAGGTTCTCCACCCTGGGAGGAAAAACCTGCAGCATCCTTATAGGCTCAGCAGTGCTACATTGGATAGCACTACAGAAGAAAGAGACTTGGGGGCCATCATTGACCACAAGATGAACATGAGCCTGCAATGCGATGCTGCGGCTAGTAAAGCGACCAAAACGCTGGCTTGCATCCATAGATGCTTCTCCAGCAAATCATGGGAAGTCATTCTCCCCTTGTACCCGGCCTTGGTGAGGCCGCAGCTGGAGTACTGCGTCCAGTTTTGGGCTCCACAATTCAAAAAGGGTGTGGAGAAGCTTGAGAGAGTCCAGAGGAGAGCCATGCGCATGATCAGAGGTCAGGAAAACAGATCTTTCGATGACAGGCTGAGAGCCATGGGACTCTTTAGCCTGGAAAAGTGCAGGCTCAGGGGTGATCTGATGGCCACCTATAAGTCTATCAGAGGTGACCACCAGGATCTGGGGGAACGTCTGTTCACCAGAGTGCCCCAAGAGATGCCGAGGTCGAACAGTCACAAACTCCTGCAAGACCATTTCAGGCTGGACATAAGGAAGAATTTCTTTACTGTCTGAGCCCCAAGGTCTGGAACAGTCGGCCAGCGGAGGTGGTTCAAGCACCTACATTGAACACCTTCAAGAATAAATTGGATGCTTATCTTGCTGGGATCCTATGACCCCAGCTGACTTCCTGCCCTTTGGGCGGGGGGCTGGACTTGATAATCTTCCAAGGTCCCTTCCAGCCCTAATGTCTATGAAATCTATGAAATCTATGAAATGTCCAGCATATGAAACAGTGGAATGTTGAATATACAGATCTATACAACACGTTTGTTCAAAACCAAGTATGTGTTCCTTAGAATTCAAATGTTAAAATTTTAGTTTTTACACCAACTTGGAATAAAAAAACTAAATAAAACCTTGCAATTCCACAGTGCTTTTATAAGTTATTTCAAAGTAGATTGCTACTACATAACTGGTGAAATGCATCTATCTCTGGGGTGCAATGTAGTAACTGTTTAGCAGTAAACAACAAAGCTTAATAGTGCTGTAGTGTAGGAAGCAGAGAATACTATGTCCAGTTAAAATGATAGGAAAATAATGTATATTATGCAGAATAGAGTTAAACATCTTGGAGTTTGGCCAGGACAAAAAGCAACTTTGCAGATAGCTAACAGATGCTCAGATAATATGATGATGAAAGCAGTATAAATAACTAAATAGGAAAGAAAATAGTGTAACATCTATGTATATTGGTATGGATCATAAAACATTCTGAAATCCTCATGTTTATGAGCATACGGCTAATCAAGACAGCTACGGTATTTTTGCAAGGAGTATAATCTCTGGAAAAGAACATTAGTACATATTTCAGACAAACCTATTCCCTTTCAGAAATAGTGGCAGATTATCATAAATATGACATCTAATGGGCTAGATTTATAAGTAGAAGAGAGTAAAAGCCGTTAATGCAGTTTGAAAGCACTTCATTTAATAATAATTTGAAATTAGACAAAACAGAAACACTGAATACAGTTTCCTTTTCACACTGAGTGATTCTGAATTCTTCTATCTAAAAGTGTTTTAATATTTATGTGACTAAGTTGGGCCTAAAACCAGAAATGACTTGTATCTCAATTCTGGTGCGATGGTTTCCTGACATTTTTTGTTCCAAGATGATCATCTCAGGTGAACAACTGGTCTTGTTGTTTTTCTGACACCATTTAGATGTTAAAACAAAATGCCATGAAAACAGCTCATATGATTTCAAAGCACAATCATATCCTAGTCCACAACTCAATTTTGATCAAGATCTGAACTCTGTCTTCTTAACTTGTGAAAAAAAAAACCTCCTCATGTCTATATATAGCACGAAGTACCTTACATACTTTAGTTTAGTATATATCCATTTTTTTATTAGATGTATTTTATATTTTCAAATTACTTGCATACATAATTGTACTTACGGTTTCAACTTATCCATTCTACCATAGGAAAGGATGGCTAGGGCAGCAGCTGTGCACTGTGGGGATCTGTGAGGATATGGTTAGGTGAAGGGGTTAATGGTAGCAGTAGGAGGGAGGGACTTGTCTTGAGGAGTGTAATGCTGTTTGAAGGGAAAGATTCTGTCTCTGATATTAGGCCTTCAGTTTGTGTTCTTACCTTTTACTTTCTGTTCCACCTTCTGACTCTAGGCTGCTTATTCTGTACATTGACTGAGGAGAGGCAAAAGAAAGAAGAAGTGCATGGCTGACTCCCCAGATAAAAGACTCCCTAGTGGCCACAGCAGCTACTACCAATACAAAAGGAACAACCTTTTCTGCAACTTAACGAGGCCAAGGATGAGATACAGTGTGAGAAGTTTGCAAATTCCACAGTTGTCCTGTGTAGTTGTTACATTTGGCTGCCTTAAAACAAAGAAGGCTAATGCTAACTAAATTGTATCACAGATCAGTGAGTTGAAGAGTCAGTAATAGATTCTATGGGCAGTGACACCAAAGATCTTCCTCTGTTCACTAAATAATATTGTCTCCCTCTTAGATCTCATCAATATTTTTAACCACAACAAACAAAAAAATTCCCTCCAAAATGTCAAAGAGAAAGAGTGGATTATAAAAACTAGCTATTTAAAGATGAATATATTTAATTATTTTTAAAGTTAAAAGAATTTTGTATTATTTTTCGTTTTTAAACAGTTTTATTTTTTCATATTAAAAAAAATTAGCCCAACAGAAACAATTTATTTGGGTTTATCTTTGACAAGAGTTGTATTTGATAAAAGAATTTTGATTTTATATCAATGACGACTTGAAGAAAATATTAATAAAACTATTTAATCATATCATTTCCCCAAAGATATAAAATCATAATGAAATAGCATACGTGAATGTCTGCCTAAAGATTCAATTCAGTCCATAAAGTAATATTTTCAGAACAAATCTAAAAATAATAGAATAATTAAATGATCATTTTTATGAGCAAAAAATCATAATAAAATAATAATGTAAAGTATCCCCGTAAAGTAATAGATAGATGAGCTCACAGAACTTATGGTTACTTATCCAAACTTTTGGTTGCCTCCTTTTCTTTCATCCCTGAGGCCAGATAAATTCTCCTTGGTGATAGTTTTAATTACCCTGAATTTCAGCACTTACTTTGTAGCCAACTTCATTCATTTCCCTTCTAATCAGTCCCTAGATCTTGACTTCTGTCCCAAGAATGTCCAAGCTTTGGTGCTGTTTCTTTTAGGAGTTTCAACTGTTGGTGGTCATCTCCAAGTTCCATGTGCTGTTGTTTACTAGATGAATAAAAGAGAAAATAAATTTGAACAGCAGACTGAAGCCAGCAAGTGCAAAAGGTGAAGTATCAACATCTGAATGTAAGGCTCCTCATGGAAGAACAAAAGAATCCATATGATTACCATCAAGTAACACATACATGAAAATTGAAAAAAGAGATGAGTGAGTGTGATAATATCAGTGAAGTGATTTAGACTAAACTGAAAATCATAGACATAAACCGCATAAAAGCACATGTCAGATGATAGTCACCTGAAGGGGAACAGGCAAAAAAGACGTCCAACAAATATATGAAATATAAGCAGCACTAATAGAAGGTGAAAAAACACATTTTAGGTGTGAGTGCACCAACACAACAGCCAAAAGCCTCCAAAGAAATTCCATTTCATTCATATGTGATTTTGTTCTCTCACCTAATAAACAGCACTGCAGAAATCATAATAAGGAACACAGTTGAGAATCCTTTTTTCAATAAAGCAATGCAGGAAGAGGCTTATTCGTTGCATTAGGTTACCAGAAGTGCAGAAGAGATAACAGAAAAAATATGAGAAATAGATTCATCTGCCCACAACCTGAGAAGACAATGGCTGATTTTGTGGCTTTGGTGTGGGACGCACTCCTTAAATGAGCAGATGGAGCCAAGGCTGACAATAGAGGGAAGCTGCTCCATCTCATGGCACTAAACCAATTTTATTACTGCTGTCTGAGGGAGATTAAAACCCTAGTCAAGGACAGGGCCCCCAAAACTGTCCAAGAGGCCGCTGAAATTGCGGATCAGCTGTTGCTAAATCATGACGGGCCAGACAAGAAGCCTCCCTACTTTGGGAAGGAACAGAAAGTGTTCCAAAGAGGGCCAGGGAAGGGAAGGGAGGGCCAGGTCCAAAAGGGGAAAAGGGGCCGTCCCAAACTAAGCGTAAGGAGGTCCCTGATTCGACCAAACCACCCAATTTGGAAAAGAGGGGGTGCTATAATTGCAGGGAGCTGGGCCACATCAAGCCTAACTGCCCAAAGCTAAGCAACAAACCCAAGCCCATCAGACATGCAACAGCTGTAAGCAGTGAGGTGGAAGACCCGAACCCCTCTGAGGGGCATGCCTGTTGCTACAGGATCACAAACCCAGAGGAGGTGATGACCCCCCACTGGACCAAGATAATGGTAAATGGGAGAACCCTTATTGGGGAACTGGACACAGGGTCCAGTGTGACATTAAACTATGCCAACCTTGTTTCACCTGCAGATATAATCCTGGGGAGGACCCTTACCATTCAAGGGGTGGGGTCTCCACCATTTGAGGTACAGGTAACCTGTCCTCCCATCGAGTGGAGAGGCTGCATGATGTGCATAGAACTGGGTGTGCTGGAAGGGGCTCTGGTCCCCATCCTGGTGGTCCGGGATATTATTGATCTAGAACTCCTACACCGGGAGGTGGACCAGGTGCTAGAGCTAGAGCCCTACCGTATTAATGCAGTGACTCATCAACAGAGCAGAAAGGCTAGAGAGGGAGGGTTAGAAACTCCCTGAGAGACAGCCACACCATTGGCTGCAGTGGGAAAGACCCCTGCGGCAGGCAATTGCACACCAGTCTCTGAGGGAACTAGTGACCCCGAGGGCGGGTTGAGTGACAGTCCTAGGGAGGTGTCTAGTCCGTCAGTGGCAGAGGGAGACAAGACTCTCAGGGAGGAGTCCAAGGAAGTTCCTGAGGGTGAAGGTGCACTCCCTGCAGGAGCACCTGAACTCCCTGCTGATTGCTTAGCCAGGCAAGAGGCATTCAAGCAGGAGGTTCTAGAGGACCCCAGCTTGGAAGAACTCTGGCAGATGGCTCAGGAGCAAGAGACAGAGTTCATCCTAGAGAAGAGGGAACAGGTGGTCTGGGATAAAGGGCTTCTCTATCAGTTGTGGGTACAAAGAACCATGCTGAGACCTGGGAACCCCATCGCCAGATCATAGTACCTCATAAATACAGACAACAATTGCTTTCCATGGCTCATGATTTACCATGTGCTGGTCACATGGGCAGGGAATGGATATGCCGACAGCTGCAGGTGAACTTTTATTGGCCCAGAATTGCCCAGAATGTGACGGACTACTGCCGATCTTGCGAGACATGCCAGAGGACAGGCAAAAGTGGGAACAAGATCAAAGCCATTAAAGACTGGCCGCCTCTACAAACCAAGAAGTAAATCAGAGCCTTCCTTGGCCTGGCTGGATATTACAGACGGTTTGTTCTGGGATTTGGAGTGATGGCAGCTCCCCTACATGAGCTGACCAAGAAGGGCAGCCCTGATCCAGTGGTCTGGAAGCAGGGGTGCCAAGAAGCATTCGGCACCCTAAAGGCTGCCCTGGTCAAACAACCGATCCTGAAGGCACTGCTTTATGATAAACCCTTCTACATAGCCACAGATGCTTCTGACTCAGAACTAGGAACTGTACTCTTACAAGAGCACCAAGAGACCCCGCACCCTATGGTGTACCTAAGCCAGAAGTTAATCCCTAAGGAGCAGAACCTGTCATCTATTGAGACGGAGTGTTTGGCAATCATCTGGGCGCTGAACAAGCTAAGGCCCTATTTATGGGGGCAGCAGTTCACCATCCTATCAGACCATGCTCCATTGGAGTGGTTGCAGACAATGCAAAACACCAATGCCAAGCTTCAACAATGGGCCTGGCAGCTTCAAGAGTTCAACTTCACAGTCAAACACATCAAGGGATCCCAGAATGTGGTAGCAGATGCCCTGTCATGAAAGGACTCTGGGTAGTGGGTTGGATGGACTCAGACCCACCTGACAGAGCTTGGGTGGGGGAGTTCCTTAATGTGCTATCATGTTTTATGTGTGTAGTTGTTAGGATCAGTAATATGTGTTGTGTAATTTCTCTTTAGGTGTGAAAGAGGACACTTCCAAACAAAGCACGCTTGTACCCATAGCTCTGTAAAGCTAGGTGTCCAAGCTTTTAAAGGAGGGGGGGAAGTCTGGCAGGAGGCCACCTTTGTTTCTTCCCAAAATCTTTGCCCTGTGACAATTTGATTAGAATGGGCCCAGCAGAGGAGACGCACCTTTACCCTATCCCTTTAGGTAATCTGAGCTGGGTACATTCCTGAGGGAGGGGGGAAACCTGCTCCCTCTGCCTATGTGACTGGTATCAGCTACCAGGCTGAGGGGCTTTTACCTGGTAGGCTAGAGTCTGCCCAGCAGCTAGTGTTGTATTTCAAATTGGTTGGCTGACAGTCAACAGGTGCTGGCCTCCATTGGACCAGGTGAATGAGGTCACAGGGGCTTTATAAATTAAGACTGCCCAGGAGGAAGGGGCAGCAGCCATGCAGGGGACTCAGACTTAGAGAGGAGCTTTATCAACTGAAACTGGCTCTCTCCCCCATAACTCATGAGCGAGGAATGACCTGCCTCCAGAGGGAATCTCCAACAGCCTCTGGATGTTGCTTGTGAGTAAGCTACTCAAGATCTGGTTAGATATATAGCTGGCAGTAACTCAGATGCATGATCAAAAGGCTACCTCAGCCAGACTGTTTTGCTCTATGGGATTTCTATGATACTGCTCTATCTTGTATCCTATTTTCACCCTACCCCTGTAATCAATAAAGTTCTCCTTTGTGACCGGTGTAGGAGAGTTATTGAGGGGTGGGTCTGAATAGTGCCTAAGAGGCCCCTTAGGTCTACGGACTAAGGGAGACTTTCCTTTTTGGCCCCCAACTCGGGGAAGTGCCCCAAGTACCTGTACTGGGTCGAGTACCTCTAGGACTATTAGGCCTGAGTTTCCCCAAGGACACAGGGCTGAGACCGTCTCTTCTCGGGGTGGTGGCAGCTTACATTACCTCCAGGCTAGCGAGTATGCTCCAGGAAGGGGATCAGCCTGATGCGAGGCACCCCTAGGGAGGCACTCGGAGCCTGGAAGGTGGTTGGGCACAGTGAGGTGAGTGGCTCAATGCAGGAACGCCCCCTACTGGCCCACCATAGGGGCAGCTTATATAAAGCTTGTTGAATGAGCTTTAGATAAAGCACCCCTGCCATCACAATTTTTAAGCACAGGGATGCTGATACATGAGATGTTGGAGGCTGCTGGAGCAATTATTTGAGTCTGCTCTGACGCACTGTAATTACAGCACGTTGGAATGGGCTTACTGCTTGTGTATAGGCACCAATGGGTCTGGTTTTATTCCCAGCTCTGCCACCATCATTCCCGATAAGCTGTGTGGCATGTGTGGCTGCTGAGGCACGTTCATACTGTGCTGCCAGATGCACCTGCGTGGCTGCACACCCTGCACAGCTTAGAGGGAAAGCTGTCTGCCATATTTCTTTCAGGTGACCAGGAAATTCAATTTATTAATTGCCCCAGTTTTCCTATTTGTTATGATATTAAGCTTTGATAAGAAGTGGTTCATCCTTTGGAAGCAAAGATGACCTCATTGAGAAAGGAAGAAGGAAAGAAAAAGGGAGTAAAAAAGAGAAGGGGAGAAAGAGGAAAAAGAAGAGAGAGGAGGGGGTGGAGGCCAGGTCATGTGGGTATACAGGTGACTTATAAGCCCAATCTTTGCCCTGAACAATCTACTGCAGCACGGGCAGTATAGTGACAAGGACTGAACACGGGAGGTCCTCATTTTCCTGGCCACCCATTTCCTTGCTGCCTCTGCAGCGTACTGCTGCTCAAGGGCCAGTGCTCCACTCTGGAGCAATGACCTCCAGGATGGGTGGTCACGAGTGATTTGCTTCCATGACTCCGGGCTGAAACTCTTTAGAGATATCTGTAGGGTGTCCTTGTACCACTTCTTTGGTGCACCACAAAAGCATACTCCATTTGATAGTTCACCATAGAAGATTTTCTTCAGCAGGTGAGAGTCGGGCATTCTTGAAAAGTGGCAAGCCCATCTTAGCTGCACCATTTTCAGTAGGGTGTGGATATTGGGGAGAGCTGATCTTCTGATCACCTTAGTGTCTGGAATCTTGTTCTGTCACTTGATCTTTAGTAACTTTCACAAGCAGCACAGGTGGAAGTGGTTAATATCTAGGCAAACTGTTGACCATCGGCAGTTGTTGGCTTTAACTGGGACGTGTGGTTCCTGGGGTGTTGTGCCAGGCACAGGTTGAAACATCACTGCGATCTTCTTTGTGTTCATAGTGAGTCTGAAGTTGTAGCAGGCTGACCAGAATAGGTCCATGGACTACTGCATGTCAGCTTGTGAGCCATGGCCGTCTGGATTTTGGAGCTCGCTCAGAGCCTGTGCAGGTTGAAGATGTCTCTATTGAAATGGTACCTGATTCCCATACCAAGGCAATCATCATTGAAGGCATCCAACAGCATGGAAGAGAATACAGTGTTGAAAATGGTAGGTGTGAGCACACAGCCCTGCTTGATACCATTTGTGACTGGAAAGGGGTCAGAGCATTTGCCATTTGTAAGGATGTGTGCCACCATGTCATCATGGAACAGTCAATTTTTTTCATTTTTCGCCTCAGTTTTCATATTTGTTATGATATTAAGCTTTAACAAGTACTATAATTACTATAATAGTTAGCTATACTTATGATTTATTAAAAAGGACCCTACTGCCGAGGATGTATTGTCAGCTTTTCTGAAAGCTGACACCTTAAAAGCACATAAAGTTAGAAACCCCAAAAGCTGAGACACCCCAAATTACATATATATATATATATATATAGTTTTAGTTTCTCCATTGGCATTATGTCTTCTTCTTGACAGTTTAGTGTGAAATGTTGACAAGTGAATGGACTTGAGGCAGAAATTGTTCTTTTATTGCATAAAACTGTTCCCTCTTTTTTTTGCATTTAGATCAGCTACATAGTTCTGCGGATCAATGAAAGACTTTATTTTTCATATCTGTTGGTCAGAAACCTTCCAAAAACTCTAATGATCTCTTTAAAATATATATTATTAAAATAATGAGATAATTAAACAAAATTGCTTTGTCATATTTAGCACATATCCCTTTTTTAACTGTCCATGGTTCTTTAAGGGAATGGAGAGAGGGAAGGATATACTAGCTATTTTGCTTTCAGTCCTTTCATTTTTCTGAAATACATGATCAAGAGCTGCAGAAGTACAATGAGCATGTAACATTTTTTCCACTTCATTTTAGATATACATTAAAACCGAATATAATTCTGCCTTTTGCACAATGGCTTGTACATTTTTAAACATTTTTTTTAAATTGGGGCACCGTGAAACTATACCAGACTCATCAGAGCACAGAAACACATTTTGCTTCATTGAAATGCAATGTCTCCTGGAGTTCTTCAGCATGAAAAAGAAGTTTATAAGTATCTGTCAATCCAGAACTTTGTAGGTATGTTATGTTTTCAAGGAACAATCCCTATATTTTGCACAACACAGGGACTAAAATCATGGACACAGGCAGCTAGGTTGTTTGAATGGCTCCTTGTGTCCATGGGTTACTGTTCTTTGGAAGTGTGCATTGTTAAGCAATAAAAGCACACTGAATCTCTGCTCTCTTTGCATGTAAAAGATATAAGGAAATCCACTAGACATCACTGGGTTCCAAATAAACATATTTGCTACGGGAGGTAGTTAGGGGTGTTAGTCTGGCAGAAGGCAGGGTAGAGATGTACCTTATAGACAGAGTCAGAGAAGCATAAGTTTTTGTGAACAAGAGCTCACTTTTTTAGATGCTATAAAAGGATGTGCACAAAGCAGGCTATTAAATAGAAAGAGTGATCTGAATGCAGAGGACTGGGAAAGAAAGGGAGGTGGGGGACACTGCTAAAAGAGGCAAGAAGGTTGTAAACCCATAAGGATAAAGTTGTCAAAAACCCTAATCCAGGTAATGGGATAAGAATCCCCAGTCCCTGGTTATTAACACAAGGCAGTTTGTGTGTGATTTCTTCTTCCACAATTTTACATTCAACTCAGCTTTTAAAGTCCCTCTCTTTTAGAACAGCTCCTCTGAGATTAGCGATGAAATGTCCAGGAAGGTTACACGGAAGACCTAGATACACATATGTGTAGCAAAACCCCCTGTTTCTTTCTCTTTTTTTATTGCATTCCCTCCCCTTCCCCAACCGTTTCTGACTTTTCTCTCCCTCTTTATTCCCTATAGATAAGTATAAGTGAGCTCAAACTTAGGATAAGCTTTAAACAATTTTATTTTGGTAGCAAGTTTTTGGTTTTAGATACCCACTGTTGTATAATTATTAGGTTTGTATTGATTTTTACTATTGTATATTGTATTATTATCATTGTTGTATTTTTTTTTATTGTTTCATATGGATATTGTATGGTTTAGACCTGTGTTTGCAAGTGAACCAAAGTCATGTCAGTTTCCATTTTATATGTCAATCCTCCATCTTGTGTCCTCTGCCTGGACATCCCATGTTGCAACAATATGATTCATTGTACCCCTCCCATGTAAATTGGTTCCCCATGAATGAGAATGATTGGGCATGATTGAAATACAAGGGTAGCAGGCCTCTACTGAATGGCCTGTAACGACTGGGCCATCGTCTTGCATTGATTCATCCAGGAACCATGGACCTCACCCAGGAACAGAGACAAGACCAGCATTTGAAAAACAAAAGACCCTGCAGAGCCAGCAACACTCACCATTACAGACACCCGAAACTGCACATCCCTGCATGAAGCACACATGCTCAGTATGCCAGGGACTAACCCTTGCCTGGGCATGCCTCCTGTCACTAGGGTCACACAAGGTCTGCCCCTATAAAAAGGGGCAGTGAAGACAGACCCAGTGGGATGCCCTCTCCATCTGGACCAGTACCATGCCACACCACCTATCCACCCAGAGGCCCTGCCGGCAATCCCCCTCTGGACAACACTCCTTTCCAAGGACCCCTTTCCAGCCTAGATAGGTAAATATTACCTGCACACCTCCTCCTACAATTTGGACTCTCTCTCTCCTCCTGGACTTCAGTGAACTTCAGCCCCTGCACCAAGCCTCTCTAACTCCTGCTGTGTGTGTGTGTGTATGTGTGAACCAATTTGGCATTGTGTCACCATCTCCCCTGTTCAATAAACCACTGTCATTTGCAACTCTGAGTTGGGTCATGTTTTACTGAATCTCAGTCCCTTCCCTATTTTAAATTTCCAGCCTCATTCTCTCAGTTCCAGTTCCCACCCTCTGCTAGTTTCCCAATCCCATCTCCCCTTTTCTACCACCTCTCAGCCTCTCCTTCTTTCCCGCTGCCCCTCTCTCTGTTTTCAGGCTTCCCCCTTTCACCTTCTGTAATCTCTCCCCACCCCCTTCCTGAAGCTTCCCAGCTCCTATTAGCTGTCCTGCAGTTCTCTCAAGCTCCCAGCACTTACTGCCACTCTCTGCAACTTCTCTAGCTGCCCCAGAACCATCCTCTGGCTCCCTACACTCAGAACTCCTCTTTAACACCTGCACTTTCCCTTAGTCCCATTTTTCCCTCTCCTTACCTACCTTTTCAGCTCCCCCATAACTGTGCTGGCATTGTTTCCCTGTTCTACAGGCTTTGGGCATTGTCTTTTGATCAATTAAGATCAATTAACCTGAAGTTACCCTCAAGCCTCTACCGGTTCTAATCCCAGGCCTGGTAACTTTCACTCTCTACACTTCTACTTTCTTACCTTACTCTTTCCCTAGGCATCCCAAGTACAACAAGCACATATATACATACACACTACAACACCCAACTTAGGAACTCACCTGTGTGTACATGTAGGTGGGTGGTATGTGTGTAAATTAGTGAATACATAGATATAGATATCCGTGTGTGTGTGTGTTATATAAATTAGTAATCCATGTATGTGAAATTGATGTGCAGGTGTTGGTAACTGGTAACTGATTCTGTATAAATTTGGTGTGTGTGGCATGTATGGGCTTAAATTGGTAATAGGTATGCATGTGCCTAAGCTGGTAGTGTGAGTATGTATGCCTAGTAGGGGTGTATGCACCTAGTGAGTGTATGTGTGCTTAATTGATTTTTATGTGTGCATGTGCAATTGTACACCTCACCCTCCTGTCTAACAGTGCAATATTGAGATTCTGAGCATTGGCCTGACCCCTCAGGGCAACATATGCAAGGCTAGGTCTGATGGCTTCTGTAGTAGGAGAGAGAGACTCATCATATTGCTCCCAAACTATTTAAAAGGATACTAACTTATCTATACTTTTACTTTACTACATGTCTCCATGCAGATAAGAATTTAGGACTAGAGCAAGTCACACACCAAATTCAGCTTTTCACCAAAATGTAGAAGTTGAAATCTGAAATCAGACCAGGACATTCAGGCTAAGTACAGACAGTCAAAAAGCCTGAGGCTGAATCAGTTCAGTGTTCGCAGGTTAGTTTAAGCTGCAAGTGAACAAACATTTACTTTTGATTCAGGAAATGCAGCCATATGCCTGCAGTGGCTCAGACCAGAAGCTGGGGGGTTCTAGAGCACAGCTGTTTGACTGTACATTCTCTTCCTCTTCCTGCTACCCCTGAAGTCTCTGGGATTTGCAGTCCAGACTTACAGCAGCAGGACTCTGCAGGGTTGCTCATCACTTCTGCTTCCTGCTTCCAGGTGCCTCTGGGATTTGTAGTCCACAGTCACAGCCAGCATTAAATTTGAGCAGGGGAAAGGATGTTTAACCCTCCTCCCTGACCCCAGCTGGGGTTTGCCTGGAGAGGGCAGTCTAGGCTGGGCTGCATCCCCAGTTATGCTTTCCCCTCTTGTCAGCCAGCCCTCACTGCTCCAGCTAGGGAGCAGACAACACAACCCAACCTAGAGCTGGAAAGCATGCTGGGATGCTGGGGGATTCCCATTTAACTTAAACCAGGAATGCATCTGGGACAGAAGTTCCATAAACTGGTTTGATCCAAATCAGTTAAGTCTGCTACTACATTCAACCAAGTTTATTTTAAAACAGTTTAAGCCATTTTGAAACTGGTTTATGTGCACTGAGCTTCTGTTATGTTACAGGTTTAAACCAGCTTCTGATCTCTTAAACTGGTTTATGTGTAACTTCTAGCCTCACAGCTGTCTTTAAAACTGTTTTAAATGCAATGTCACTGAATGATTCTGACTTTGCTCTTCTGTTTATTTAAGTAACATATAACTCAGTGGCATTAATTATTTATATTTTTTTCCAAACACTTTGAGAAAGTTGTTTAATGCAAAATTCTTTAGGCTTCTTTTGCCTAATATACAACTAAATATCCAAAAAAAGTTCGATGTAAAACTGTATTTACAGTTTTAAATAATTGTGTTTAAATTTAATTTCTGAATTAAGTTCTAGTGTTGATAGTTGCAAATTACTGAATAGGAAATAAGATAATGTACACACAGTTTCCCACTTGCATGGATACAAGTTGGACCTAAACTCACCAAATTTCTGCCTACCTCTTAGGTTGTTAATTACCAGGGATCTAAGTTTTCCATTTGCCATGGAAAAAACATAGATTTTCTCCTTGAAAGGAGACAAACGTGGGAAACCAAGTGTTTCACCTATGTCAGGAGGCTTAGTGCTTCTGCCGCTTTAAGAAGAAGGCAGACTAGTGGTGGGGCAGCCTGTAGATGCAGCCAGGATTGATTATGGAGTCATCTAACCCTGGAGGAAGGCTGAGCTTAGGTAGGATATAAGCCCAGACCTAAGTGGAGCCAGCAGTAACAGCTTTGAGCTGGAGAGAACAACATCTCAGCAGGATGGCTGCAGATCCAAAAGGTCAACATGTAAAGTAACACCTAAAGCAGTTTGGAAGTATGGGGAGGAACTATAGATTTCATAGACATTAGTGCTGGAAGAGACCTCATAAGATCCTTGGGTCCAGTCCCCTGTCCAAGGGGCAGTAAGTCAGTTAGGGTCAAAGGATCCCAGCAAGATAAGCATCCAAGTATTTCTTGAAAGTGTCCAAAGTAGCTGCTTGCACAACCTCTGAAGGGAGTCTGTTCCAGGTCTTGTGGGCTCGGACAGTAAAGAAATTTTTCCTTATGTCCAGCATAAAACAGTCTTGTAGGAGTTTGTGACCGTTGGACCTTGTCATCCCCTGGTGTGTTCTGGTGAAGAGGTGTTCCTCCAGATCCTGATGCACACCCCTTATGTACTTATAGGCTTCCACCAAGTTAGCTGCCACCAACTAAGGGGAGGAGGAGGTTCCTAGGGACCCAGAGAGGGGTCTGGAGGCAAGATTGAGGGGCTGAGAGTGTGTGACTTTTGCCCTGTGGGGTCAGGCCAACTCTCAGGATCTAAATATTGTGCTGTTAGACAGGAGGGTGTGGCACAATTGCACATATACAAAGACACAAATCAGTTAGGTCCATACATACACACTACCAACTCAGGCACATACACATCCAAACCAGCCTAGGCACATGCATACCTATCACCAATTCAAGCACATATACTATACACCCCAAAAGTTAGACAAAAATCAATTGTCCATACCTGCACACAATGACATATACATATATATACACACACATACAACCCACCTACACATACACACAAGTAAGTTCCTAACCTGGATGGTATGGTATGTATGTGTGTGCTTGGGGTACCTGGGATACTTGGGGGAAGGTTAAGGTGAGAGAGAGTTAAAATGCAGGGAGTGAAAGTTTCCAGAACCAGGATTAGAGAGAAACTGGCTAAGGAACTGTGGCTTGAGTTTACTTAAAATCAAGTAGCCCCAGAGTTACTCAAGGCCACTGGTGCAAGGACAAAAAGCCTGGTGGCAAGGAGGAGACAGCCAGGAAGGAGAGAGAGACAGAAACCTGGGAGTTTGGGGCTGGAAACTGAGGCAGACACCTGAGATATTTGGGGGAGGGGAGAAGTGGTGGCAAGGAGGAAACGGTCAGGAAACACAAAAAACCAACTCTGGGTTTCAAAATAGTAAACAGACAACACACTGCGCAGCCCTGTGAAGTTACTGGTTCCCCCCCCACACACACACAAAAGCACTCACAATGGCAGCAGGAGAAAGAGACTCAGTGGAAGGGCTGGAGTCCAGGTAGGGAAGAGAAGCAGAGTCCAAGTCCTTGGTTGAAGAGGGAGTGGGGTGATAGCTGCCTATCCAGGCTGGAAAGAGGTCTTTGTCCAGCAGAAGTTGTCCAGAGGCAGATTGCCAGCAGAGCCTCTGGGTGGATAGGTGGTGTAGCATGGTGCTGGTCCTGATAAAGAAGGTGTCCCAAAGAGTCAGTCTTCACTACCACTTTTATGGGGCAGACTGCCTCTGATCTCCTATGGGGAGGTCCTGTCCAGGCAAGGTCAGTCCTGTTCCAGAGGGTTCCAGGTGTTCTTACTGAGCATGTGCAGCCGGGCACAATGGTGGGTTGCCTCATCTTTTGTTTCTTGAATGCTGAAGGTGGTTCCAGTGGCTGCGTCATTGGTCCAGGTATGGTTTTGATGCTGTGGGGCCAGAGAGGGTCCAGGAGCCCTAGAGGAGGGGCTAAGTGGAAGTGAACATCAGTGAAGATAGTATCAATGAAGATGTCACCACAAGGCATGAGGCATGATGTAGGGGAGGAACAGATCCATGCAATTCACCTATAAGGCAGGGACCACTGTGCACATGGTAGTCCTTTGAGAAAGTAATTTAGGAAGCCCTGGGACATCTTCCCTCAAAAGTATAAAATAAAGAAGACATCAAGGTGTGGCAGATGACTGAAGGGGTGATTGCCCACAGAAAGTGAGAGCTGAAGGGACTTCCAGGGGCTTCACAGCTATTCCTGGAAGGACACCCTGTCATATCCCTTTGCAGGCTGACAGAGTTCAAGCCTGCAAGGGGCTGCTTGAGGCTGGGGTGTGGAAGGAGGGCAATCACAGGAAGGGGTTACACACACACACACAGCAGCCAGGCATAACAGTGGAAAGCAGTTCTCACAGTTCCCTGCCAGTAAGTCTGTGGGGGGGGCATAGGTGGGAATGGGGGTGGAGAGGACATAATTGAGGCGTGAGGAGTTGGGGGAGAGTATAGGTGAGGCATGGGGCACAGGAGAGCATGGTGATGCACTGGGGGAGTATGGGTGGGCACATGGCCCCCCAAATTTTAATACCTATAGTGGGGCATAAGGCTTCAGGCTTGACAGACTGGTGTGGGTGGAAGCTGCCTCTGTGGCCCAGCAAGTAGGACATGGCATGGGAGGGTGGAGCAGGGTGGCAAGACTCATTGCCACTGCCATTGCCAGGATCCCTGCACCAACTATGCTGGCGGCAGTGCAAGGAGTAATGAGCCACGCTGCCCTCACCTCCTCTTGTCACCAGCCATTCACATGCCAGGCTACACCTCTATTCTGGAGGTGAGGTTGAGTGGGGGGTAGAGTGTGTGGCCTGAGGGGAGTGATAGTGGTGGAGACCGGCCCATGTCGGTGGGGTAGAGAGACAGTCTGGTGCATGAGTGTCTGGTAGCGGGAAGAGGTGAGAGCAGCGTGGCTCCCCTCCCTGATCCATTACTTCTCCTGCTGCTGGTGGCACAGCTGGCATGGAGGTCCTGACAGTGGCAGTGACAGCAATGACAAGAAGTCTTGCCACCCTACTCTGCTTTCCTGCCTGGGTCCTGGAGGAGCCTCCTGCCCATGTCAGTCCCACCAGGCTGCAGCCCTATGTCCTGCTGTGAGTCCACAAAGCTGAAGGGCAGGTGGGTACTTGCCCCCCATGCCACCTAATTCATTGCCTATGGCATCATATATGTTCAGACACTCCCGCCCTGCCCACACACCCCAACCCTGCCCAACACACTCAGAGGCTGGGGCCTAGGGGTAAGAAACAGCAGGTTGGCGGTGAGGGGCACCAGCAGAGCTGGGGGGCTGTGACTTGGGAGTGAGGGGCATCAGCGTATCAGGGCTGTTCAGCACCACAAAGCAGCATTTAAACATGGGAGTTGGACCCATGTCTTGGTGAGTGAAGGGGGCAGAGGGAGCTCCAATTTTCTATGATAAAGAAACCAAAATCAAATGCAAAAATATACAGGCATTTAGAATTTATGTTATTATAATGATTGAGGCACTGGTAGACTTCCAAATTGTTTAAAAATTATAAATATATGTCAGTAAAACATTGTGTTCAACTGATACCTACAAATATAGTAGCATTTCATTTTAACTGTGGAAAAACATGGATTTAAGGTTTTGTAATCAGACAATTTAGGAATTTTTTTTTTTTAAATCAGAGAATTTTGGATTTTTAAACTGAGAAAGCCAGGATCCCTGTTAATTACTGACAAAATCTTTGCAAAAATGCTGCAAATTATATTTTTAGTGAAAATTTATAAATGAGTTTGAGTGTGTTAAACAAGGTGCTTTAAGCATCTTTTCCCTCAAATAATAATTGTGTGATACAAAGCCCAGGAGGTGAAGCCATCTCAGGTAAGAATAAGATTTGCATGAAGCTGTCGAAACCTCTTCAACAGAACCATTCAACTTCTGACTAACCACATCACAAAACTGTTGATTTTGTTGAGGTAAAACCAGTTCACTAACAGAATTTGTCAAGTAGCTGTGGGCAATGGTTAGTTGCTGGACTTTTTAACAAATTGAAGGACATGCTAATTTGAGGGACCTTATATTTAATTTGGGAATTTTGTGCTTCACATATCTTTCAATGATTTTTGAATACTTGCTAAAATACATAACCAAAAGGTGGCAGCAGTCCATGCACTATTTACTGAATGTGCTTTATAGTTTTATGCATCATCTTAAAATTCTTTAACATGCAAAACATTTTTTTCTACACAACAGAAAGCCTTTTTCCCCCCTTGTTGTCTTCCCCCCAAAACAGATATGCTATTACAATTTATATTTTTAACTAAATGACCTTCACAGTATTACCTCACCCATCTCCAAGGGCTTAGTCTTTGTTTGAGGGGCTTACAAAGAGACTTTCTTAAGAGTCTCACCAATCTTGAAATTGGGAGATAAGTGTCTGGGAAATGGAAAAGGCATCGCTTGATATGATTCATAGGTTAGTGATGCTCACGCAATCCACTGGCCCCTGTGCTCTTTGGAGAGGGTGCATAAAACCTGCCCCTCCAGCTTGATTCTCAGTCATATATAGCAACATTGCTCCCCCATGTGATATTTGACTCTCAGGAACCTTTGTGCAAATGGCACTGAATTGCCCCAAAAGGGCAGAAGTGGAACACACTGGCAGCCAGCAACTGGATCCAGAGCAGGTTGAAATGATGGGTGTTCTCTACCAGCTCAGGTTTTTTTTTCCTTTGGTTTTGTGGGTAACAGAGACGGGGTAAGTTTAAATAAGAATGGGTGTTTCATGCAGATAACTCATTGGTGAGGGAAAAGAGGAAACCTACCCAAATCTATAGAGGCAAACCAACAGCTTTCCCTAACTAAGGAAAATGAAGCACAAATGAGGGTTGCTGCAACTGAAAACTCAGCTGAAAGTAGGGACAATAAAACAGTTAAGGAGCAGTATGAAACTCCTACTACTGGGTGAGTCTTTGATATGTGGGCAGCAGCTGTAAGGCTGCCTATAATGGAGGACCCCCTTCAGAAGTGTCCACAAATACTTGGAGACACTTCAGTTCACCTGAGTGATAACCAGGGATCCTGGTTTTCTCTGTTAAAAAATCCAAAGTTGATTGCTTTGCACCATGACAAAAATCAGTCAAGTATTAAGACAGAAAAGGTCTAGCTGTGCCTCTTTTCCAGCTCTAACTCAAATTGTATGCATAGGCATACACATGCACACATGTATGGAAGAATCTATTAAACTCTATTTAAGATGCAAAACAAGCCTTTTCACAATATGACACTATGATTTGCCATCTCATGGCAACTGGAGAAGTGGTAACATCAAATCAAGAGATAAGTGAGGAAGGTTTGAAAGGATTTAAGAAGGTTGCATTGCAGGTTGGGAAGAAATTGGCACTTAGACCCCCAAGATTCAAGGCAACTGCATCCTTGGAGGTTCACAGTTGGGTTTGGTGATGGGGGGCTCTTTCTCATTTGGTTTGGAAAGAAGGGCATGACCAGGGGATGGTTGTCATTGGCAGGCTTGGAACAGACACTTAAAATGCTTATTTTTCTAGGGATGAGTGAAAGTTTGTCTGAAATGCAGAAGAAGAAGCTGTAATAGGGAGTCATGTGGGCAGAAGATTGTGAAACACATGGAATGCAGAGGATAGGTACTCCCTAATCAAATATCATCCTCATAGATGTTGTCTAAACCCTCTGCAACTTGGGGGTGGTTATCTTTTTGGCTAATGGTAAGGAGGAAATAGCTCCCTGGGAAATTCAGCCAAGTTAAAAGACAGGGCCTCTTGTGCTGGGTGTCCAGATAGAGTGTTGATGCTAGAGTTTCCCAATTATTTCAGAGCCAGAGGTATAGCTGGGAAAAAGTATCCTGAAAAAGGGTTGAAACTCCTATTTTTGGAACAGCATGAGGGCAGCCCACTCTGCATTCCTTAACCTTATTTTGGATTAATAAGGAGAGTAGGAAAAGCCAAGCTACTGGGTGTAGACTAGCTGTAGGAAGGAGTGGAACAGCAAGTGTTTCCATCAGGAGGAAAAGAACAAACCTTAAAGAGGAAATCATGACCTAGACCTTACGTGTTATTGCTAGATAGCCCTCAGCTGTACACAGTTAATGAAGTTGTCACCTAATTAAATCACATTCTTTTCACCTTGTCTTTCTTCTTGTTTAACCAGAATAATGCTTCAGAGAATTTTCTGGTTAGGTTTTGATGTCCTTCAAATAAAACAACATAAAATTTGTAGCTGAAGAGCATGATGGCTTATACAGTAGCTGAATCTTTGACTGATATGATGATAAATGCATATAATAATGCTTGCTTTCCCTGCCATTTGTCTGTCTTGACTATTTATATTCTTAAGTGTTCAGGACAGGCACTGCCTCTCTCTGTAATGTTCCCAGCACAATGGCACATTCTAGGTGTTATGATAATATGATTTTACTATCATTATTATAATACTATAATTATAACTATTTATGATCAGTAAGAGCTGTGTGAATGTATTTTTTCTTAACTGAGTTAGAAGCATTTTAAATACATGAAAAGTTCCTATTTGTGTCTTTCATAAGGCTGTAGTATTAGAAGTCACCAATATAGTTCATATTTTACATACATGCATTCTGTTGCACATGCCATGATAGAACTATATAATTGTGATACTTTATGATAATCCCATACAAATGTCCCAATGTGTTTTCTATAGCATATTTATACTCTTGTTGTGTCTGGTCCAAGTTTCTTGACATTCTGAGTATCCCTTTGGGGAAATATGACATCTTGCAGTAATGCACGCCATGCATGTCAAAAAACAGTACCAATCTGCTTCTGCTACTCTGAGTTTTTAAGAGTGGAAAGAGCAGGCTGTTGCCTTTTTTAAACATATGCAGAAAGGCTGTGTTTACAGTACCAGCTGGAGAAACCAATACTAACATAAAACTGTGCATAAAGAAAGTAAAATAAGAACAAGCAAGCAAAAATTACCCAATTTTTAATGTATTAAGTAACCATCTTAAATAGGGCTATAAGAATATGACTGGGCCTGCTATTCCAGTTCATAGAAGTCAAAGGAGCTACATCTGGTAGGATTTAATCTCCTGGATCAGGGGCAGGCAATTATTTCGGGTAGAGGGCTGCTTTCCCAGTTTTGGCAAGCTGTCAAGGGCTGCATGGGTAGCCCCACCCCTTGACAGGTGCCCCGACCCCTGGTCACCATCTTGGGACCAATGTCCCAATGTCCTGGGACCAATGTCTCAGGGCCAGCACTGGTGGGGCCCAGAGTGGGACACAGGCTGGCAGGGGTCTGTGAAGCCGGGCTGGGCTGGACCAACAGGGAGAGGGAGGAGCTGGCCCGGCTCCATAGAGCATGTGCTAGCCAGGACCCTGTATCCCTGCTGCCCTGCTCTGGGCTGCACTGGTGCTGGCCCTGGGACACCAGTGTGGGCCCCGTTCACCCACTCACTCCCAGAGACCCCCAGCCCTGTGGTACAGGTGGGGGGCAGTGTGCAGCCCCGACCCCCTGCTCCCCGGCAGGGGATGAGCTGGTGCTGAGTGTGGCGAAAAGTGACCCCTGACCCGCCCCGTGGCCAGTGCTCCCTGCTGCAGCTACTTGCAGCCTGCAGGGGCTGTCCTGAGCAGGCACAGGCAGCCCTGCATGAGCTGCGAGTGGCTGCAGTACACGGTGGCAGCCATGGGGAAGGGTTGGGGCTGCCTTTCCTGTGCTCAGCACCAGCTTGTAACCCAGCCCTGCTGCCAGTCTGGGCCCTGCACCAACTCTATCCTCGCCTGTTGGGAGTGTACACAAGGGCAGCCTCTGTGGTTCACCTGCTTGCCACGCCAGGCAGTGTTTGCCACCACTGCCTCTGGGCTGCCCAGTGCACGAGCTCTGGGTGGGCAGCAGCAGCAAATACTGTCTGGCGCAGCAAGTGGGGCCGGGGGGCTGAAGCTGCTGCCACCATGCTCAGCCCTAATGGGTGAGCCCGGATCTGGCATGGGACCCAAGCTAGCAGTGGAGCTGGGTTACAAGATGGTGCTGAATGCAGGAAAAGCGACCCCTCAATTGCTCCATGGCTGGCGCCCCATGCTGCAGCCACTCGCAGCCTGCGCAGGGTGCCTGTGCCTGCTCAGAACAGCCCCAGGTAGGCTGTAAGCAGCTGCAGCAGGGAATCCCAGCCATGGGGTAGGGGCTTTTCCCTGGGTTCCTTCTCTGCCCTTCCCCCTCCACCCTTACCTGAGTTTCCCATGCTGGTGCAGCCGAGGAGCCACATGGTCCCAGGCCAGAAGCTCCTGCTGGGGGTTCTGGCTGTGGCGGAGCAGGGCTGGGCAGGTTCTGCTGTTGTGGGAGCCTGCTGGTCTTCCCCTGGGTCCTACTGCCCCTGGTTCCTGTCATTTTTTACAGGAACCAAAGACAGATCAGTATTAATTTTCTAAATTTTTTAGGGGCTCCATGGGCCAGATAGAATGGCCTCACAAACTGTATTTTGCCCACTCCTGTCTTAGATAATCTTGAAGGCTCAGGATAAGCATAGTGGCTTCTTAACCTGGCAGGGGAAATACTATGTATCTGTGTCCAAGAAGGCAGTTTTCCTGAACTGCACCCCAGGAGAACTGCTCTTCTGGTGTGGTTCAGTACCTGCTGAGGTGCAGCAGCCTTAAGATCAGTTTATGGAAATGGGAGTCTTCTCCCTTGCTTGCTCTGAGGGTCTTATGGCTACAGGCAAGCAAAACTCAGGGGCATCTGAACCCCAAGCCTTCGGGCTTGGGCCTGCAAGTAGGATGTCTGCCAAAGGTTTTGGAAACATCTGAAGCCCCAGGTATGGGTGGAGGATCTTTGAGGGTAATAGGGCCACTTATACTTCTTGACACTTGGATTTGGAATTAGTTTTGGCTAATTTGGCCATGGACACAGATTACATTTAAAAAAAAAAAGATCCATGTGAAGTTCTGAAATGTCTTGCATTGTAGGTGACTGATTTTTTTTTTTCCCCCAGCTGTTGTTTATGAAAGGTTTCAGTGCTTATTTTCAGTCACAGGAAATTTTGTAGGCAGTATAAATAACTATTGGAGGGGATGAAGGTAGATTAAAACCTCTTTCCTTAATTTGCGTTAATAGGCAGATTGTGAAGGTGGGCATGAAGGAGGATTCATAGTATTATAGTTGGGCCAGCCTGATTTCAACACCTGAAAATCTACTAAAGTAACTACATTTGTAACTATCTGGAGAAAGAAGACAATGGGGTGACCACTTGTAGCCCACAAGGATTTATCAAAATACAAATCATGTCAAATCAACTTGATTTCCTCTCTGACGGGGGACTGGTTTGGTGGATAAGGGGAATGCAGTGATGTACCTGGACTTCAGTAAGGCTTTTGATACAATGCTACAGGCTGTCTTCTCACATAAATAGTCTAGATATATAGATTAGGCTAGATAAAATTATCATAAACTCGGATACTTAATTGTTAGACTAACTGAAAAGAATAACTATTAATGAAACAAGTCAAATTGGCAAGAAATCTCAAAGGGGGTTCCACAGGGGACTGTTCTTGGTACAGTAGTATTGTTATTAATGATGTGGGTGTAGGAATAGTGAGTTTACTGATGACATAAAGCTGGGAGGAATTGGAAATGCTTTGGAGGACCTATATCAAACCTATAACAAAATTATAAGGTGTTATATGGAAGAAAGAAAAAAAACAAATGCACAAATATAGAATGGGGAATAACTGGGGGGGATGCAGCGCTGTGAAGAAGAACTCAGGTCAGCAATGTGATACTGACTTTGAAAGAATGTAAATGCAGTTTGGAGTTGTAATGAGTTTAAATTATAGCAAAGTTAATTTAGATCAAATGTCCAGGGAAAAAACCTTAAGAATAGTAGGACAATGGAGAAAGTTATCTTGGGAAGTTATGGAATTTCTTTCACTGAATGTTATCAATGAAAGGCTGGATATTCAATTATATATGGCATTGATTAGGAAGAGGAAATCTTTAATTTTTTTCAGGGGCTAGATGACATTTGAAGTCCTTTCCTACCATATTGCTCTATTATTTTGGCCACTGACAATCCCAGGAGATGTATAGTTAAAAATGTGTGCATCTTTCTGATATGTTAAACCTACAGGTCAAACTTTGAACCACAGCATTTTTTTAAATCTAACCTTTCATATTTTCTGTGTAAACATCTAGACAAATCAGAGAGGTGATAAAAATGTTATTTTCTTGATTCCTGCTTTGTCATTGAAAATAAGCTTTTGTCTCATATGAATCTTCTGCATCTTATTTAATATTTTGAATTGTGAATAAAATTAAGGTATGCCTCCTCCTATACAAAACAGCTTTTCTTGTAACTCTCTGTATTGGGTTTATTTTTTGATGATGAATAATACCATAGGGTTTATTTCTTCTCTGAAATAAGCACATGTACTTTCTTTAAATACGAGTGACAATTTTTGTAAATTCAATTTTTGATAAACTGTTTTTATTATGTACAGAATGTGCATAAATTAAGCATTTCATTTAATTTCATCTTGAGGTTCTTGTGAACTGAACAAATGCTCTGATGGGAATGATTAATATCAGAAATTAAATCTACTTGTTTTCCTTTATGAACAGCTCTGTAAAACAATGTCTTTAACTCTATGCATTCCTGGCTAAGTTCAGACAGTCAAAAAGCCTGAGGTGGAATCAATGCAATCCATGCAGGTTTCTTTAACTTGCATAGATAAGATCGTTAATGAATACAACTCACGTTCACTCTTCCGTTGGACAAGGCAGGCAGCTGCCTGCAATGGCCAAGGCCAGAAGACAAGGGGCACTCCCACACACCCCCACCCATTGTGCAGATGCCACCTGGGGGGGGGCCACGGTGCAGGGTCTGCTTTCCCTTTGTTCCCCTTGCAGGTGAGAGGTGGAGGACTGGGGAGAGAGCAGGGATGGGGCATTTGCAGGGGGAAAGCTACCATCTCAGGGGCTTCCCCCCTCCCCAATCTGCTGTGCAGACCCTGGCTTGGGGGTACCAGGGCTGGGTCAGGGGCCTGTTCCCCACCTCCCCATTCCCCGCCACCATGCTGCTGCCAGTTGGGCTGGGGAGCAGAGGCTTTTCTATCTCACCTCTGTGACAATCTGAGGGTGGGGCTGCCTACCTCAGCCAAAGCAGAAGAGCTGGGGTGGAGGCAATTCTGCCTTGAGAAGGGGTTAGCAGGGAGCCACAGTGCATCCTGGGATGCAACCTCACTTGTGTCTGGATGTTGTATGCACTGTGCATGCAGTATGTTGAAAACAAGCAGAATCTTTATCGGGGACAAGGCAATATGCCATGTTTATTGTAAGTACAAATACATTAAAACTTCACATTCACACACACAATTCTGCCAATATTAAGATGTTACAGTCTTTTAGTTGCTCGAGTCAGCTTAGTGGCCAGCTAAGCTGAACATGAGAAGGGAGCCAGGCCTCTGTCAGACATGTACCGATGCTCCATCATTGTTGTGCAGAAGTACCCAAAGCTTCTTTATTCTTGCCCATCTTTTATAATAGCTGTTTCCCCATGTATGTCTTTGGGTCTTGCTGTGTCATGTTGTTTATGTGCCAGCTGCATACCTTCAGTTCCTACAATTAAATCATGCATGGTTTGTTCAGACCCATTGTTCCTGTTTTGGTTAGGCTTCTCATTCCTATTTTGGGCAGATTCTTCTTTGTGTTGGGTTTTATCTGCAATCTTCAGCCATTAGAACAGGAGGTTACCACGGACTTTCGTCATTAAAATTTTGACCTTTGAAACAAAAGGTTTTCTCTCATTTTTTCCCCTGTGCATACCAGATTTCCTTTCACATGCATACCATATTTAAACAGAAGAACAACAAAATGGCATCACGCTTAGGCCAAGCAATATAAAAATAAAATGGAGTCTAGCTTAGGCTAAGTCATACAAAAGCTAAGTTAAATAATACAACAATAAAATGGATATTATCAAAGTAAGATGGATACAAATTTGTTTAACTTTAAGCAAAGTAATACAAAAGTAAAATGGATACAAATTAATTTAAAAGAAAATCAGTCCAGGCCTGGCATGGAGGGGATCTAGAACAAAAGTTTGATAGATTGGTTTAACTTAAAGTAATTGAATCTAATACTGCATCCATCCAGGTCTATCTTAAACCAGATCCCACCATTTTGAAACTGGTCTGTGTGCACTGAACTTCTGTTCTGTTACTAGTTTAGACCAGTTTCTGGTCACTTATACCACTTTATATGTAATTTCTGTCCCTAGTCCCTGTGCTTCCTGTTCACAGTCTTTTTCCTTCTTCTTTCAACTGCTGGTTGTTTTTCAACACCATCCCCTTTCATAATATCATTTTGAAAGTGTGAAACAGGTAATCCTCAATGCATAGTCCTGAACCACATTACTGGTAGGATGAAATTTTATTAAAAAATTCTGTGGTATTTAACAGGAGAAGTTAAAACTGTTATAAACATTCTTCAGTGGTCTTATTCAGAGGACCTGTCTTGCTCTCCAGCAAAAGCCAGTAGGTGAGCAACACCTTTGAAAACAATTCTCCTTAGGTACATAATGGACACCTAGCAACTCGGTGGTAGATAACTGGAAAGTGCTAGAAAAGATGTCAGAGAGGATCACTTGGACCATATGCCAGGTGTGAAATAACTAGCTTTTTTGGAACCAGAGATTCATCTCCCAGCAGGGTGAATTCAAGCCTTTCTCTTTCTGAGATAGACCAACTAAATGCTGTTCAGTTACTCTGTGTGGAGCCTTTTATGTGATAACTAAAAAACAGAGAACTCTCTTTTTTTGTTTATGTTAAAAAATCTATGGCACTGCTCCTAAGAATAAAAAAATGTCCTTAGCTAGAGTTTTACAGAAAAATAAGTAGCACATCTCTCTTTTTTCATTTCACATATAAATGAATGATTATATAAATACACGAGAAAAATATTATTATTTAAATATTATTTAAAATATTTTTCCATGTCTAGGAGAAGGAGTGCAAGGTTGGAAAGAAGCTACATAGCCAAGACAGAAAAGTGAAAAACTCAAGCTTGGCAGCTTTGGTTTTCATTTTGTTTTGCTTTGCTATTAAAATGACCACAGACCAATTAGAGTCATTGCTTTCATGTGGAGTATTTGGACTGATACTAATTGCACTTAAAGTTCATATCCTATAAGCTACAAACAGAATATTTAGGCCTTACAACCCACTGATCAAAATAGAAGCATTGTCAGCGTGATTTCAGTTTTTTAGCCTCTTCATAGATAACATCCCTGAAACTGAAAAATATGGGAAAATGCTGGATCAAAGAAACTTGGGTTTTTTCCCCCTCTTCCCCACCCTGGACTTTTATAAATCTTCCTATTAAGGTAGAAAGAACACCAGCAAAACACACTTTAAAGAATGAATAGATAAAACAACAGATATCTATACCTTTTATCACAAAAACAGTAAATATTGTTAAATGCTCTATCAAAGCAGGGTACACTGAGTAACTGGTGCTAAACCTGGAGGTCTGGGAGAGAGAAACATCAATAAACAAAATGTCAGGAGTAGACAAAGATGGTATTTCAAGCAGGATATTAGGCAATACATACTTTTGATTTCAAAACAAAATGGAGGTATAGAGGATATTGGAAAGAATTAACATTCAGCTGCCACATTTTAAGAGTCTTTTGAATTTAATTTGCTTTACATTTTTCTGTTTTTATAAAAGAATGTCTTTATTCATGAGAACAGGTATTTGTATATATGCTTACTTTTTGGTGTGCATGTGGAGTAAATTCAGAAAGCAATGCTCAGCTCAGGGCACTAAATTGGACAGATTCATGAAGGGAGAAAAATGCTTTGCCCCAGCTCAAGACCCTAATGGGTTTCCATAGCTATTTCAGAAAAGTTACTGTATTGTAATAAATGGGTTGACTCCCAAAGATTCATCCAGGCAATGATCCAGGCAGTAATGGATTTTTTTTCTTTCCTAAGCACTAACATGTGTTATGTTTCACCACCAATGCAAACTTAATTGTTGCTCAGCTCAACTCTTTTCCAGAGCCAAATTAAGGCCCTGATCCTGCAAAATCCATGACAATTATTGATACAAAGTAATTTTCAAAAGTTTTGCAAAATAATTGGTTTGTCAAATATCTTCATAACTTATTTGTTCAAGTTTATTAACAATGCCTGTAATGTATTTGTGCAAGAGTATAACCCAACTCCCTAAAAACTGGTGATTTGCTCACCTGTTTAAATTCTCTAGGTACACACTTGTGGCCATTACTTCAGAATAAGATAAATTAAGATATTTCATAAAGCATAAGAATCATAAAGGAAATAACAGAAAACTCCCTGTACTTATGGTATCTGCCAGGCCTGCTACCAATCCCAAAATAATTTTCAGGAACTGAAGATAGATGCAGCATAATTTTCCACTGGAAAAATACATGTTCTATATATGAACAATAACTTTCAGCAGGACACCTGTAAACACTTATACTGATCCTGAATTCTATTCTTGTAAATTATGTTAAGAACCTCTGTACTATGCTTTGTGGTTCATATGCTAGAATTTTAGCTTACCTTTGGTAAAATTAGATCTAGGTCATATGGGGTATTTCACTGATTATGATGAATAAATCACTCCCAGGAGGAAATATGGACATGTTCATAATGCTTTAATATAGGTCTTTGCATACCTTAAAAGGAAAGAACTCATCCGCCAGTGAGTGGTTGTATATAATAAACATCTGTAAAAATATCAAAGCAAGATTTGGCTGAAATTTGCCATGAAACAGTAAACCATAAAATGAAGAATAAAAACAAAATCAAGCTTATATATTTTTTATCTTTTTTAAAATACTGTTTGTACTTAGTTATAAGATATATAATATAAATCAGACATAAAGGGCTTCTAATTACTGAGTTAAGATTATGGCATTATTTAATTACATTAATCTTATTACCTGCAAGCATTTTTCTTTTTCTTTTGCTAAACAATCACAGAAAAGATTATGTTTTTAATTATATAGTACTTCACTTTGAATTAGGTTCATTAACATCTGTGAACTTCCTCTATTGTACAACAATGTAATACAACAGAGAGTCACTTTCAGTGTCTTTTAGAGTCCTTTCAAGGAAGAATGAATCTAACTTATTAACATTTATTATGTATATTGCTGTTGAATGCAAAACATGCCAGATACTTTACAAACAAAGGAAGAAAGGTCTGTCCCAAATGTTTTAAGAAGTGTACAATAGATAAATGAAACTTGAAAAATTCCACATGAATAATTAGGGAAAGACACAAAATCTTAACAAAGCTGAGACATATCTGGCCATGGACGTGTGTGTGTGTGTGTGTGTGTGTGTGTGAGTGTATATATAAAGTGTATATAAAATGCAAGTTATTTGTCTGTCTTATTAAGGCTAAATGCATAGTACATTCTTCCCTGGGGCCAGAAGCCCCATCTGCTGACAGGGCTCTCAGTCACAGGGGTACACCTTGCCCAGCATGAATATCCTGAACCCTGGTGTGGCCCAAAAAGCTGGAGTGGGGGATGAAACCCCCAGCCTACATGGTGGCCTTGGTTCAGCTCCTCACCCACAGTGGGAACTGAGAGTCCTGGCAGTCACAGGGTTCTTAGTCTTGACCACACATGAGACACAGCTGGGACTGGGAGCCCCATCAGTTGTGGGGGTCTCTTGGCCCTGGCTGCATGTAGCCTCCACACCTGGTATCCCCCTCAGCAAAAGCACAATTGAATCTATGTGCAATGTGACAATCACATCTCCTGTCTTACATGTGTAGCATGGCAGGAGGCACAACTGTTGGGAACATGCATTAGATCCAATTGTGCCTTTATCTGAATATATAGAGGAGGCCCCTGGAGTTTGAACATTGAACCAGGTATATTTAGAGTAATCTATCACCCATTATTCTCCTAGCATCCACCATGATTGGGTTAGACATGTCAGAAGTCATTGTTTTAGCAAGGGTGAATGATGCTTATATACCACATGTAAGTGTCATACAAGTACTAGCATTTAAAACAAACAGAAGAGAAAGAGTCATTCAAACATTCTGAATTTGTTTAGTAGGCTTAAACAAATACATCTTGCTGTTTTAGAGAGACGTCACTTCTACGTCCTGTAGATGAATATTTTACAAACATGCATAAAATTCTGTCCTCCATTTTTGATTTGCATATAAATAGCATGGAGAGTACAATAACTATATGTACTCACGTCACTAATAAATAACACTACATTAGAAAACAAATTATGTTTACTAGAGCAGTTAGAATATGGTGTGATAGCATATTTTTTGACAATCCAAATTGTATTTTCCTTTCACTGACTCTTCTAGCTCCACCCTGTCTTCCCCCAAGGATGGCTATATGTACATTAGACAATATTTCACTGATTTAGGAGGGTTGAGGTAAATGAGGGAAATCTGCCATATTATTGGTAGTAAGTTAATTGAGGAAAAAGCCTTAAAGCTATCCAGAAGAAAGAAAGATTAATCAATCTTGTTGGTTTAACTGTCAGTTTCTGAGTTTGCATTTGAAGTGTCAAAGATACTTTGTCTGTCTGTTTCAAATATACTTGTTCTTTTTCGATACAAAGACAGAATCTGGGAGACTAAGAAGTACAGAAATGAGAAGAAATAATGTTATAATCAAAAGAACGGAGGCAACAAGAGCAATTATTGGATCCACAATTTAGAAAGTTTCACATTCTATTCATGGTCTCTGAACAAAAACCATTAGTCTGTAACAAGAAAGAAATGTTATGATAGTAGAAATAGTTGACGAGTCATAAAAGATAAAACCAAATATTTAGCACTATCTGTCTAATCCATTAGTAATTATTTTGAGCTGATTGAAAAATGTAAAACTTATTTTTTAACAAAAAAGTAATTTTTTTTTTTAAAGAAATCATCCCTCTATGTCATGGTAAAAACAAAAAAATCCTGCAAATTTATCCCCAAAAATATTTGTGAAAATTGTTTTAATTTGGAAATACACAGATTTAGAAAGTCTTTAAAAATATCTTCATAGTGGCTGGCCTTGTATAAGGACTACATTTTATCCATCAGAACTCCCATTTCTGTTCTGACAACTGTTCTAATGCTAGTCATGTTCTAGTCTTTTATTTGGAAGTTCTTTAAAGTTCTTATGGAGTTCCTTTTTACCTTTCTTGGACCACCCAGAAACAAGCTCAAATATTTCCAAAACAAGCAACACATTTTCTTTTCCAAAGAACCTTCAGTCTTCACTGACAGAGGACACATGCAATAAAGCTGAATAGCAAACACCAGTTAATACAACTCAAGTATGCTGTTGCACCTTTTTTCTCATATTCAATGTATTTTGTACTGTAGAGAAGGACATGGCAGGGTGGGGGTCCTTTTCTTCAGTATTACAGCTTAGCCAGTCATTCCCCAGTCTGTATTTATGCATGCAATTATTTTGGCCCAAGAGCAGGACTTTGCATTTTTCCTTTCTGAATTTCATCAGTATTAATTGTACTAGAAATATGCACAGAAAGGATTTTGAATATTGTTTACATGAAAAAATAGTCCCTTGTGGCTAATAATTGGGCATGAGCATTGGTAGCTGCCAGAAGCTTTAGGACAGTACTTCCAGAAGGGGTAGCATGGCAAAGTAAGAATTGAATCACAGAGTATGCAGAAAAGCGTTTCACCTTCCTTGCATCTGCATATTACATTTTATCATTAGAGGTGTTAGGAACAGGAATGCTCTGTGTTGAAAGGGCAATCAATACTAGGCTATTTAATTTTATTGTCATAAACAGAATAGATTCCCATGCAATTTAGACTTATTGTGAACCAGTTGCTGCTTGCTTCCCCAAGTAAATGATCAGGTTATTTTTCTCTCTTTTTCTCCCTATATTGAGTGATAAAGAGCTCATGATGGCATCCAGCATTGTTTCTCTAAAGTTGCATCAACTGGCAATACAACACACAGAGCTACTGCAAACCTATTTCATGTAGGAATTAAACAGGCTTTATGTGTTTTGTTGAAACTGTGTTAATCTCTCTTAAACATAGCTCCTATTAAAACAGTTTTCTAACATGCTTTTGTCAGTCAGTGTGAATGGATTCCTCTGGCATCAGAAAAGACAGCTTTGCCTTTTTTGGTTCATAACTTATAGGGCAGCTAAATTATGTTGTTTTATTTCAGTCACCCCTAGTGCAGGGACATTTTTAATGAAAACACATTACCAACAATTTCAGTTGAATCAATGTCAAGAAAGTATCTGGCTATAGTAACTGCAATAAAATTCTCTCTCCACAGTTAACATGTTGAGCTGATGGAAGGCAGACTGAAGATTTGATTGGTCATAGCACACAGAGCATAACAGATAGGCCCCTTGTACTGCCAAAAGGGGCAATCTGTGTCTGTTCCACAAGTGGTGAATTAATAAAGCATACAAGGGGACAGTAGTATGGTAAAAGTTAAATGGGTAAACTCAGGAAAAGTTAAATGGGTAAAGTCTTAGGTTTATAAATACGATCCTGAACTGACCATGAGATAGATTTGCTCATAGCTTGTGGAATTTATTGAGTAAACAATATCCTTCCTGAATTATTGAATTTGCAAAGGATCAATTCAATGCAATTAGCCAGTTAAAGACTGTGATGCTCATTGTCTTTGGTCTAAGTTGGTCTAAGGAGCTGTTGAGAGCAGTCTGATTAGGGCTCTAAAACAAGACACTCAAGGTATTTTATATTCTTTGAGAATGCTTTACACCTGCAGATGGATGCTTTCCACAATATATAGAATGTATGTAAATACAGAGTCTGATTAAATAAAATGTGGCAAGATGAAAATATTGGGACAGGGAATTTAGTTATAAATGAACCGAGGGACTGAACATCTTTCTCATAATATAGCTAAAATTGTATAAAAAATAAAATGCAAAAATTCATTGATTTGAATAATATGAAGGCCAGGAATGATTAAAATGATACGTTAACCTAAACCATGATCCTGCAGGCACTGAAACATGTCTGTCCCGGAGACCGGGGTGACGCCGACAACTCACCTGTGGCAGGAGACGATGTTCCCGGGAAACCCGTGCGGCTCGTGAGCCGGCTTTACATACAGCTGTGGCTGGCCGGTGATGTCAGCACCAGATGCCGGATGGCGAAAATAAAAATGGCGGCAGCTGCGGCGGAAGAAGCGAATGGCCCCGGAGAGGGGAATCCATCGGCAGCAGGGAAGGAGCATGGGGCCCGATGGGGTCCAGAGGAGAGCAGGGAGTCGGAGCAGGGAGAGGCAGGGAGAAGGAGCCAGCGACAGCCTCTGGGAGCTGGCAAAGGGTGAGAGGGGCCCGAACGGGACGTCAGCAAGGGGGAGCAGCTGCAGAGGACGTGCAGGAACCAGGTGAATGACCGGCTCGAAAGGGTGACGAGGATCCCCAAGGAGGGCTGCAATTGGGGCGGGGTCACTGCCTGGACTGTGGGCACCGGGATAGACTGGACTTAAAGCCTCAGGGATAGGGGTTGGGAGCCGGCTCTGTATTCAGAGGGGCTTGACCTGAGATGTGTAAGGGATAGGGGCCAGGGAAGAAGTTAGACGGGCATGACGGGCCACGTGACTCCGCTAAGTCGGCTCAGGAAGGTGGCGTGAGGCCGGGGTGCAGGGGTGGTGGAGCCCCTTGAACATCCGTCGGGTCGGACCGGGCAGCGAGGAACCCGCTGGGCGACCCCCCCCATTGACGGTATGTCAAGATGTGGCAGGTGAGAACAGGGTTGGTGATGCAGAGAAAGAACAACCTCATTGCCTTCAAGGGCCCTAAGGCTTGGCTGCAATAATAGGGCCGTACCCTCGGGGTAAATAAAGCCCGGCAGGCACAATGTCAATAATTCTATGAGGGTGAATTTGGTGGATTTGCTGTGACATGTCAAGCAGCTCACATGCCTAGGTATCTGGGGCCCAGGGTTCAGCAAGTTATTTCCAGGAAGTTGGCAGGGGCTTGAATCAGTATGCATGCATTGGTATTAAAAAAAGTTGCTTTTCAATGTCTTCCCAAAGTAAATATTTGGACTAAATAACCTAGTATTTGTGTACTTTCCCTCCTCCATCTCTCTCCCTGTTATTATTTAACTACTTAGATTAGATTCTTTTCTGAATTGACACACACAACTTTCATTGAGTTTAGTGGCAGCTTGCCAAGGGACTTGCCGGGGTCAGAATTTTGCCTTTTCCCTCTTGCCTGCTTGCTTGAAGGATACCACAAATCAATGAGGATTATGACAAGACAATTTGTAGATTATTGGAAACCCTGAAAGTAGAATAGCCAACCCAATTTAGAAGTAGAATTTTCTGTCTTCTATATAGTTCATTTCCATGTATGAACTTTAAGACTTATTTAAGCTTTAAAAATATTGAGCAACTTGATAATTTCACAATATTAAAAGGTAGTAATATTCTTTAAAATGTCATTTGAAATAGCATTCATTAAAGGTTGTGATGTGTAGAACAAAAAAAAAATCCAAATAAGCCAATGTTATGTACACCTTTCTATATCATTTGCTTTCCTAGCTTATATGCATGTTGGATTTCATGCTGGGCTTAATTTTTGTAGTTTTTTTCCTACAGTCTCTTTAGGGCTTGCTCATAATTAATTTGCCGAATGTCCCTTAATTTTAGACAATATGAACATGTAATTAGTGGTGTTCATTTAGGTAACTGAGCAACAAAATGTGGGCTACTCTGAAGTTATTGTTACTTGGGGAGTTTTCCTGCAGATTCGAAATGACTCCTTTTGTAACCCACTAAAATGAAACGATAGGGCACTTTTACATGTGATCCACAGCGGGGGGAGGGATCTTTTAGATAGGACACTTTTACATTGATTACAAACTGAAACCATAGGGCACTTTTACATTGGCACAAGGCATTTTAATTTGAGTGGCTCTTGGAGCTGATTTAATTAAAACACCACCACATCTCTTGTATTGATGTCCCCAGGCTTCAAAATGGCAGCAGAGGTGCTTTAATGAAAGCTCATTTAACGAGCTTTAGTTCAAGTGGCCCACTGCCATTTTGAAGTGTGGGGACACTGACACAAGGGAGGCTGCTGGAGCGCAGTGATTACCATGCCCCCACAGACTTGATTAATTGAGTCTGCTCTGACGAACTGTAATTACAGTGTGTCAGAGCACCCTGTGTGCTCATGCACCCATAGTTATTGAAGGGAGCAATACATGATTTAATAGCATATCCTTTTCACAAGCCTGTGATCATAGTAAAGGGGGAAAATAAACAAGTCTGAGTTGTGTTTGCTTCTTCTGCATAAGTAACAGTATGTGCAAAAGGCAATAACTTGAAAGTCTGTCCTGAGCATGTACCATCCCAACAGCAGTCATAAAGATTGAATTATCACGGTCACAATTCCTCCCTTACTGCCTAGGGAGGAGAAATTACTTCATTTACTTCTGTGGAGCAGCCTACTGCTGCCTCAGCAGCTCTGGCTAATGAGTGGGTATAGCCAGAGCTCCTTTCATTCACTGCTTTTCAACTCCCAATTGATCACAACAGGACGTATTAAGCCAGCAACTTCTGTGCTTTTCCTACCGTCACAATCACATTCTTAGCAATATGAGACAATCTTAGTCTTTTGTGTGGCCATGTTAAGGAAAAAATGTAGCCTGAAATGAGGTGCTAATAACAGTAATAGTTTATTAGTTCTCCTAAACCATAATAATTTGAGGTAACTATAGAAGGAGGTACCCTTCCAAGATACCCTTCCGACTATAGAAGAAAGTACCCCTCCAAGATAAATGTAAGGGTATTGTTAGAAGATACATGTCCCATGCAATAGATGTTCTTAAAATGGGAGTCTTTGCATGTTAAGGCAGGAAAATAATGCTATGTGCCCTCTGAGCACTTCAAAATTATGCCTTTTTGGGTGTCAGGCAGCCTGTGTTGCAGTAATGTCAGTCTGCTTCATAAGGCCAATACCAGGAATCTGTGCTCTTCTAGTATTCCCAGGGTGCACTGTTTCCAGCCCCCCTCAACTAACCCAGGGAGAGCCATGTAGCCAAAAGAGGGAGACATGGGGCAGTGGGCAGTGAGCCACTGAAGAGCTTGGCAGCCACACAGCAGACATGGCAACTCCAACCCCACCATCTAGCTTGAAGTTGGAGCTATATATGTTAGAGAGGGTATTAACCCTTAAAGTGCAACTGCTCACAGCACATGTTAATTTTCATACTGCCTAACATTCCTTAGAGGTCGCACATGTGAATTGTAATATGTAACAACACCCCAACAGATATATAGGTTATATAATATAATATATATAATAATCTATATATAGGTTTTTATATAATTTCAATGAGCATTGAAAAATGAAAAGCAGAGTTTTACTTTCTATTTATAATAGAACTACGCATATGGAATAAAAAATAGTGAAAATGTGTTTTATTCTTTGAGTATATTTGGGGGGGGTTCTCTCGTTCCCTTCCCCCCCCCCCAAAAAAACAACCCTTGTTGATTTGAAGTTTCCTCACAAAATACAATTCCTTTAACTTCATCTAAACCCCAAACAGAGTAGACAACCTAGAATATAACTTCAGTGCATGGAAAAGTACTTATCAGCTTCACTTTTTCAGTGAAAAATGTGTTATGCCAGATGTCTCAGCCACTAACAAGGGTATTAAAATACCTGCTCTCACTTTAAATGTCCACAATTCAGCACTACATCAATCATGCACAACTCTAGCTTGAAGAGCTAAAGGGAGAACATGTGAAACTACAAAAGGACTGTGTAGATTTCTGAGATGCCAGTGATTTACTCTACATCACAAAGGAATTTAAAGAGCCAATTTAGTGAGTTTGGGCAACCCTCTTACAGACAGGGAATATACTTTTTTTACTATTGTTAAATTCATCTATTGAGTCAGCTACGTGCAGGGTTCTCTTTCTTTCTTCCTTTCTTTCTCACTCTCTCTCATTTCCTCCATGTTCTCCTATTGAGGTTTTTGCTCTTCTCGTTTTCCCTTGCTTTTTCTTTCTTTTGCATCTCCATGATTTCTTCCTTCTGTTTCTCCCTTGCAATCTCTCCCAAGGGACTTTGTCCCTCTTACCGCATAGTACTTCAAAACAATAAATTCCCAGGCAGGGTTCAGTTCTGTCATGTTAATTCAACAGCCAGCTTCTTCATCTCCACTCTTTCAAATGATGTGGATACCCAGGGGAAGGGACAGCCAGAAAATGCCCTAAGTGAGGATGAAGTTGCTCATGTAAACAGAGAAGCAGCAATAAAAAGGCACTCCATAGTGGAGTGAGACTGATGAACCTGCATTTTAATATATCACACACCTCTTCTGTTGACTGTACCCTGAAGGACAAATGTAGGAATTACTACTGGTGCTACTGAATTAATGTGTAGCACCAGTAAACCACTTTCAATATATGTTACTGAATGCCAAGCTAAGGATTCTTTGGAGGGAGGGGCTGAATGGCAATGGGCATTAGTAATGAGGCAAGAAACGCTTTGCCTCTACATTGTTTCTTCTAATCCATCCCAGCTATTGGCTGTCAAGAGTTGAGCTATTTAGGAAGAACAATTTGTTTTGAATTTGCGATTTTTGAAATTCAAAATTCAAAATATTGGTGGGGCATTAGATGTATGGCTGGATTCTCAGTGTTTCAGTTGTTTTGTGGATAACTACAGGGCTCCATAACCCAGAGCTCTGAATCTAGCACTAAATTCACTTGCAGGGCAAATCCAATGCACTATATGCAACAGATTAAAATGAGAAGCAGTGCAATGTGTATAATAAATCAGAACACATGTAAAAACATACAACACATGCAGGCAATTTGCATTTTTGCATATTATGGCTTTTGTGAGGTGTTTTGAAGTTTAGTATGATGTTAGTAGAAATTTTTTTTTTGTTGTATCAGCCTGTTAAATACTGCTGATGTACTATATGATTTTTTCCCCCTCATTCTCCCTGCACCAGATGGCTATTCCATGGAGAATGGCTTATTAGGTTTGCTGCAGACACTTTTCCATTATTGCATACACTGGGCAAGGAAAAGTCAAGGTTCCTTTGGTCTGACATGGTTGAGCAGCTGATATGAAAAATAAAACTAAAATGCATTTTCAAAAGCAAATACAATTACATTTTTTAATTCAAGTGTAGCAACGTAATGGATGTGGGGAAGTGTTTAAGCAAGGAAAAGTTTTCACACAGATACCGACTTACACTGTAGCAGTGCTTTTAGAGACTTCTGAAGTAATGGCAATTAGTCATACCCTTTTCCTTTCTATTTTCTATTGAATCTATTTATCTCTTTTTGATTACTGGTCAGTAATGGAAGTGGCAGTAATGGAAGTTGTTTGAAAAAAAGGAAGCTCCTTCTCAATGAGCACCAGATACAGAAAGGAACTTTAAAAAAACCCTTTTTTCAATATGTGGTGAGAACAACAAAAGAATGAAGAGCTTTAAACACACATTTTAACAAGTGAAAAATTGCAATTAGTGGATAAAATACAGAAATGGGATGGCAGTTATGGGTCAGGATGCAGCCAAAATTTGTATAGGATCCCTGATTCTATGATTGTGATCAGCACTTTCTATGGCTGAAAGAAGAAAGAACTAAGTCTATTTTCTGCATGGTTTGGCATCTCTAATGTTAAAGACTATTTTGTATTTTTGTTGTGCGTTTCCACAGGCTTTGTGAGCTCTTTGGAGTATACCTTATTCAGGAGAGAGTCTTGATGTCTGTTTTTTTGTTCCTGCCCTGGATTCTTCAAAATAACAGAGAAAACTTTTTCAGGCATGCAAAACATTGCTGAGTGCTTTGAAATTCCCAGTGACTTGCAGTGCTTCTGCAACTGAAAACTGTAGCCCTGGTTAGAACCAGGCAAGGAGCAGACTGGCTTTTGTGTAAGCTTCTGGACATAGCTCTGACAGTGCACCTCTGTCTTGACCTGTAAAACTGTGCTGCTTCTCAACAAAATCAATTACAGTACATTTCTATGGTACGTCTGTGTTCTGGACAAGTGCTACTTGGGAGCTAAATTCAGCTTGCCCGGCTCCTTTCAATTGTTGCCTAAGGTAGAGCTAGGGAACACAGAATTATAGATATGCCTCTTCAAATTCTGATGTCAGTAGAAGGCAGAGTGAGATGGTGTTTTCTTGTTCTGGGTTTTTTCCCCCCCTCCAATGGACATATGAGAGTGGGACTATTGGGAGTATAAATATTTAACAAACATAGAAGGAAGATAAAACCAGCATGTAGACAGGGTTCAAAAAGTTAATGAAGCTATCACAAACTTGTCAGTCTTCCCTCAATACCATTTTTAAGAAAAAAAATGAATAAAGATCATTTAAAGATGTGGCAATAAATATAAAATGCAGTAGTGGTTTACCAAAGGTATATCATGCTAAGCTAACCTCATGGGTTTTTTAAGAAAAACAAAAAAACACCCTCCTGATTTTCTAGACAAGGAAAGGGTAAATCCAGCCTCACTGAACATATTAAAGGATTAGATTTTTTGACATATAAGAAATGTATTAGTTAACTTGAATAGAATGGAGTTTCGTATAAGAAATTGAAAGTGGGTGAAGACATGCAAAAAAGGAGACACCAGCATTTTGTGCTTAAAAAGTATTAAGGTAACAGGAAGACTGTTCTCAAAGACTAGTCCTGGGGCTAGTTCTTTCATAAAGTTACAATAATGACCTTGGCACAAAATAAAATGAAAGTTACAGATGACAAAGTTTGGAAGCATCATCGGTACGCAAGAACACTTCATTTTCAGAAAGAACTGGATGATATTCAGGACTAGAGTAACAAAAATAGGATGGCATTTGATTGTACAGAGTATGCAGTCATGCACTTAGGAGTTACTAACAAGGATTTCTGCCGTAACTGGGGTGCTTATCAGTCAGAAATGAAAGACAAGGAAGGCAGGCCAGTGTATATTAATCAATTACAAGATTACTATGTGCGACCAATATGAAACAGCTGTGAAAAAAGGCAAATCTGGTCCTATGATGTATTAGGTGAAGCATTTTCAGCAGAGAAAGAGAAGTATTAATTTCATTGCATGAGCATTGATATGATGTCTTCTGATATACTATGTTCAGTTATGGTTGTGTATGTTTGAGAATATTATTGTGACCTGTTTTAGATTCATTCACCATTAGGAAGTTCTATCAGCAAAAGGGAGAGTCTGTTTAATCCAAAGAGGCTAAAGGAGTTTGGTTTGGGTAGCCCAAGAGAAAGGAACCTTAGCGAGGACCAGACTGCTGTTTATAAATATGTTAGACGGGTAAATACTACGGAAGACGAGCAGCCATTAAGTTACAGAACAATTCTGGCATAGAAAGCAAATGTGCATATGACCAAATTTAGGCTGGGAATTAAGAAAAACCTTCATTACAGGACAGGTTGTGGAACAGCCTTCTAACAAGAGAAGCAGGGCCAAGAAACCTTAATTTAAAGTTTTGGAGCTTGGTCACTTCATGAAGGGGATTGTTTCATGTACTTGTCTCAGAAAGAAGAAGACTGGACTTAATGAGTGAGGAGTTTCCATCTAATTCAAGGCAATGAATGAACAGACAAAAAGGTGGATGGAAAGCTAAAATAATTCCCCTTTTAAAAATAAATTTGCAGGATAATTAGTTCTAAAGATAGGTAAGGCACGCACTCAGCATGTACCCTAAAGCTAACCCTAACCCTATAGATTTTTTGGGGGCCTTTGGAAAAGGAAGTGTGTGTGTGTGTGTAAAAAATTACAAATCTGTGAGCTCAAATTGTGGGCCAGATGATCCAAATCATCATCTAAATCACTTTCTTTGTTTATCAGTACACTTCCTGCCCCTCATCTTTTCTGGGTTGTAAGTAGAATTAAATGAAATTGGCATTTTTGTCTTGTGGCCAATTCTGTTGTTTTGACTTCTTGTTTTTGTTTCCAGTTAGGCAAAGCTTAAAAGTATGTAAATATATATAAAATAATATAAATAAATACATTGTAAGTAATATGTGTGTACATATGTATGTATGCGTGCATGTATTATTTTACATAATAAAAAGTTCCAAAAATGCATACAGTCAGAAATGTCTTGCGTGTTTTGTTTTGGCTCAATGTAATATTAACCTGCCTCTTCTTCTAATACCATGGAGCATCATGGAAGTTGTAGCATAAGTGTCTTATTCTCAACTTTCCCCATATGGGTCAGATTTCCCCAGGGGGACTATTTTTCCTATAGTGCACTGCAATGGTTCAGCTGGAGTGGAGGACCTAGTGTATCCTTGGAGGAAGGGAGGTTCTATGGCTGTAGCTCTAACCTAAGGACTCACAGGAGTGAGCCAATCGGCACTCTCACTTAGCAGTGCTTAATTAGCACACCTGCAGCACCATGTAGAGAGGATTACATTACTCTTGATGTAGCCTGTGCAGAGTACTGGGATGTGAATGAGGTGCAGTAAGGCACCTATAGACACCCCACTTCACAGTAACCTTGTTTGTGTGGCTTGACTTGATAATAACTTTACTCTCAAGTCAGTGCACACATAATGTTACTGAGCTGTAAAATGTACACATGCTTAAATATGGCTTACTGTGCAGTAAATTACTGTGCAATAAGTTACTGCTCAGTAAATGCATATGTAGACATGCCCAATTAGCTCATACAAACAGGATTACTGCACAGCAAGGCATCTCCACATGTCTTACTGCACAGTAACTACTCAGCATCATGCAGGTAGCAAATTTATTCCTGAATTGGCAGAAGCTGCCATAATTACTGCACAATACAGGAATGCACATGTAGATATGCACCTGTACTGCACAGTAATTTTTGGTTAAAACCTAAGTTACTGTGAAGTAATGTTGCATATGTATATGTGTCCACTTGGGAGTAACTTTACTCCCAAGTTGGTGTGCACACAGAGTTACTGCACTGTTAAGCCTAAATATATAAATGCCTGTCTAAAAATGGCTTACTGTGCAGTAAATGCATGTGTAGATATGCCCGCTATGCCATATGTAGAACAGGATAGTGTTACATTACTTGAAAGGCTCATTTTGAGCAGAAAAATATTGAATTACAGGGAAGGTTCAGGCAGTAGGATGGTCACATCGGTACTTAAAACAGATAAATTGAAAAATCCTCTGGTACCTCAGCAAGACCAGACATGACCAACACAGCCCAAACAGTGAGTTCTGACTGGTACTGAAAATATAACTAGTGCAATTGTATTAGACATTCCAACAGATCTCCTACAGGCACCCTGACTCCGGAACTATCTTAGGGTATGAGTACATTGAGGTCAAGGCATGATCACACCATATGTAGGCATACCTGAGATAACTTTAACAAGTTAACTTGAGTACCAATGACCATGAAGCCATTTCAGAATGGGCTTTAGTTACTATAGAAGCACCAAGTGCCCTTGGCAGGTTTGTGCAACTCATTCTGAAGTCTGTGCTGGTGCAAGTATCCTGCTATTGGTACCTGAACTATCTAGAACAATATTAGTTTGAGTATACTTGCACAAGTTGAAATGCAATGTAGCTATAGCCCATATAGCTTAGCATCAGTATAAGACAAACACATGGACTAGGGGCAGAAATTGCACACAAACCACTTTAAGTGATCAGAAACTGGTTCAAACCTGTAACAGATGTTCAGTGCACATAAAGCAGTTGGAAATAAACCTGGCTGAATGTAGTATCAAATATATCTGATTTGGCTTAAACCAGTTTATGCAATGTCTGTCTCAGACCCCTCGCTGGTTTAAGATAAACCAGACACCCCCAACTGCAGACAGAGAGCAGAGGGATGGGTCAGCCCTGCTGTAAAGCAGAGAGCCCCTCCAATCCCAGAGAGCATGCTGCTTTACAGCAAGGCTGATGCATCCCTCTGCTCTCTGTCTGCAGTTCCAGCAGAGACTTGCAGGCACAGAGCATCTATCTGGCTACTCCCTGCTAAGCAGGGATTATTCTCCCCTCTGTTTTACCCAGACACCTCAGGATTAGCAAGCATAGCACATGCTGACTACAGTCTGTGCTGTGGGAGACAACAGGCAGACGGACTTTTTGGAGTTAATCAACAGGTAGCTTAATGTCCTTCTTTGGAAAAGCTGTTTAAAAAGAGCTCCATTAGTTAATGGAGAGAGGCTTTGTTTTCTTACTGGGTTGCTAAACACTGAGTTAGGGGTAATAAGCCTTCCCTGCTGGGCTGCTTGGGGGTGGGGGTGGTGAATAATCAGAGCATCCTGCTGAGGTCTGGCAGCACTCCCTCTCAACACAGCCCTGTGGAAGCAAGGGAAGGGATGCTCTAATGCCTCCCAGCTTCTAGCTTGAGCCACTGCAGGCATGTGTCTGCATTTCTGGGATGTCTGTCTGGTTACAAAACTAATTTAGCCTAGCTAGGTTAGACTAACCTGCAAAGATTGAATCAATTCAGGCTCAGGCTTTTTGAATGTCTGTCCCTAGCCATGGTTTCACTAAGTTACATTGCCTGCCAATTGCACCAAGAGCCTGTTTTGGAAAACGGGGATCTATAGGGCATAGGGTGCCCTGACCACAACAACTTTTCATTATCCTCACCCTCTACACTGCAGTGGAGATTCTGTGTAGACATAACTATCAAGGAAGTGGGATAACTGCTCAGGAGGTCAGCTTTATGACAGCTCTGTGCAGCTGGAGCACCTCAGAATAGCTGGAGCAAGACCAGTCAGGCCCAAAGTGTCCTCCTGTGCCATAACCCAGTACTCTTCTTTTCCTGCTGGCAGTAGATGTACAGTTGATGTATAACAAGGAAATAAAGGACAGTTGTAACAATTTAAGACTGAATGGTATTGTATTTTTCCAAGTGAAAGAGAGAAAGTAAAAAAGAAAGATACATTGTTTCACACTACTACAGAAATAAGACTGATCCAGGATTTTTAAAAATAAAGATTGTGAATACACTGTGTTTATATTAATGACTCACCATTTTCATTTAATAAAAGCATGAAGCCATGAAGCTTTGGACTCTAGCTAGAGTCTCTGCCTTTGTGGTTTTTATATTAGGTTTGAAATAGGTAGACCTCACAAGTTCAAATCCTGGTAGTGCCAATTTAGCCTTGCTTTATTCTCTCAGGCAGATAAATGGAATAGCATAAAGTTTACTATGTTATAGGTTTTTCAAATAAGACCTTTAAGACTTTCTGTTCTATGTGGTCATAAAAAAGATCCCATGATATTTTTATGTAAGTGAAGAGATTTACTTCTCTGTCCTTGCTGAAACTTCTCACTTAGTACTGAACATTGCTGGACTTCTGTTCTACTCCAGAGGTGGCTGCACTCAGACCTTTTGTAAGAAAATGGGGTTTTAAAATATAAATTATTATATTGGTATTAGTGTATTATTTAAAATGCTAGATAGCACTGACAAATGAGTAGCTATTGTCAAACAATAATCTGGGGTGAGATTTCATGATGGGGACTGTATTTGGTGTACCAAATATTTTGATGCCACTAGCTGGGTGCAGCTTGGAGAAAAGCTGTCAGGGGCTGATAACAGCTTCTTGAATCTGAGGTCAGTGTTGCACCTGCTCTAAATGAGCTTTAAGCAACCTGAGAGCTCAGCTAAACTCTGGTAGTTGTTTATAAACCCCAAGGGTGCATCCACACATACAGCCATGTGCGCTTGCAGTAGCTCAAATAGGAACAGCACTTTGGTGTGGGGCAAGTTGTGCCACTTAGGGCAAAATAACCATGCCCAGCTCCTCCTGGATTTGTAGCCAGGAGGGAGCTAGAGCCTGGGATCAGCACCTGTGCTGCTGGCATCAGAAGCATAAAAACCTGCCCTGGCAAGTAGTTCAGGGCTACTTGCTCTCAGGAGCTTCTGGGGCTCCTCACCTTTTTGTTTTTGGTCACCCCATCCATAACCTCACCAAGTCCCAGACCTTCTGGTCAACCTCCTCCTTTCCTGGCCAAGTGAGCACTGTACTTGACCAGCAAGGAGGCTCTGGCTGGGAAGGTGCGTGGAGACTATGGGGACTGCTTTCCTCTCACTTGTCTGTGCACGTTTATGGGCAGAGCACCAGTGGGCAGTGTCCATCGGCTCCTTGGATGTTTTTGTAGACCGGTGTATGTGGCACGGGGGGCTCTGCTAGGTGTCCCCCTCAGGTGCACTTATTTCCATGTTTTGACCCTTTGACCCACACAATACTCCTGTCCTTTTTTTTTCATCAGATGTCCCAAGTATGTTGTTGTAACATTCACCCATTAGCCCCCATACAATAAGGGCTACTCGTTAGCCAGGTGGGCCTTAGGGCCCATGGTATTTTGAATGTTAGAAATAGACAGGAGCTTCTGAAGCCTGGCCAATTGGTATCTGGGGACACTACCCATTGTGCCAGCTGGCTTGCTGAAACAGCCCTAACCTGGAGTGGCCCCTGGCACCTCTACCCACTGCAGAAGTCTGGCAGTGGGGGCTGCTGCCTAGCTGTGACCTGCCGCCACCTATTACAGCACCCACCTCCTTGGACCTACAGGCTCCTGTGGACCTGTAGCTTGCCAGACCCAGATGGGGGTACCTACTCTGCCATCTGGGCAGCTATCACCCAGAAGATGTGCTTCCGGAAGTGGCCTGCTTTGAACTGTCCAAGTATGTCCTCTTGGCCCCAAATGGCCAAGAGATCAGTTACCTTGTCTGCCCTCCAGCTGGGTCCCCAGTGCTGGTCCTGGACAGGCTCCTCTGCTCAGGTCTCGCCACTTCTCTCACCAGCAGAGATCCTGGTGTTCCTTGATTAGAAATTGCAAATTCTCTGATAAGAAACCCAAATTCTCTCATTAAAAGACCCCAAATAGTGTTCTTTTGCTATTAAAATGAAATATATAGAGAGATCATTTGGGCAATTTTTACTGATCTATTTACAAGTTTTAAGCAATTTGGAAGCCTACCAGTGCTTCTTTTATCATAATAAAATAAAATCTAAATATCTACAGTTTGGCATTGACTTTTGGCTACCCCCTTCACTCCCCAGGATGTGTATCACTGATATGCCAGTGCTCTGCCCCTGCCCCTCACTCTCAAGCCACAGGCTGCTCCCCACCCCTGTTCCCCCATTTCTGATCCACAGGGCCAGGTATGTGCATGAGGGGTTTGTAGGGGTAGCTTGGGGTTGTGGGCTTTGTGGGGGGACTGTGGGGGGAGCTGTGTGTGGGGGGGGGCTGCTCAAGAGGGGTGGGTCCCTTGCTCCACACAGAGCACAGCCTGCCTGCACTGCTCACAGACTCCCCTCCAGAGGCCACAGCCCCTCCCACAGGAGTCATAGCCCCCCACAGGGGCCACATTCCCCTCTGCAGGGCCCATAGGTCCCCCCCCAGTGACCACAGCTCCATCCAGGGGCCACAGTTCCCCCCACAGGGCTCCAACCCACACCACAGCAGCCACAGCCCCCCAACAGGGCCACAACCCCCCACTGGGGCCATAATCCCCCAATAGGGTTCATATAACCCCCACAAGGCCATTATGCCCCCCACAGGGCCCAAATTCCCCTTGCAGGGCTCACAGACCTCTGCAGGACCTAAAGCCCCCTCTAGCAGGGCCCAGAGCTGACCTGTAGCAGCAGTGGCTGTCAGGGTGCTCGGGGCCCTCCTGGAACATAGGCCTGGCCCAGCACAGCACCATGCACCTTTGGGCAGCTCCTGGCTGCTTGGGCTGTCATCTGGGGCCCTGTGCTGGTCACAGGGATTGCTCATCTGTTGGGCTGTGTCCTGCATTCATGGGCCCCATGTGCCATCAGGCTGGGCAGGTTCTATGCATTCAGTATCCAGCCTGGCACAACAGGTGGTCTCTGTGAGCAGTGCCATCCCCCAGGTGGTAGCCTGAGTGGCCCAGAGAATCCTGAAGGTGAACGGTGCCGTGCTGAGCCAGGCCATGCCCACATGATGGGGCACAGGCAGTGCCAAGTGCCAGGTGACTGGGGCTGATTCACGCTGCCCCACAGCTCATGGAGGGGCTATTCCAGGAAGGCCCTGAGCCCAAAGGCCCCTGCTGCTCCAGGGAGGGGGGTGGGGCTGGAGAGGCACCCACCCCTCCCAAGCAGCTCCCCCCCACAGTCCCCTCCTCCCCAGTCCCCCACAATCCCACAGCCCTGGGTATAGTCTCCTCCACCCCCAGTCCCTACCTACCTGGGGATGGAGCCCTGGTCCATGTTCCTGCAGCCTGCACTGCTCCTTGCCCCCCCACGTGTTGCAGCTACAACACCAGGGCAAGAAACAGCCATAGAGATACTCTGGTCAGCTACCAGAGCGTCTCTTCAGAGGACCCAAGCCTCCAGTTGCCCTGCTTTTTTTCTGCACCTTTTTTTTGATACCTGGATATCCAGGTATCAAATTTTGAGCCTGTGCGACTAATATGCAGTGCGGGATATGTTCTTTTGTTCCCAGTGTGCCTCATTCCACATCTCAAATGGCTTTGAGATGTGGGAAGTGGCATGTGTGGTCTTTTCTGGATGTGCCCCAAGAGGCCGTTTGTAGTGCAAGACAGCCAGAGCACAGTGCACCTGTGCAAGCAGAACATATGTATTTTCTCACATGTGTATTTTCTCCAAGCCTTCTCTCATGACTTCTACTGCAGGATGAACACAATCCATGAGTAAAGGCATTTGAATTTAGCTAAGTAAGTCATTATACTTTCTTGAATTCTGCTGCTTGATGTTGCTGCAGCATCAGTTATGTTCCTTTATCATAACTGAGTGAGGCACCCATTAGGCTACATCAAGATGGGTCTCTCCCCATTGTGACCAGAAATTTCATCTGGGACCTGAGACTGCTTCCTAAAGAATTTTTTGCCCAAACTGATTCCTAGCCATGAAAATTCTTAATTTAGATAAACAGGCTCTCTCAATAAAGCATCAGAAACTTCACTGAAAAACTCCTAACCAGACAAAAAGAGAACATGTTTTCCATATTAATAAGTACAGTATTTGTATCATCATTTAACATATGCAACATTCAGAATAACTTTCAAATATGGCCTCCTTCAAAAAAAAAAGAAAAAGAAAGAAAGAAACAAAGAACGAATGCACTGATTTTGAGTTTCACAATATATATTCTGAGCTACATGTATTCCAAACTGCAATCCTGGCTGTCTAAAGAATATCTGATAATAGTAAGAAGTCTATTTTCTGGCTGAATACAGTGATCTGTTTGCATAAACACCAGTGAGAGTTTACAAAGAATCCAAATGAAAAATAGCCAGAAATTGACAGCTTGAGCACCAGTAAGCATTAGCACCCTCTTTGCTAATTGCTGCTATCACAAATTAATGGAAGCCTTTTAAATCTCTTGACAGTAGTTATGTAGGATTCCATGGTTAAGAAAACTCTAGGCAGTACGGAACAGATGCCATCATTAATATGCAACTGCATATGCTTCAGATGCATATGTTTTTACAAGTTCCTTTTTTCCTTTTCTTTTCTGCTTGTACTGAAGTCTTCAGAATGGGTGGTCTGTGCTTTTCATTCTGTGTCTAGTAGTAAAGTCAACAGTCTTAACCCTTTCACTTCTGACCATCAGATTTCCAATCAAAGATGTTAACTTTTAGCAACGCTCCTTTTTTTGAATAACTTAAAAATCAAATCAAATCTGAGGAATCCATGTGTTCCACAGCCCTTGCTATGCTTCACTTCTAACTTTCCCAAGGCTTAAAGCCTCTCCTGAACTTCAGTTTTGTTTCTTCAGGGAATTCATCTTTTATTCTTTCAAATTTTTGTGGGTTTTGTTTTAACTAAAAGCAGCTGCTGCTTTTATTATGTGACTATAGTCAAGTTAACAGGACAGAACAATGTCTTTCTCATTCCCTCTCCAGCTCTAACAGGAACTATGATGATAATAAAGAATCCCACTGGAAAAATCGAGCTCAGTTTAAAATTGTAACTTATTCCTTACAGTAAGGAATGTTGTAAATAATTCCTTACCATTCCTCTTACCCATCTTCCTCTCTTCTTTCCTCATTTGCAATGTCTTTGTCTGAGTGAGGATGTCTCCTTCTTGTTACCTCCTCTTTTCTTCCATTTTCCATCTTCTATTTTTCCCCTCCACCAACCAAAACTAGCCAAGCCTAAGAAAAGCTGTAAACATCTCTTCTTTCAATCAGACAGAGTGCACCTTGGATTCTCAACAGGGACTTGATGTCACTTCTCTTGGTGGAAAACAGCTGATGTGCATCTGCCTTTGGGACTCATACATTACGCCTGAGTCACTGCTGGAAATCTGACCGAACATCCGTGAATTGAGGAGATGTACCAGGGAACCATATAGCAGAGCTCAGGCAAATGTTCCATCATTCACAGCTTCTTTCAAGTCACCTCTTCTATTTTCTATAGATCGCATTTGAATATCTAACTACTACTATCTAGGTTTTATGTTGCAGAGAACATGGCACCTAGAAAGAGCTTGACTCTGAACAGTGTAGTGCTTATTTCTGATCCCCGCGTATGCAGAGAACCTTACTGGATGTTTAGCTTAGGAAGATTAACCACAATACTCTCAGTGACTCCTTGAAATCTAATGACTTCTCCTCACTTACAGTATCAAATGCCTCATTCTTAGGATAATTTTTTTAAAGCTTTCCTCCCCTATTGAAAGTGAAAGTTTCAAAACAAGAAAAGGAAATGTGGTCAAAATAATGATGATTAGATTTTTTAAAATTAAAATCTTCATACAATTGAATAATGGAATATAGTTTTCAAAGGTCTTATATCCCTACCAAGCTTCAGGAGAATGAAAGTCCTAGCTGGGGACATTAAAAAAGGGGTCTCTAGCGGCTTCAGTTGCTTAGAAACCCTTAAAAGTGTACCCGGATACCAGCTGATGTAGTGACCTCTACCAGAGTTTACAGACAGCCTGAAGCAATAGATCTATAATGTGAAATGCCCTAATAATTTTAGCCAGTATTATCATCACTGATGCCAGTGAAGATAGTTTAAATGTCAGCTTTGTGAACAATATTATTCTTCATCATAGCATGTAAGACAACCGAGGAAGGAGTATCTTATCAAGGGTTACATACTCTGTTCTGAGTATTGTGTCATTTTAGGCAAAATTTGACAATGTACAATATTATTGAAAAGCATGTGATTATTTTCATTTGCTTGCAGGGTGGCTTCAAAGATTTTGAAGTGTTGATTTAATCTTAAACTAGTTATGTAAGAAAAAAAAGAGCTACTTGTTATTATTTCATGGTCCGAAATGCACAGAGATTAAGTAAACTTCCAAAAAACCCAATATCTTTTTGTAATATAGTATTATAAAATACATTATTATCATAAATTCTGTCATGTCTATAATAACATAGTTGTAAGTTATTTAATATAGTTCATATAGTGGTTTCAAAAACCTTAGCTTCATTTTTGGAAAGGCATACATTTCCATACCATAGATAACGACAACACTTTTTTCAACACTTCAGCATCAAATTTGCTCATCTATAGTTATTTCACTCTTAATGTAACTAATGACTCCATTTAAAGAGGATTGTATGTGAGAAAACATCAACTATGGTTTTTCTAAAGAAACCAAATTCAATTGTACTCTGAGATACCTACGATCTCTATTTAAGAACTCATACTGAGATGTCAGTTCAACAAGATCTCTTCTTATTACCCTGCAGATTATTTTATAATATCTTAAAAAAACAATGCTATAATAACATTAAGTTTGTATCAAAGCAAGTACTCAGAGGTTAAAAAGGCCTCAATTAAGGGGGAGAGCATGTGACTTTAATTCAGTCCCGTTGTGTGCATACATGGCAACACATGAATCTTTACTTATATGATTACATACTACTTTTCTCTTGATCTGGCATATATAATTGGAAAATTCCTTGGACTTCCTCTTCTTTTACTATATCTGTCACAAAAACTTGGGTAAATACTGTGCAAATATGACATGAATTTCATATCTGAAAATTACAGCCTAGCAAACAAAGTATCTGAAAATGAAAAGAATATGCTTTTTCAGCAATTTCAGTAACAAAAATTGTTCAAATTTTGGCACAAGGCAGAAAAGATATTAGCATCTGAATAAAAAATAAGGGGTATTTGTATTCTTCTCAGCCACACAGACAGTTCTGAAAATCTCATCTTGTGTGTTAGACCACAAAATAGAATGCGTAGGTGGACAACAAAACTAGAGTGTGTGCAGTAAATGTGCGTACTATGATGTAGTTAAATGTGAAATGATAATACCTTTGCTTTTGTGTTCTTTAAACATTTTATGGGTTTGCACAGAGAAGTTATGTTTTCATAGTTGGTATTCTCAGTGCAGAGAAGTTACATAATTCTGTGTTCCACAGACATTTTACATTGATTCTTTAGGACGAGGGACAGACATTCAAAAAGTCTGAGCCTGAATTGATTCAGTCTTTGCAGACTAGTCTAATCTGTAAAGCTTGAACTGATTTGGAGGTGGACAGACATTCTCTTTTCATTCTAGAAATGCAGGCATGTGATGAAAGGTGCCTTAAGGGGGGTTCCCTGAGTGGTGCACTATCCATCAGGCATGGAGCCCCTCCCTTCAACTCTCCTGCCACGACTTGGTGTTATGATATAATGAGAGTGTTCAGTGCAGTTCTTCTTCCTGGAGGGTCCCTTGGGGACAGCAGTACTTACAGTTTGGGTGTGATGTTCCACGGGGCTCCACCTTCCCTACACCCTGTCCACTCACCAACTGGATGAGTGACAGTAATGGTGGTTCAGCCATGCTCGCTTGACCTCAGCTTGCCTCGAGGGGGATCGCATATCTGGGTGGGTCCTGTAGGTACTTGTCAGGCTGCACCCCCCCTCGTTTTGATGAGTAGCCTTCCCGTTTTAGTGACTGGCAGGCTATATGAATGTAGGCTGGTGCCTACTTCAGTGCCTCTGAGTAGGGCGCTTTTGATCTTAAGCCTCTTCTCTTTCTTTTTTTTTTTTTTCAAATAGACCCCTGGGGAGGAGGGGGTGTGGAGTTGCCTCCTTTCCCCCAGCCTCCTACAGGTGCCTCAGATGCTTCTCCTCTTCTGCCTGTCAGCATTGAATCAGCTATGCTGCTCCTATTTTCTGCAGTAGCCTCAGTGCGTCTGGTGGGCTCACCACCAGTGTGCTCCATCTCCTCCTCCTCCATTCCCCAGGTTCCGGTGGGGCTTTTAGGGGGCTGTTTGTGGGGTTTGGGGCCTGCGGGGACTACCCTCTCCCCAACAGGAGCCTATGGGGCCATCTCGCTGCCACAAGGCACATGCCTGTAGTGGCTCAGGCTAGAAGACAAGGGCACTAGAGCAGCCCTCCCTTTCCCCCTTTAGTGCTGAGCTGAGGGAGGGCATGGTTAGGCCTTGGCAGGATGCTCTGATTCAGGAGCCTCCCACCCCTGAGTAGCCCAGCATAGAGTAGATAATACAGTATTTATCACCCTGTCCCAGGGCAAGGGGAAGATATGAACCCCAAAGGGTTAAAGGGGAACCCTGGAGGACAGCACACCCCAGGGAGAGTGAAAAGAAAGAAGAAATGAACAAAAACAGCTTACTGGTGGCAGGAACCGCAGCAGAGCTGGAAGCGGCAGCAGGAACCACGACGGAGCTGGAAGTGGTGGCAGGACCCACACGGCTCCTTAGCCATGGTTTTTTAAAAGGGGAAACAGCTGGGAGAGAGGGGGAGGAGAGACAACCCGGAAGGATAAGAAGGGGGAAGAACAGGGCAGAAGGGGAGGAGAGGTGGTGAGAGAGCATTGAAGGAAGATCTCCAGGGTCTACTAAGGAGGTGGAGGGGCTAGGAAATGCTGCTCACATCTCAGAAAAGGAACCTGAACTGTGCTGTCGTAGAGACAGTGCTGTTGAGCCAAGGAAGACCCAGGTGTCCTGGCTATATATAACCCTTGGGCCATGAGGAGAGCCTACAGCAAGGACCTCGTCAACTGAGGCAAAGGCCGGCGGACCTACAGAAAAAGAGGTATCCACACAAGGGGCCAGCTAAGACCCTCACAACCAGGACAGAGGACCCAGACAGGAGCCTGTCGAGGGATGGTTCCTTTACCGAGGGACATAGAGGGCACACATACATGAGAGTACCCTATGGGCTTAGGAAGGCAGCCCTAAGGGGGATGGGTATTTGGTAAAGGGGAGACCACAGTACTAGGCACTCTTAGGTAGTGATCTAGGGAGTGTTGTGAAGGGGCATAATTGTGGTGCCCATATCTTTTTGGTGAATTAATTACTATTATTATTGTTATTATTGTTTTGGACCCTGAAGTCAGAGTGAGTCAGGACCACTAAGGGCACAAGAGTCAAAGGGGGTCTGGGCTTACTGGACCCTCCTCCAGGGTCTAGCAGGAACCAGGAAGAACCCCTCATAGAGTGAGGGTTGGCTGCTGACAACTACTATAGCACACCGTCGAGGCTGGGTATACGGCGAGGTACAGGGAAGGTTGGAGCCTTGCGAAGAACATCACGCCTCGGCCTTGGGGCACCCAGAATCAGACAGTTGGACCCCTCCACCACTGAGATATCATCAAAGTTGTGGCAGGCAGTATAAGGAGGGGAGAAGACTACCTGAGGTAGGAGATCGTGGCCCCATACCCCTAAGGGACGGAGCGAAAAGTTATCATCAAGTCCCTGGGCCGGGCGGCGAGGGACCGTATGATTGAGGCCTGGCGGGTGCACACCCCTAACTCAGTATTTATCAGCTCATTAAGAAAACAAAAACTTCTCTCATTAGTTCAAGCTCTTCTTAAACAACTTGTTCCCAAAGAAGCTATGGAGGGATGTTACCAGCTACCTGTTGTTTCACTCCAAAAAGCCCTAAGCCCATACTCCCCTGTCTGCCTTTGTCCTGTATCCTATAGCATAGACCATAGCCAGCATGTGGTATACTAGCTAATTCTGAGAGGTGTCTGTGTAAGGCAGAGGGGAGGGGAAAATCCCTGCTTCAGCAGGGAGTGATGTGGGGGGAGGGAAAGAGCACGGGGAAGCTGGGCAAACCCTGCTGTATGTGCAATCTCTGCCAGAGATGCAGCCAGGGAGCAGAAGGGAGGGGCTAGCCCAGTTCTCTGGAGCAGAGAGCCCCTCCCAGTCCAGATAGCATGCCAGCATGTTGGGGGACTCTGATTTAACTTAAACCAGGAAAGGGTCTGGAACAGACATTGCATAAAGCAGTTTGAGCCAAATCAGATAAGTCTGATACTACATTCAACAAGGTTTATCTCAAACTGGTTTCAGCCATTTACAAGGTGGTTTATGTGCACTGAACATCTGTCCTGTTACAGGTTTAAATTATTTTCTGATCACTTAAACTGATTTACGTATAATGTCTGTCCCTAGCTTAGGTGAGTGGCCAGCACAGTTTTGGAGTGATGGGCTGGAACAATTCATTTCAGGTCCAAGGCAGGTTGGTGTTCTGATACAGCCACCACCACTCCTCACTACCTGGCAGGGACAAAGCTCCCCACTGCTGGGACACTGCCAAAATCCCCTGGATCCACAAACCATATCCAGTAGATTCACAGATGTTAGGGTCAGAAAGGACCTCAGTAGGTCATCGAGCCTGACCGCCTGCCCTGGGCAGGAAAGAGCGCTGGGGTCAGATGACCCCAGCTAGGTGCTTGTCCAGTCTCCTTTTGAAGACCCCCAGGGTAGTTCCACAAGCCAGATCCAGCCCATGGGCTGTATGTTGCCAATAATGTTTACTAGGTAGGGTTTTTTGGATCTAAAATGCATCATCTTGACTAAAACAAGTTTTGCTTTATGTGCAAAAAGAAATAAATATTTGCCTTGGGCTTATAGGGGCACATTTAAGGAATTACTGATGTTTCACATTTAATTTGTAAAACTCACTGTGGCTTTAGATGCCATCCCAAGCTGCCCAGACACATGTAATATCATGAGAGAAAAACTGAAGGAAGTTATAAAGGAAGGTTGTCTGAGAATAAGCAGTAATTTGAGGAATATACCACATATTGAAGTGCTGCAAATGCAAATGTAAAAACATCTAAAGTCTTTCTATCATGAATTAAAATACAGTGATGATGTAAAATAATCTACTCTTACAAAAAAGAATATGATAACATTGCACATTAATTGTGTAATATAAAAATATCCAGTGACTATAACAACATCCATATAATACTCAATAGCAACACATTTATTTTCCAAATCATTTTTATGCTGATGCAGCCTACTGTATGCTTTCCTTTGGGTTCTTCTCATGGAATATCAGATCCACTTCAAAGAAGAAATATGATTTCTGTAAGTATTTGTTAAGTATCCCGGAAACAAATAGTGTAGAAAACCTGAATCCAGGACTTAAAAATGTTTTGTTTCTGAAGCTGAATATCATGCTGGACTCAAATGAAATCATAACTTATGCTCAACTGTACAAATGACACATGAAAGTAACTCTTCTCACTATGATACCAATATTCAAGGTTCCTTAAGGGATGAGGAGATGGAAAAGATAAAGGCTCAGCATGTAGGTTATCGGAGACATTACATTCTTAATTGTTATTACCTTCCATTTCCCCAACCTCCTCCCTTTCTGTGTACACACTCACCTACCTACACAAATCCATGTATATATGATGTTGCCAATAGGTAACCATCTTGCCAAGAGCACAAACAACTGATAGCAGCACAATTTTCACTTCAGTGGCTTTACATCACCAACACAGCTTAGTTCATTTTAGCCTTGAAGCAAACAATTCCAGCTTAGTGGTACAGAGTACACACCCTCCATCTCCCAATCTGTATGTAATATTCCAGAAGGTAGCAAGTGAGGATTCTGATTCACATCTTGGCCTAAAATGTGTTACTTATTCTATGCATTTATTCATTTAAGTGATATTACTTTCTTAAGGGCTGAAATAGCTAATACAAATCAACAGACCAGACCAGACTAGAAGAAACAGAAGATATGGAATGTTCATTTTCTCTGGACCAGATAACTTGATACTCCTCTGTGCTGTATTTATTTAAAAAACCCCAAAAACAAAGCATTTGATTCCTCATATATTTCCCTGCAAGTCTGCTAAGCAGAATAATGGTTTCACTTGACTTTTTAAAGGAGACTAACGGAAATATTATTCTAGTCAGAACTAATCAGGGTGTAGGCAGTTACTCTGTAAACCTGTCTACACAGCATCTCACTCCTGACTTGCAATATTTTAACTATGATGGTCTTTAGTTTCACCTGGGCACTGATTGCCAATCATACAGAGTCTTTGTGCTTGTGGCAAATTACCCACAGGAATTAAGCTAATACCACTGAATATATCTCTCTTGTGACCTAACTCTAGACTTGCCTCCAGCATGAAAAGCTGGTATATTAACCTGATGTACCATATAGCCACACTCCTACCTCAGGCAAACTAATGAATGATTCAGATCAGTTTTTCATGGCTCCTGATCTGCATTATATTTCTGCAGCCTGGGACACAATTTCAAAATGTTGCATGTGAAAAGCATACACAAAATCTGCTCCTTATTAATGAAATTTGTTTACTGTGTTCTGCACGCATCCATTTCCTATTTCTTCTTGTTCTGATAGTCCAGTTATCAAAATGTGCTAGAGAAGCTAAGTGAATTCATGTTCTTTTAGCACAATTTTTACCTCCATTGAAAATATATGCTCTTCAAGCACTACTTATGAATAAATTATTTCCATTAACAAAATATGAAGAAAAATTATTTTAGATTCACAGTTTAACCTGTTCCAGATAGCTATGATTTAATATTTCCTATAGTAGTACTGTGGAAACAATCATTGCACAGAACTATATTAGATATACAGACATAAAAAAATAATTTAGATAGCTCTATTTCCATTCTGTCTCTCCGTCTAAATGTGGTGCCTACAAACAAGAAATTTCCCATTACTGCAATTCAAATATATGAGATAGAAAAACAGCATTTTGAATATGAGTTATTGGAAATAATTCTGAGCTTTACTAAGGTCAGGGTTCATTTCCTGCTGATAAAAACCAATGCTCTAGTGAAGACCACCGCTTATTTTTTTCCCAACCATATCACTGATCCCTTGGTCCCTAAAACAATAAAACAATCAAGTAACATAATAAAAAGGTGATCATTCTGGATAGCACATACAAGGACAAGACATTGTAGAAAGAGCCACAAAAGATTTTTCAAAAATGAAATAGGGAAATTAGATTCTTCACATTCATTGGCTTGCCGATGGAATACAGTATCTAAACTCTTTAGAAGCTTTTGAAAATCACACTCATTAACTTTTATCAGTCACATATTCCAGAAGAATTGGTCATACCGAAGTTTGTCATGTATTTAGCCAGGGAATCTCTGCCAGCTGCGTGTGGCTTTCCCTTAGGTTGTGAAATATTTTTTGCATCCCCCTTTCAGTAGAATGGGCTAATTTGGAATATTACTTACCCTGAGATTACTCTACCACAGACAGTAGGAAGACAAAACAACAGAATGATTTACTATATAGAAGAAAAGAATAATACAACAAAACTTACAACTGTTTGTTGAAAATAGAACAAAAAGATTCTTGCTCAGTCATCTGGTCCAGTCACCTAGCCCTTCTGAGAGTCCTGCCAGCGTTTCTAGAGACCAGTCTTCCTGCTGATCCTGCCATCCCTCACCACTGAGGACCTAGACTTCTTCAAAGCCTGAGAAAATCCACTGACCAATCCTATCATACAGCACTGACCTAACTGTCCCAGCCTCTAAGAAAGCACCACTTTTTTCTTTTTTCCGTAGAGCCTGCCTGCACCTCAGGAGTGAGCTGCTGGTAGGTCAAGCAGCCCCTACACTGTGGGGGACCCTGGGGATGGATATATCACAGCAATTTGTTATGTGGCAAATTAAAATACATCAGGATGTGATTTAGTTTGCTATATAACAAAGTCATTTAATTCGCAATATGCTGCCTCATGTGTAAAGTGTAATGCAATTAAACCACTAAAAAAGGGCAATTAAACCACTAAAAGGGCAATTCTGTCATGTGTACAAGTGCCCTAAGTCACTAGGAACAAATGGGTATGAAACACTAGGAAACTAAACACTTGGAGTCAGGTGCTTATACTTAAACAGGAAAGCATCTTTCCTGTTGAGTAGCCTCCTGAGTACTGAAAGGGCTGCTGCTTATAAGAAGACACTGTCACTCATACAGTTAGCTGGGGCCAGCTGGGGGTTGTTAGGTCACTGGCAACCAGACCCACTTAGGTAATCACCATTTGAAGACAATATAGTCTGCCTGATGCCTTGGCTCCTGAGAAAAAGATGGTTTTTCAGGTTTGTATGAGTAAGGTATGCCTTATCCATCAGCTTTTGCTCTCAGGAAGGAATAATACTCTATGGTCAGAGTGGTATGGAAACATCTTCTCTCTCTCTGTGTGTAGCTGGGGGCATGTTCCTTTTCCCTGGATCTCTTAGGTCCATCTTAATAACCTTGGACACTGACATCCCTTCAAGACCTGCTTTACCTGTGGGAGGTTAGAGTTCTCTTGGTCTTTCGGGGCACTATGCCTTGTAGTTGCATCATAAAGTTGATTAGGCCACAGCAGAAGTGCTTACAGTGCAGCCTGTCAGATTCCAACAGATCTGTGAATTCTGCTAAATACCTCGTCATAAGGACATGAAAAAGGCAAGGATAGAGTTGATTGTGTGGTTTTAGGAAAAGTATAGACAAGCACTTATATGGGATAGTTTGGATATGGATAATCCTTCCTTGAGCAGAAGGGTTGGATTAGATGACCTGAAGTGGTCTCTGTCAGACCTCTTGGGACCTCTTGAAGTCATCTAGTCCAAATTGTATGATTCTATTGGCTATGGCTATCTTTGACCTCTCCGACTAAGGGCACTTGTACACACCACAGGTTTTAATCCTCATCAAATTAAATAGGTTTATAAAATTTAAACTTATTTATTTTGGAGTGTCACAATAGTGTTTGCACACACTAGGTTTTCGAATGAATTATGCTTTGGAGCATTGCATCTGTGTTTTCACACACTAGGTTTTTTAACAAATTAAACCCAGTTCCCAGCCAGGGCCGCAGGAGAGGGGGTAGTCCAGTGCTGTCCCCCTCACTAGCCCAGCGCCCCCCGCACACACCTCATGCCCATTGCCCATCCAAAAACTGCAGAAGAAAAAAAAAACAGCAGTAATTCAAAAGTGAAAGCAATTCAAAAGGGTGAACTGCAAAAAAGTCGCAGTGCCTTCTGGTGGACAAAGAGGCTCATTACAGGTCTTTGAGTGCTTTTGTGTTTGCAAACAATGAATCCATGGACACAATGCTTCAATTCTTGGTTAGCCAAACTAAACTATGTCCAAGGAGTTTTAGTTTAATGCACCAGAAAGACTTCTAAAATATCCAGAAAACCTGCTTGCGCAAACAGTCATGCAGTTGTAGTGCAAGAAAGGGCAAAACACATGGCGTGTACAAGGGCCATAAATGAACAGGCCCATATCCAGAGCTAGGCTTCTGGTGGCAACTTTTGGTACAAGTGTGGAGCAAATATTATCAACTGAATAGCAAATAATACAAATTCTACTGTAGCTACCCTGTGTTTAATTCCTACGTAGTACTTCTTTTTTGAATTCCTGGAGCTCTTAGGAATAAAATGCCTTCTGTCCAGACTACAATTACTTGGGCATTTCTTGTTTGTTTGTTTTTTTGGGGAGCTCCATAGACTTTGAACAAAGGTAGGAGAGATATCCTTCTTTAATATTTGTTCACAAGTCACAAAGGATATGAAGACAAATGCTTAATTCCTCCAATCTATTTTTGTCTAACTGACCTTAAAAATTGAGCCTTTCTTTTCCTGTAAAAAGTTGTATTTATATATTGTTGTAATACATTGGCTGTTTCCTGTAGTTATCCAATGAATACATTGTTACAAATGCTATTATCAGGCCATTCACATTTTCTCAGTATGCAGCAGGTTTTACATACATAGACTGTTTAATTAATTTCCTGATTAATGCTTTTTTTTATTATGCTGCTGCCATTTGGCAGCTGTTTTGACAAAACTGCCTTCCTCATTACAGAAGTTCTACTTGTGAAAGCAAGTCAACCATAGCAAATGGGCTTATTGAATTATCCAGCTCACCAATTATATAGTATAAAATTATTCATCCTGATATAATTTGATCAGGAAAAATCATTTATCTTTAGTAACTGTGTTCAATTAGATATTATTCTGCTGGATAGGTGCAATTTTGCAAGTGTCTGTAGTTAGAGAACTTTTAAAAATTTACTTGAACACTGAGTTATTACCTATTTTCTGATTTTACTTCGTTATCAAAAGGTTAGTTTCTGACTAATCGCTCCACCGAGCCCAATTCATTCAAAGCTTAAAAAGCAACACTTAGCCATTTCAGAACAAAATGCCAGATTGGTACATATCATTGGTAAAACAGTTTTGAAAAGAGCTCATTCCAGATATATTTCAATGTATTTATAAATGAATTAATTCCAAATCAATATTGTTGCTGCTTACTCGAATTAGGATGATTTAGCTGTATGCTTTACATGGTTTTTGGCATAGCAGTAGCTATGTTATAATTAAGACTATGTTAATTTTAATTCTAAAGTTTTATTTTATTTATACTTTCAAATTTAGAATGGATCTTACTCTCCGATGCATTAAAAAAAACTCCACTAGATAATAAGTAACTGGTTATTTATTATACATAAACTTTTTTTGCTAAAACTCCATCCTTCTCTGGAACCTATACGGAACATCCTCAAGCAATTACAACACGTGCTAAAAGAAGACACAGCTCTTAAACACATCTTTCCAGAACCACCCATTCTAGTCTTTAAACAAACACTGAACCTTGCCAGCTTCATAACCAAAAACAAACTTTCTATGGCCCAAAGCACGCCGAATGAACCCAGATCATAACTGGGACAAAAAATGTAAAACCTGCCAACACAACTCCACCACTGCCACAATAACTACACCCCACAACAGAACCATCACCATTTCTGGATCCTACACCCTCATTTCCAGAAATGTAATATATCTCATCCAGTGCAGTAAATGCCCTGATGGGAAATATGTAGGAGAAACCAAACAACAATTGTGTATCAGAATGAATCCACACTGAAAATCTGTCAAAGACAAAAAATACCCAAATACTTGTGGATGCACACTTCTCACAAGGTCACCACTCTCTCCAGTTTCTCAGTTCTAATCCTCAAAGGGAATTTTCAAAACACTTTTCATAGATGAGCCTTTGAACTTAACTTCATAAATCTATTGGATTAAAAAAATCATGGACTAAATACAGACATTTGTTTTATGGCATATTATAACCTGCCATCTGATTCCCCCAGGTAACCTGTCTGCATTTTACGAGTTACATTTTATCACCTTCTCCCTCTTCCCTGCCACAACTGCCTTTTTCACATCTATTGCCTCCCATTCCCTTTGATCATTAATGACACACATTTGCATTTTCACAGACCTGTATTTTGCATTTTGGCTTTTATTCTACCCAGGAAAGCACGCCAATGCCAACAGACTTTCCCTAAGTCTGGTAAAGGTTGTTTGTGCCTGAAAGCTTGCAAAGAGCATTTTTCCAGCTATTTAGTTGGTCTAATAAAAGATATCATATCTACCCAAAAACCCTTGTCTGCCTATTTCCTAAAAGACAACGCTTGATCTGTATGGCAAATAATGGTAGAATGCAATGGCAAGCCAAGCGAAGCTAAAACTATTTTATGGGCAAAATTATTTTTCTAATGGGCTACACATGAATACTTTAAATATCGATGATTTTGAAAGTGTTATTAGTATTTATCTTATGATTCAGTGACAAGATTTTGATCTATTTCAGGCCGTTAAGTAGGTCAAACCAGTGAAGTTTGAACTACTATAGAAATTACTTATCTGGCTTAACCACTACAGAAAGATGTTCAGGTAAGTAAGCAGAATCACATTTCACTAGTGAGCCTTAGCCTTATCCCACCATGTGCTTACTTACCTAAAATATACTTTTAACATTCTTAGGCTGTGGTTGGCACCTTTTTGGAGTCACAGACCACAACAACCTAAGCCTGGTCTGAGTTAGACCAGTGTTCTGCCCTGGCCACTTTGGCTTTTCCCAGCTGTTCCTTTCTGCACCCCCTGGCTGCTGTACAGATGGAGCTCCCAGCTGCCTGGTCCCAGCCTTGGCACGGGCAAACCTCTCTGTTGCCAGAATGCTGCTGACCCCTTCTCTTTGCTGCCAACATCCTGCACTAGATGATGCTCAAGAGCTTTCTGAACATCATTAAGCTTCACAGAACCCTGGAAAGATAAGAAAGTATTGTTAGGCCCAGTCTACACCTACATGAGGTAGGTGATAGTGCCTGTTTGCAGTGTGAGTGTGTGGGCACATGCAGATGTGCTACTCAGATCCATGAGATCTGAGAATTAATCCACCTCCTCTTTCAATTACATTCTAAAATACATGGTTCCACAGACCTCAACAATTTTTCAATTAGCATAGATTTATCTGTTTAAATTCGCTGATGATACCAAAATTTGGGGTGAGGTGAGCACACTAGTAGGGAGGGAAAGACTGCAGCAAGACTTGGATAGGTTACAGGGGAGGGCTAGCAAAAACAGGATGCGCTTCAATACTGACAGGGTGCTGCACTTGGGCAGTAGTAACCAGCAGCACACTTATAAGATGGGAAATGCCCTTCTTGAGAGCATGGGAGCAGAAAGGGATCTTGGAGTCATTACTGACTCCAAGATGAACATGAACCAACAATGCGAGGTCACGGTTGGCAGGGCTAACCAGACTTTGTTGTGCATCCACAGGTACATCTCTACCAGGGACAAGGAGGTGATCCTCCCCCTCTGTGCAACACTGGTCAGGCCACAGCTGGAGTACTGTGTCCAGTTCTGTGCGCCCCACTTCAGGAAGAATGTGCACAACATTGAGAGGGTCCAGAGGAGGGCCACCCGAATGATCCGGGGACAGCAGAGCAGACCCTACAATGAGAGACTGCAGGACCTGAACCTGTTCAACCTTCACAAGAGAAGGCTGAGGGGGGACCTGGTGACCATCTATAAACTCACTAGGGGGGACCAGAAGGATTTTGGAGAGACCTTGTTTCCCTTAGCGCCCTCTGGCATAACAAGGAATAACGGCCACAAGTTGTTAGAGAGTAGGTTTAGAGCAGACATCTGTAAGAACTACTCTGCAGTCAAGGTGGCTAGGATCTGGAACCAACTTCCAAGGGAAGTGTCTCCCTGGGGGCCTTTAAGAGGAGGCTTGATGCCTACCTAGCTGGGATCATTTGAGCCCAGTTTTTTCTCCTGCCCAGGCAGGGGGTTGGACTTGAAGATCTACAAGGACCCTTCCGACCCTACTTCTTTGATTCTATGATCTATTCAAGGGGATTCCCCCACCTTCTACATTTACTTACCCTATTCACCACTTCACCTCAAATACAAATATTGTTAAATGTATTATAGCAACTATTTCCCAGGATGAAATTGGGTGGATTTCTCTGTAAAATAATAACTCTTATGAACATATTGGGAGGTTAATTCTAGGCTACTTACTGTATATATATTCACTCAATTAAATGGCCTGCTTTCCAAAATTGCTGAGAAACCAGCATCCATAGAGTCGAAAACGCTTCACTTTTGAAAATAAGGCCATTTTCCTTTTTCTTTCTTTCTTTCGTCCTTTTGTTCTGTCTTTTCTTTTCTTTTCTTTTCTTTGGATGGCCTTGCCTCCTCCTCGCAGCAGTGACATCCTGGTCCTAAGCCTGGACAGACCCCTGATCTGCTGCCTGCGTGCCAAGGCAATTACATGATATGTCTATAGCACATGTAAAGCACATGTAAAGTGCTATGGACATACCATGTAATTCCACTGCAGTGTGAATATGTGACAGCAGGGGAAGGAGCCCTCCTGGCTGGATTTGGACTACAGCTCCCAGAGATACTGGGGTTGGAAAGATGCAGGAAGAGGAAGCAAAATAGACCAGGTCTCTATGTGAAAAAGCTCAGCAGAGGGGAGTCATGTGGCATGAGTGCAGAAAGGCAGCAGCAGTGCTAGGGCTGTAAGTGGCAGCAGTGGGCTCAGAAAGAGCTCAGACAGATGGCCACTAAGCATTTTTTGTACCAGAGACTGGTTTGGAGCCCCTCTGGAGTTCTTGGAGGAGTTTAAGTTCTCTCAAGTGTATATAGCATTGTGTTGGCTTGTGACCCTATTCTCCAGCATCTTCTTGTGACCCTATTCTCCAGCATCTTCTGTATAAAATTGGGAACCATTCTTTTGAGTTCCTGTGCCTATTTCTGGGGTTGCTGAGTTGATTACACACATTTATCATTGACTGCTTGTAGAAAATTCCTGCTTGTGCTTATATGGCCAGCAAACAGGGACTACCAACAGAGGTGACACAGAATGCAGCCAGGGACCCTGCCCTGCTGCTGCCTCCAGCCCGGAGCTCCTGTGAGGCCTCCACCCAGACAGACCCCTTGGATGGGACTGCAGTGCCCTGACCCCCTGTCTGTGGGGGTTGTCTGGTGGGACCTCTGAGGCTTGGGGGTAGCATGGGGGCGGGGTGTTCCCTTGCCTGGCCCACATGTGCCTGGATTGAGGCCCTGGAGGGCAGGTGAGGGAACTCCAGGCAGAGGTGAGCAGGCTGCAGGGGATCAGGGCTGCAGAGAATGAGATTGATGGATACTTTCATTCTCTGCAGGACAAGACACCTATTGCAGAGACATCACTGCAGAGTCCCATGGTTGCTGAATGGAGGATGGTCACCTCCAGACCTAGACCACATGTGGCTGTGACCGCTTCTCGAACGTAACTGGGGAACAGATACATAACCCAGGCAGCACTGGCGGATGATGCAGCAGAGGAAGCCCCAATAGAAGACACGTTTGCAACAAATATCAGGAAGGCTGAGTGACAATTGAGCAGCCAGAGCAAGAGACACCAGGTCATCGTAGTGGGTGACTCTGTCCTGAGAGGCACAAAGGGGCCTATCTGTCAACCGGATCCGATGGCATGAGAGGTTTGCTACCTACCTAGAGCCAGGATCCAGGGCATCACAGCAAGGATTCCCAACCTCATCTGGTACTCTAATTACTATCCCCTGGTCCTCATCCATGTGGGCATGAATGATGTGGCCAGGAGTAGTCTAGACCACATCATGAGTGACTACAGGGCTCTGGAGGCCAGGCTTAGGAAGTCAGGGGCACAGCTGGTTTTCTCGTCCATCCTTCTGGTCAGTGATTGCCATCAGCATCAGGATGCCTGCATCAGTGAAGTCAAACTACGGCTCCAGAGTTGGTGCCATCATGTGGGTTTTGGCTTTTACAACCATGGTCCACACTTGCATTAGAGAGGCATCCTGGGACGAGGTGGTCTTCATCTCTCTTCTAAAGGAAAAGATCTGTACTCTTACAGGTTGGCTGATCTCCTCTGAAGGGCTTTAAACTAGGTTTGTCAGGGGACAGGGAGGCAGAGGATAAGGAGAACCTAGGATCAGCAAGCCACAAGCAATGCACTGGATCAGTCCAGGTAAGCACTAGGGTAACAACTAAGGGGCCCAATAGTCATCAGGAGAGGGAGGTACCAAGGGCACCCACTGGGGGTGTTAAATGTCTCTACACTAATGCTAGGAGCTAGGGGAACAAGCAGGAGGAACTTGCACTCCTGCTTGCAAGCAACAATTTCGACTTGGTTGGACTAACTGAAACCTGGTGGGATCCTACTAATGATTGGGCAGTAGGCATTGAGGGTTACAGGTTGTACAGATGGGATAGAGTGGGGAAAAATTGTGTGTGGGGGGTGTTGCTCTTCATGGTAAGGAGCAATATACATCCTCTATAATCAAGATGGGATCAGAGGAGGGCCAAACCGAGGTTCTGTGAGTCAGGATACAACGGGGTCAGGGGGAAAGGGACTTGCTAGTGGGGGGTCTACTATACAGTGCCACACCAGGAGCATGAGATAGACCTGGAATTCTCCAGATAGCTTTCAGAGGCTGTATAGTTGAGAGATATGGTTGTCATGGGTGACCTAAACTACCCTGACATCTCCTGGGAGAAGCAGTCAGTCAAATCTAATTGCTCACGTAGGTTCTTAACTTGCATACAGGACCTTCACCTAATGCAGGAGGTATACAGTCCCACTAGGGGAAACACCTTGCTGGACTTGGTGTGAGCTACAGGGGATGACCTGGTGGGGAATCTGCAGGTACAAGGTAACTTAGGAGATTGTGACCATCAGATGATTGAATTCACTCTCTGGTGGAGGGTGGGTAAATTAACCAGCAGGGCCAAAGTGCTAGTCTTCAGAAAGGGTAGCTTCAGTGTGCTCAGGAGATCAGTTAGTGAGATGTTAAAGCTCAAGAGCATTGGTGAAATGGGAGTCCAGGAAGGGGTCGTTCCTCACGGGAGCGATCCTATGGGCACTGAAGGAGACAATCCCATTGTGCATAAAAGGGGGCAAAGGGGCCAAGAAGCACTCTTGGCTGAACAGGGAAGTCCAGGAAGGCCTAAAGGCAAAGAAAGAGTTATACAGGCTGTGAAAACAGGAGGTAGCTACCAAGGAGGAGTATAGCGCCCTGGCTTGCACTTGCAGGGAATCAGTTAGGAAGGCCAAAGCAGGATTGGAACTTAGGGTGGTGACAAAAATTAAAGACAACAGAAAGTCTTCCTTCAGGTATAGAGGGAGCAAAAGGATAGCATAAGGACAAACTAGGGCAATTGATGACAGAGAGGGGGAACAAAGCTGAGCTCTTCAGTAAGTTCTTTGCATCTGTATTCCTAGACACAGACCAAGACAAATCTCCCAGCTGGATCATAGATAGACACAGTAGGGACATCAGTCCACCAGCTGTTAGCACAGAGTTAGTGAAGGGGTACTTGGAGGGACTGGATGTGTTCATCTGGATGTGCCTGGATGAACTTCATCCAAAGGTGCTGAAGGAATTGGCCAGTGTCACAGCAGAGTTGCTGGCACCGCTGTTTGAGCACTCATGGTACTCCAGTCAGGTCCCAGAGGACTGGAAATGGGCCTATGTGGTCCCTATTTTCAAGAAGGAGAGGAGGGATGAACCAGGAAATGATAGGCTAGTTAGTCTCACCTCTATTTTTGGGAAAACTCTGGAAAAAATCATTATGGATTACATTTGTGGGAGCCCAGCAGGGGAAATAATGCTGAAAGGAAATCAGCACAGGTTCATTGCAGGTAGATCCTGCCTGACTAACCTTGTTTCTTTTATGACCAGGTCACAGAATGCTTAGACGCAGGAGGTGAAGTACATGTCATCTACCTAGACTTTAAGAAGGCCTTCAATATGGTATCTCATTCCATTCTTGTAAATAAACTGACAGGCTGTGATGTAGATGATTACACAGCCAGGTGGATGGCAAATTGGCTTCGGGGTTGCACCCAGAGAGTGGTGGTGAATGGGTCAATATTGACATGGAAAGATGCGAGCAGTGGAGTCCCACAAGGCTCGGTTCTTGGACCAGTGCTATGCAATGTCTTCATCAGTGACTTGGATGAGGGCGTAGAGAGCACCCTGTCCAAGTTTGCAGATGATACCAAATTATGGGCCAAAGTTGAACACCCAGATGAACATATCCAGCCCTTCCACACCAGAGGGTAGGGAATGGATCCAGGCAGATCTGGACATGTTGGAAAAATAGGCAGAACAAAACAGGATGCAGTTCAACAAAAACAAGTGCAAAGTGAAGACCTGAGCAAAAAGAACCACCAACACACTTACAGGCTGGGGAACGACCTTCTCAGCAGCACAGCAGTGGAAAAGAATCTTGGAGTCATAGTTGACTGTCTTGTGGCTGCCTATAAATTCATCAGGGGAGGGCAGCAGGGAATAGGAGATGCTCTATTCACTAGGGCACCCCCTGGAGTAACTAGAAACAACGGCCACAAATTGGCAGACAGCAGATTTAAGTTGGACGTTAGAAAGAACTTCTTCACAGTAAGGGTTGCCAGAATCTGGAATGGGCTTCTAAGGAAGGTGGTGCTCTCCTCTACCTTGGGGGTCTTCATGAGGAGACTGGACAAGCACCTAGCTAGGGTCGTAGGGGGGTCAAACTCGATGACCTACTGAGATCCCCTCCCACCTTATTATCTATGAATCTAGAAAACTTCCCATTGCCAGAGTGGAAAATTAGACACCTGCTTGCAGTAAAAGATGATTGACCTCTGGAGGAGCACTAGTTTACCCATGGTCAGAATAGGATCAATCTCCTGGGCTAAATGTGAATGCAGGAAAAGCAACTAGTAAGGTTTAGTAATCTAGGAGGCAGAAAAGGTTTGGTGCCCTTGTCTTTAATCTGCTAGACTCTAGGAGTTAGAGCAACAGTTCTGGGTCAAATTGACAATAGCCAAGCCATGACCCCCCCCACAATAAGTTTAAGGAGTTATTGAAACAGTATCTCACCTCATTTGTATTTATTAGGTTAGAGGAAGTTTATTTCTGGAATGGAAATCTATTTGTGGCAGGAAATACATTTCTTTAAAAAAAATAGTCTCAGGGCAGCCAACATGGGTCAATGTAAAAATGATTCTAAAATCGTGGGTAATTGCAAAGTTTTTCTCAGAACTTTCACTCAGAAATAATTCATGGATTATGCAGACCTGTTTAAAATCGTGAAGCTCAAAAGGATTTCTTTCCCCCCCCTCTAATGCTTCAAGTTGGCTATCGGTCAAAAACCATTCTAAAGGCAGTTAAGAATCTAAAGTAGTTTTAAATGACCATTCTTGCTCCTACCTACTGGATACAAAAAAGGAAACCAGTGAAATGTCTTTCGTAGTCTAAAAAATTTTGCATTTTTATGTCATTTAAAATTTCAAAACCCGGATGAAAGGGATCTAGCTGTATAATCTCTGAATGTACATTAGAGTACAGGCTGTTCATTTAGAACACTATTCTGTCAAGCCCCAGAGCGTACTGTAAAAAGGAAGGGTTTTAGGCACTTCCCCTTTCATTCCCCCAATTTTTTGTAGCTTGCATAATACCTTGGCAGAATTATAGCTTCTGTGTTTAGGGAAGTTCAGGGATTGTTCCCTGATTATTCCCCAAGGTGCTCTGAAAGGGATAAGGAGAATGGTGGAAATGCAGCTTTGCTCCTTCCTATTGCTATCAGCAGAATTATTAGATCATTAATGATACTGGATTGAATGTGTACAATGCAGTTTAGAGTGAATGATACTACAGTGTACTACACTTAGTACATGTGTAAGTGACATAGGGGATGGTTGTGAATGCCAGATCCTGCTACACTGGCCATTTTTAAGTCAGTTAGTGATAGGTAGATTGTTTCATAGATTTCATAGATTTCATAGACATTAGGGCTGGAAGGGACCTCGGAAGATTATCGAGTCCAGCCCCCCGCCCAAAGGGCAGGAAGTCAGCTGGGGTCATAGGATCCCAGCAAGATAAGCATCCAATTTGCTCTTGAAGGTGTTCAATGTAGGTGCTTGAACCACCTCCGATGGCAGACCTTGGGGGCTTGGACAGTAAAGAAATTTTGCCTTATGTCCAGCCTGAAACTGTCTTGTAGTAGTTTCTGACTGTTTGACCTCGTCAGCCCTTGGGGCGCTCTGGTGAACAAATGTTCCCCCAGATACTGGTGGTCACCCCTGATAAGCTTATAGGTGGCCATCAGATCACCCCTGAGCCTACGCTTTTCCAGGCTTAAGAGCCCCATGGTTCTCCGCCTGTCATTGTAAGGTCTATTTTCCTGACCTCTGATAATGCATAGCTCTCCTCTGGACTCTCTCAAGCTTCTCCACATCCTTTTTGAATTGTGGAGCCCAAAACTGGACGCAGTACTCCAGCTGCGGCCTCACCAAGGCCGAGTACAAGGGGAGAATGACGTCCCGGGATTTGCTTGAGAAGCATCTATGGATGCAAGCCAGCGTTTTGGTCGCTTCACTAGGCGCAGCATCGCATTACAGGCTGTTCATTTTGTGGTCAATGATGACCCCCAAGTCTCTTTCTTCCATAGTGCTAGCCAGCAAAGCACTGCCAAGCCTATAAGGATGCTGAGGTTTTTCCTCCCAAGGTGGAGAACCTTGCAATTTTTGGTGTTTGATCAAGCAAAGCCCCCTAATAACCTCCCACAATCTCTACCCTGGTGTAAGTGTCTGTGTGACGGTAGACTAATTTTGTTTATCATGTAAACCATATCCCAAACATTTCTAGAGTTGATGTCATATTTTTTTCCAGAGAGTTAAAACAGAACAAAGATGAACTGAATGATAACAGCGACAAGAGAAGTTTTCATCTGAGGTTTCACTTAAGCCTGGAGGTGTCTTTTGTTTTTGAGAAATAGAACTGAAATACCAAATAACTTTCTTAAAAATGTGCAGGTATTCCATAAAAATATGCAAATAATTGTGTGGGGTTTGGGGGGGGAGGGTTGTAATTTTTTAGATTGTAAATATCATAACAGATAATCTTCCTTTCTTTAATATGTAAATATGAAGCATGTCTACATGAGATGCTATAAAGCACAGTAGACTAATTCTACTGTGCATTAGCACGGCAGGCAAAAAATATGCTAATGTGCTAATGCTCAGTAGAATTAGTCTACTGCACATTAGTGTCACAAAAAAGCATGCACTGATGCAACTGAACACTCAGTAGTGTTGATTATCATGCATTATATTAGTACATGTTATTACAGGTACTAAACTTAATTCGCTGTAATTATGATGCTTTAATGCATGTGTAGATGTGCCTACTATCCCCTTTCCAGTGTCACTTAGAATTAAGGCCTGGACAGCAGTATGTTTACACAGGTGTAACCAATGAAAAGAATCAGGGATAAACCATTATTGGTGTAAGTTACATCAGTTTAGGTATTGTCTATCTGCCTCTATTAAAATGCAGTTGTATGATAAAAAAAATAATAAAACAAAACTGTCTGTTACTGTATTAGCTCTCCTGCTCCTTAGTGATGAGGGGCAGTTAAAAAAAACTAGCTGAGGGTAGGTATCCCAGGTCATCTGTCTGTTCCTGATTATGGTGTCATTTATATTAGTTTGCAAAAATGATTTACATTACTCTGGGTATGCGATCCAGAGCCTTTGCCTAATGGCCCATCATTAGAGCTATGTATATTTTGAATTGAGTCATGTTAATTAAATTATCTAATTTAATTTTGGGGACCTGAAGTAGAGAAAGAAAAAAATCACCAGCAAAAATGGAAGACTCCAGAATGACAGTGACATTTCACAAAAATAAAGTACATAAACAAGCTCAATTACGCACCTTCTTTGGGCTGGATAACCCCAACACCTTTGCACCAGAAGAAGTGATATCCAGGAAAAGGTGTAGCCCTCTGTGTGTGTGCATACGCATGTGTATGTTTTACAATACTCTGCACATTTTTGTGTACAATATAACCATAGGAAGAGCAAGAATTACTGTAAGAGCTGCAGATGAAATATTGTGACACTCAAAATTTCAAGTTTAGTAAAAGTCAGACTTCGGAAACTTATATACTGTATCAGGAATTTAAGGTACATGCCCCACATACAGTCTTTTCTCTACCTCTTAGAACTGGCAATAGCCAGTGGGAATAATCTGTAAGCCTTCCAGCTGTATTTAGTGTGTTAAATGTAGCTGTACTAAATGGTACAGCTAAATGGTAGAGGGATTCATTGGAAAGCTTTGGCAGAACTGTACTTGTGGACTGAGGTTACCTAGGAAGACCAGGCCCTTCTGCCCGAACGCTTTGTATGGGTGATCAAAAAAAAAGGGGGCACATGTACCTTGAGAGATTTGGCACCCCTCATTCCAGCTCTGAATTGTGGAGGTTGTGACAATAGCAAGGCAATTCTGTCATCTTGCCATGAGAGCTGTCAGCAACCAGTATGGTCCGTTGCTTAATAGATAGGTAAGTGAAAGCATGGGGTTAGAGGCATAGAAGTGGGGGGGATGGAAGGGGCTCAGAAGTAAACTATTTGCTTCACTGTAGAGCATATGTGAGTAGCTCTGGTTTTGTGCAATCCAAAAGCAAAGAAAAACTCTGTGTTATAGTTTGTCATTAAATCATACAAAGTTAGGGTTAGAACGGACCTCAGGAAGTCCTCTAGTCCAACCCCCTGCTCAAAGCAGGACCAGCCCTAACTAGATGGGCCAGGCTATTTCAGCTGTTCAAGGGTTAACAGGGAGATTTGACTGCCTCCACAGGTGGAACTAATTTCTGGCCCCGCTACACCTGGGCCTAACAGGCTTCAACTCAAAATGGTGGGAGAGTGCTTGAGGAGGGCATCTTAAGGATTGGGAGTTTTGCTTGTGGAAGAGGAATATGTGAAAGGAAAGAAGATTTCTTCTAGAGAGAGTGGAGATGAGTAGTAACTCTGAGCAGTGGTAAAGGATTAAGAAAATCTGGTTTTGATTGTTTTATGCTAGATCCCTTGGCTGGGACTCAGAGGAGTAGACTAGATTCTCCTATATACTAATGCAGAGATTAATACAATTGTAAGAGACAAGCTCAAGAGAGAAGAGAATATTAGCAATCCAGCCAGCCTTTGGAGCAATACTGTGCCATCCAAAATAAAAAAGTTACTGGTGGTCTAGAAGGGGGAGCTGAGATTAGAATAGCAACTTTCTACAAATGTTGGGGGGTGAATCACTGCCAGGCAATGTTAACTCAATAATTTTGTTAAGGCTGTCTTGTAACTGTACTTCATAGTTCTTTTGATTATTTGGGGGTTTTTTTTAAATGGAAAAAGAAATCTTTTGTAAGCATTTGTAGTTATTTATGTAGCTATAATTGTTAAGCTTCCAGGTAGGACGTTCCATGATTCCTACGTGCTCCTCCCTGTTCCTGTACGCGCTCTATTACACAGGGACGGGGATTCTAACTATGCTTTGAAAACTTTGGAGCATAAAGTGACTAGCAGTGCCAATGAGAGACACCACAGGCATATTCCTGATGGTTTTGCTGTGGTAATTTTCTCAATGTGTGAGAACATTTCTTTCCATTCCCTGCATCAACCATGACATGTAACTTCCCAGTTTATTAAACTGCTAGTATTTTAGAACTACTAGCAAGTAAAGAGCTTCTCACTGTCTGGCACACACTACTACTTCATATATATATATATCCCAGGCAGCTGATTGCTAGAGGGTTGCTTGCTTCCTTGGTTTTGTAGCCTGAGACTTTGGTATATGAAAAAAGTGAGCTGAGCACCTTCCTCCCTCCTCCTCATCCCATGGATTCTTTCCCTCTGTTTTGTCCAGACATGTCCCTGGCCTCTTTTTAGACTTTCTCAACCTTGCTCCCCACCACACCCTGTTGACTCCCTTTCTCACTGACGTAATTTTGCTTCATGCTAGTCCACTGTCTATCTAGTGTTGGTGCCCATGAGGGCTGAGGCATACATGTTTCTGCAACTCCTCACCCCAGTTGCAGCAGTATGTGCTTGGTGCTTTCTTCCAGCTTGTGGACTCTCAGCTTCTCAAATGGAGAAGCAAGGCATTCCCATGTACCAGGGAAAAGGGACCAGATACTCGGAGAGGGATGACACCTCTGAGCCTGATACAGGCATATAGTTACACTCGGCCCCTCTCCAGATTCTGATACCCAGTATAAGAGCTATTAAGGTGGGAGTGAAAGGGCTAGGGTTTCACGTGGATCTAGAAGCACAGGACTTGCAGGTCCCAGTTGATATGGGAGAGCAGGGTGAATAGCTTGGAAACCCCCAGAAGGGATTTTAACAATACAGATCTTGGTGCTCAGTGGGAGGGAGAGCGTCCATCTGAGACTCTCTGATTCTGACATGAGGTTTAACTTCCTTTGTATAGGGGTAGGGTAGGGACGAATGGAGCCTTGTGAGCCTTAAGAGAATCTGAATCTTTGTATTTTAGGGCCTCCTTGAGTTGAACCTTCCACCTCTGCTGCATGAGGCTCAACAAATTCCAAGGCAATCTGAAAGCACTTGAAACTTGACCTTTTAAATGAAAAGATTTTTTGACCTTAACCATACCTGAGCAAAAAGGTAACTTGTGAATTAGGACCTTTCATTGTGCAAGTCTTCTAGATATATAATTGAGTACTATTATCACGCATTTCCAAAGGAGTGGATGCGTGTGGTGGTTTAGATGAAGTGGTCTTTTGTCCCTTTGACTATGCTCTTATGAGTTTGGCCTTAGGGTTGTAGTAAATATAAGTCCCCAGAAGAGGTTCTGCCATGGATACACACCGGCACATATCAAACAACTATCATGTTGACTAGCGTGGCTGTATGGATGAGGACAATTGACTTGGTAATAGTCATCATCCAGAGGAATTGATTTGGTGGGGGGGGGGGCTTCTGAATTTTCTGTTTATTTTTGCCAGTCCTCTCCATGTGTACCAAAAAGTTAGGTGGTAGGTGACTTCAAATCCATTTTTGAACTACCACAACAAAGGGGAGCGAAGTTGAACTGGAAGGCATAATGTCTGAAGAGTACAATTCTGGTATGGAAGTAGCTAGGTCATCTACATTTCAGCCAGAATCCTGGCTGCTGTAAAGTCTGAGTATCACTGTTTATGATCTGGGAAGCTTTGCCCTAAAAGAAAGAAGTGTTTTTGAAAAACATCTAAATACTAGTTTTGGTATACCAACAGTATCGAAAACATTTGTATGTTGGCTCTAGCATTGTCAGATGTCATAGAAATCAACTGAGTGGAAGTCCTAAAACATTTCCAAGTCTAGATGCTATCTGAATATACTAGAAATCCTATAGACCCTCATCTTATACTCTTAGTTTTTCCCTAGTCGTATTGATGTTGGCTTGCACAGAAGAATAGGTCAATATTTAGTTGTCTTAAATCTAGTCTGCTACTTCATTGGTGCATCTACACGTGTAATTAGTGTGGCTGAATAAACTTCAGCATAGCTCATGCTGGAATTTATTGTTCCTGGGTATAAAATTTACACATGCACCCAGGACTGCAGCACATTGAGCCAGGGTAGTGCAGCCATGCCTGGCAGGAGGAGCCTGCCAGCCTGGAACTGCTCCATCCTGGCTCAACATGCTGCTGAAGGGCTAGCTGGGGCATGAGGGTGCTGCAGTGTGGAGCTAGCTGGCAAACAGCCTCTGCACTGTAGCACTTTTGTACCCTAGCCTGCTTTGGTCACTGTCTATACATGCATTGCAGCACACTAAATAACTCTGCTGTAGGACAGTACTTGTGTTGAGCAGTCCTGTCTTGTAGTGGAGTTAATTGGTTTACTCTGGCATACTAGCATCACATGTAAATGGTGATGCTTTACTGCAGTACTAATTGGTCTACTCCTCAGTAAAGTGCACATGTAGATGTCCATTTGCTGTGATAACTTGCTCTGTTTGAAGACCCGAATGAGGATATTTGCCACATACAGCATATGTTACTTGACAAGTGGTACAGCTTTTTATGTTGTTGTAGAGTAGCAGAAGAGCTTCCTACGATAGCTGACAAGCTCTTTCTAGCTGGTTCTGAGGGAGAAAGACAGTGCATCTCATGCCCCCGACAATGTCTCATGGCTTTGTTCTTAGTATTGTATTGATATTAGAACTATAAATGAAATATGCCAGGTGCAGTGCTGCTTTTTGTGGTACGTATATGAGTGAAACAAAGATACCTTTATGTTGTTTATGCCAGTTATTGGCACAGCATCCCTAATAGCACTCTTTTCATAGGTTACACTATCTTGTCAGTAAAAAAACAAAACAAAAAAACTAAAGCATTTATGCAATCTGATGTGCAGCTACTGCACTCTAGAGGAGGGGATTGGGCAAGTTGGTGGTAGAAGACCACAACATTACTTGCAGAAGACAGCTGCTTATATGCACTGTCTTTGCTTTCATCCTGTTTTGTTGCTCATATCTGAGGGAACTGCATGGTAGCTTTTTTTTTTTGAGCCCTGATGGGTGAACTCTGAAGCACTGAAAAATGGGCACACAAGTTTTATTTCTTTAGGTTTTGTGACCCTAGCTTGATGCCAAAAGGGAAGATGAGTTCAGGACTGACTTTAAGGTGTTTTCAGGGTACCAGGAGGAAGATTGCTTTCTGTTGTACTAGTAAATAAAACATTTTTGTGGTGGGTGTGTGTGTATATATATTTTTTTTCTTTTTTAAAAAGATGGGATGAATCTATTTCACAAGCAAGGAAAGTGTATAAAGGGAGGGGGTACATGGAAAATGTTGTGTGGGGGGTGTTTGTTTTGTTTCTCGGTTCCTTCTGTCCCCCCCCCACCCTTACAGAATATATTATAAGGAAAAATTCTTTCCCTGGTAATGGTGACAAGCAGTGTGGGAGTGATGGAAAACTAAGGAACCTCTCCCCAAAGGCCTCATGTCAGCAAATGGAGCTTATGAGGATAGAGAGATTGGAGGAGGACAGCTTTTACCTAGAAGGATGCTTCTAGCACTGTCTGAACCAGAAATGATCTTGTGTTCTTGCTCTTACCCTGAAACTAGAACCAGAAAGGCTAGTTTTGATCCAGTTCCTCAAATCTGAATTTGTTTAACACACTTCTAGGACAGGGAAGATTTGAGAGGTACAAGGTGTTTATACCAAAGAAGGGATTCAATTGTAAAGTGATCAAACCCTTTTGTGCCCCTTGCTCACATGCAAATACACTGCTTGCTTGCTTTTTTTTTTCAGTATAGGGTCACTTTGTTTGTTTATTTATTTGTTTGTTTGTTTTAATTCCTGCAAAACTAATTATTGATGAATGGTGTGTATTTTGGCAGGGTCCGCTTAGAATATCTCTGGAGTTCACCACTCAGGGAGGTCCAAGTGTCAAATACTGTGATAGGCTATTGACTCTAAAATCCAATCATTCATAACAGCCTAAAACAGTGGGGGCCAGCCTCTTTTGGCAGACATACCACAGTTTAGCCCTATATCCTGCCCTAATCATAACCTTCCTCTGCTGCTTTCTCTTCTTTGTGCTCCCTGCTTGATCCACCGCTTTGCTTTCTGTCTCGTGCCTTGTACTGCCTGCCCAATCTGTTCTGCTCTGTTTTCTGCTCCCTAGTCTATCTGCCACTGCTACTTGTCTTTTTGTTGATCTGTTGCCATGCCAGAGGCTGGTCATGCCATACACTTGGGGCATCCATGCCACAGGTTGGCCACCCCTGGGCTGAAACATTTCTTCAGGACTTGTTAAATCTTCCTTCTCTTGCGTGCAAACTTTCACGAAGTTTTAAATAAATTATTATTGTATTGTAAGTTGTTGTTATTTATAATAAAAGAATTATTTAAAAAAACAATATAAATATTAATTTGCCCTACTAGAATGAGACCTGGAAATGTGTTCCTCTTAACAATATAACATTAGACTCTGGTTGTGATACGCTACTGTATTTGATAGTACAATGGTCTGGTCTGGTTTAGTCCAGTACTGCAGATCTGTGTATTTTTTAAGTTTGAATGAGATTCTTACTAGGAGTGGCATCTGTAACTTTGTTTCATGTACCGTATAGGTGACTGAAGTGTTAGAGGTTAAGAATCATGCTATTACTCCGTATAACTGATTTGGAAGAGAAAGCCGAAGTACTTGAAGGCAAGATGAAAACAGCAACTTAAAAATGTTCAGCATATTCAAAATGATGCAGATACCTTAAGGGTGTTGTGACAAGATGTTGCTTTTATTACACGAAAAAGATCCTGAAGCACTTGAAGTGTGTGGGGCAGTGTGGCAGGGGTCAAAGGGACTTAATTTTCAGAGTTGGTTTCCCTCCTCTGATAATTAGGTTGAAATGTTTAATTCCCAAATGAAACCAGGAAATTATGAAAATGCTTCATGTGCACATCTGCTTATCCCAGGGAAACCTCAATAGAATTCCATCATTGTTAGGCCTTAATCCAAAGCCCATGACATTATCATGAACTATGTCTGAAAATGCAAGTTAGCTTTTAACACATTGCTGTTCTTGTCCTATCATACTTGAATCTAGCCCTTTCCTCCAAATGTCACGGAAATGTGGTTTGAGGTAGGTAAAAGACTGAAGGTAACCTGAGGGATGATGCTACGGAAGGGCTCTGTCAAATGGCAAGTGCAAACAAATTTGTCTTAAACTATAATATGGCTTCAAATGCATTTTTGTTTTGTTTTGTTTTGTTTTTTATAAGGACTTTCTTGGTTCTCATCAGTAGGTTTGCTGATTTTAAATATGTTCAAAATGGGGTAAATCCAACTTTGCTATAAGATGTAGTTCTGGGGAAACTGAAAATATGTGGGAACTGATATCGAAATTAGGAAAAACCTTTTTGCTGAAAAGAGTGTGTAATATGTGTGGTGTTTTTTTTTTTTGGTCTCTTGTCTGTGTTTTTGGTTTGTTTTTTCCATTTTCTTTAATGTTGAAATAATAATAAAAGTTTACTTGTTTTGAAAATATCTTCTCCCTATTTCCCCCCCGCACTTAAGAATTGACCTCAATTAAATTACTCTTTTTCCCCCTGCCCTCCCTAACACCCAACTAGATGTTCAGTTGGCAAGTCAAACCAAGCATTTTGTTTAATCAAAACATTTCACTTCTTGTCAAGCAAAAATACTTTGGAATGACCCATTTTATATAAAACTATTACTATTAATAGTTTCTCCACCCCCTCTTCACTCTTCTCAAATGTTTTGGAGCCTCTGACTCTCCCCCTATACCTTCCCTTCTTTATCTTTTTGTGTAGCCTGCTAATTAGAAGAGAGAAAATAAATTCTGGATATAGTTCTGTTCAAAATAAGTGTTGTGTTTTTTTTCTTATTAAGTATTTACTTAGAGTTCATTCCTACAGTACAGACTGATATTACAAAAATGATTAGTTAGTTGCAGCTGTCTTCCAGTTAAAAGCAACTGCTTTTGCTGCTGTTATCTTTGGCACTTGGCATTTATGCTTACTGGTCTAACTTTTTATGCATTTGTGCTCCTGTTGACCAAAGACTCTTTAATGTGCTGAACTCACCTAAGGTTCTTTGCGCGGGGGGGAATTATTCAAAACAGTAGCCTTTGGCAATGTCAACTGTCAACTTTTTTTTAATTGTTGTTGTTGTTGGCAGGATATTCTGATTTTATTGTGCAGGAGGAAAGATCATAGAAACCACTGCTATCCCTTTCTACCCCTACCCCCCCACCCCAACTTTTTTGAGGTCCAGCTGACAGATTGCTGGGTGTATTTTTATTTTATTTATTGGCCTACAGAGTGAATGATTGCTTTGTTAGCCATAGCCATTTGACCAATTTTAGTTACGCTTTTAAAAAGTTTATGGAAATGAATATAAAATGATAATAGACACATTTTATAGATAGTTTGTCTTCCATGGAATTCCATAGGGGGATTAAAATAATCTGTAGAAAGGATTTCCTACTTAACTTCTGCAGAATCTGAATTTAAATGCATGCTCAAGTATTGTGCTAACTAGAATCCCAGAGACAATTATAGTTAAAATGGGATGCTAGCTGAAAAACAAACATAACTGCTTATTATTTTAATACTAACTGTCCTTTCCTTTCCACTGCTTTTAGAAATAATTAAAGCTAATTGGTCTCAAAAGCCCTGGCTCCTTCAGTAGAAATATAATATAATTCTCTTTAAAAGTAATAATAAATACAAGTTGCTACTAATTTTATAGAGAATTATTATTGTGTATTTATGTCAAATTTTAAAAGTTAGTGAGAAGAAAAATAAAACATTGCTATTAAAAATTGTTCAGATCACTGAGACTAGTTCTGTGATATTTGGAAACTAAACATCTTCCTTGTCTGAACTATGGCATGAATGATGCAGAAAATGAGAAGAAATGTAGAGCCAGTTTGCAGACAGAAAAAGTGAATTTGCCTATTACAATGCACAGACTTTGAGTTTGAGCAGTGTTGCCCTTTAGTGACTAGCTGACAGCAAGAGAAGGCTATATTTTCTTCAGCTAAAGTGGTGGAGGCTAGTGGAGTTCGTAGAAGATTTCGAGGCTCAAGTCTCAGCTTCCTGGGTATATATGAATTTAACATGGTAATTGTAATAATGGAAGGAATCCAAAAGGCACAAAATCACTGTGAAAAATATAAAATAATTCCACTGAATACAAAGAATCTACTGCATTAATGCCAGGAGATCTATGTTGTTTGGAACTTGAAGAAAATAAATACTTCACATTAGTAACTTGGCTCACTTTGTTTGTTGATTCTAATTCAGCTATGCACCTTGTGATAGTAAATTTTTTTGCCTTGCCTAACTCTAAATGGCACATACTGTGACTTGAGTAATCAATTAATGAGATACTGGATGCTAAAATATGTAAGGCTTGCTTATTTATGAAACCATTACTGAATATATTCACAATTGTGCAGTAAACTATGTAGAATGTTAGCACTGAGGACTGTAGTACTTTATGTTTTACAGGAAATACTACTTCAGTGATCAATCAAATACAAGAATATTTCAGATGTCCTAGGACAGTTGCACTCCTATTCCATGAATATGTAGTGTTACTGTCCAAATTTTTCATTATCGGATTATGCTGATATTACATGCTTCACTTGTTCTAAATCTTCAGGATAAAATATAATGGTTTTAAAAGGATACGGCCAGAGGAGAAAGAAACCGACCTCGGAAACAATGTTCAGCTACCTCAACAATGTTCTGTTAAATGGACAGTACATTTATCTTGCGCTCTCTTTTAATTGTTGTTTCTGGATTTTGTGCTTTAGAGAGAGAATAAAAGCTACTCTGTCCAAAATCTACACCATGCCAGATAGTTATGAGCAAGATGTAAGTGCTGGTATGCAGAGAGGAGAATATATGTCCATGTCTTCTCATAGGAAGTAGTAAAACTGGCTTGCTGACCAGGATAATTTTAGGTATAACACTGTGGCAAACAGTAAATCGTATTGCATGCCTGCTTATGCACTCCTGCTCACTTTTTGCCTCTTGCTTGCTCTCGTATGTACAGAAAGCCAACCTTTTCATAGGCTCCATAAATTTCATAGACATTGGGGCTAGAAGGAACCTCTAAGATCAAATCCAGCCCCCAGCCCCAGGGGCAGGAAGTCAGCAGGGGTCGTAGGATCCCAGCAACATAAACATCCAAATTCCTCCTTGAAGGCATTCAGTGCAGGTGCTTGAACCACCTCTGGCGGCAGTTTATTCCAGACCTTGGGGCTCAGACAGTAAAGAAGTTCCTTCTTTATGTCCAGCCTGAAATGGTCCAGGAGGAGTTTCATGACCATTTGACCTGGTCATCCCTTGGCACTCTCTTGTGAACAAACATTCCCTCAGATTCTGCTGAGCACCCCGATAAACTTATAGGCAGTCACCAGATCAACCCGAGCCTGTGCTTTTCCAGGTGGAGGAGTCCCATTGCTCTCAGCCTCACATCATAAGGTCTGTTTTCCTGACCTCTGATCATGCATGTGGCTCTTCTCTGGACTCTCTCAAGCTTTTCCACGTCCTTTCTGAATTGTGGAGCCCAAAACTGGATGCAGTACTCCAGCTGTGGCCTCACCGTGGCCAAGTACAACAGGAAAATGATGTCCTGGGATTTGCTTGAGAAGCATCTATGGATGCAAGCCAGCATTTTTCTCACTTTACTAGCAGCGGCATCACATTTGGCTCATGTTCATCTTGTGGTCCATGATGACCCCCTTGGCATAGCCCCAGACATCTTCATGAGGAGCAGCTGGCCACTTCTAATTACGTTGTCCCATCCCCCAGGAGCAGGCAGGTGGGGGAAGAACCCACACCCCCATCCCCATTGCCACTGTCATCTCCAGCTGAGCCCAGCCCACAGGGGGCAGGCAGGAAGAGCTCCAGTGCTTCCTTCAGCATCAAGGGGTGAACAACAGCAGATGGGGAAAGAGGGCAAGAGGAAGAGAGAGGGATTTTAACTTCTTTCAAAAAGGCTTAAAACAATCCCTGGAGGCTCCCATGATGCTGCGCCCCTCTTTTGATTGGACTGCCACACCACTGTACCCCCTTTGGATCTGCCCCCGGACATCCCAAGTGAGAAGTATTTCAAGGTCGACCATTGGTCAGAATGTATGACTGAAATACTTGCCCATCATGAGGAATCATTGATTTAGCAGGTGCTATGCAAAAGAAGGTATCAAAAAGGTACATGGTCAGTGAGATTTATGGTATTACCGTCACCACATACATGGGAGATTTAGCAGGTTTTGGGTACCCAGTTGAGACCGCTTGAGAGATTGCAATTTTCAGCTGACATCTTAAGTTTGGCACTCTAGTTGCTTTTGAATATTCTGCACTGGTCCAGACTTCCAGGAAGCAAACCAGGAAAGCCAAGGTTACGACAGAACTCCAGCTAGTTACAAGTAGCAAGGACAATAAAAAGAGTCCTTGGATATGTGGGGAGCCAGGGGAAAAGCAAGGGCAACATTAGACCCCTGCTAAACCAGATGGGACAATCAACAACTGACACCCAGGAAAAAGCCAACTTACTAAATGGGTACTTTGTGTTTTTTCACCAGATCCCAGGAGATGCCCCTGCCCATTATGGAACAGGAAGGCCTGTGCGAGGGAGATTCCTTAGCCTCCATCACTGCTGGCCTTGTGAAGGAACAGCTTGAGAGGCTGGATACCTTCAAGTCAGCTAGCCTTGACAGTTTACACTCCAGGGTACTCAAGAAGCTGGCAAGTATCATAGCTCAGCCCCTGGCAGGGATCTTCAAGAACTCCTGGCACTCTGGTGAAGTACCCAAAGACTGGAAGAAGGCCCATGTGGTACCCATCTTCAAGAAAGTGAGGAAAGTAGATCCAGCAAACTACAGGCCCATCAGCCTGACCTCTATCCTGGGGAAGTTCTTGGAAAAGATTATCATAGAGACCATACTTAGGCTGGCCAATGGCAGCATCCTGATGGATAGCCAGCATGGGTAGGTCTTGCTTGACCAATCTTATTTCCTTTTACAACCGGGTGACCCATCACTTGGACAAAGGAGAGGAGATTGATGTCGTATACCTCTGCTTTAAAAAAAAAAAAAAAAAAAAGCCTTTGATCTGATATCCTACAATCACCTCTTAGCAAAACTGGGCAGCTGTTGCCTTGGGTTCACCATGGTCCGCATGGCTGGGGAATTTGGCTCCATGGTCGAACCCAGAGGGTGGTAGTTGACAGAAGTCAATTATCGTGGTGCACTGTGACCAGTGGGGTACCCTCAAAGCTCTGTCCTTGGACCTATATTATTCCACATCTTCATTAATGATGTGGACATTGGTGTGGTTGGTGAACTTGGCCAGTCCGCTTCTGACTCCAAACTTTGGAGTAAAGCATCCACACCTGAGGACAGGAAGGTGATCCAGGCTGACCTTGTCCACTCATTTTCTGAGCCTGTCAAGAACCTGATGGTGTTTCACACCGAAAAATGTCAGGTTCTCCACCTTGGGAGGAAAAACCCACAGCATACTTATAGGCTCGGCAGTGCTACACTGGCTAGCACTACGGATGAAAGCTGCTGGGCAGGGCTCCACAACCTGGCAGTAGAAGCAGCAGCTGGTGAGGATGAGGGGGGCAAGGCACTTAAGGCCTGAGGTCCCCTCTTGTGACGTATCACCAGAGGCATCAGGGCAGGGTGGGGGCTCTACCAAGCCACCCCTGCTGGTAGCCCTCTTAGGGGTGTGGCTTAGCTCCCTGGGCACCAAAACACGGGTTGGCTACTCCACAAAGGGCATGACCAAACTGATGATTGAAGTCAGTTATAGCCATCCATTGTGCCTGCAAGACCTTGACCTTCACACAGCATTAGTGCACCAGCTGGGAGTCCCCTTGCTCCAGCATCCCACCCAACAGGACCTCAAATGTGGGTATCTGAGTGCCCGCCCTGTGCGAACTGCCTCTGCACGTTGGCACAGCCCCAGAGCACCATGTGGTTTTACACATCCTGCCAGGTCCGGTTGGGAGCCCTGGCAGTTAGCACAAGCATGTGTATGCTGGCAAGCCAGGGCTTGAGGCGGAGGCGGTGGCCATGGCCATCCCACACCAGCTCTGTGAGGCTGCCCTGGTGTGGCTGGCCCTGGGCAGCTGCCAGAAGTGCCCTATGCAGGGTTGGTACCTATGAAAAGAGCTACAAAAGGCCATGAGTTTCCACATGGAATTCAAAGAAAGTGGAGGGAACTACTTAACAGCTCTCAAAAGCATGCAGCAGCATCAGGCCCTTATTCCAGTGTAGGTCCCATCTAAAATACTTTGGATCAAATTAATTGAGCAGTTATAAACTTGTTAAGCACACAAATATTTTTTTCACAATAATCTTCAGCAAACGGCAATATGTGTCCTAATTTGCTAGGCATGATACTCACCAGATGTTGATGACTCAAATACAGCATTTGCTTCAAGTTAGTTCTCTTTTCCAGAAGCAAAAGCAAACCTAATACGCTTCTCTGCTATGATCAGTCCTGAAACCCAGATATACTTTATTACATCTCTAATTTTGTATTTAATTTAATTTATAAAATGATACACTCCCAGATTTTTTTTTTTTTTAAATGAACTGATTAAAAAATGTGAAAGCAAGCAATGGTCTGATCACCTACTAGCTTGTCATCAACAATAGTACTCCAGGCATTTCATCTGGTGTGCAAGAGAATCTATGAGATTAGTTGTAGGGGGAAAAAAAATTAAAATAGATATTCTGCAAGGTAGGATCATATCATCAATGCATCACAGGGGTAAAACAGGTTTAAAAAAAAAAGGTATTTTAAACAGTGCACACTTGCCAAGTAACATCTAAATTGCAACAGTTTGAACAGTTATTTTATCAAAAAAATTGCATGGCACTTTAAAAACAGCTTCCACAGGTTGGATTCTGTCTCTGTTTCATCTTAATTTATTGCAGACATGCCTGGGGGTGGATCCGGGCTTTTCCAAGTCAGGGCAGAAGCAGCAACCTGGACCACAGGGGTGCTGCACCTCTTAGCTCCAATTCTCCTTCATCCACACCACAGGAGCCTCCAAGGACTTCAAGCAGGTAAATCCCTGCTCTTTTCCCCTTCCCCTTTTCTTCCCACCCACTCCTGTTCCTTTCCCTACAGTTCTAGGGGTGGGGGAAGCACCAGAGCTGTTCCTGCCTATATCATCCAGGCTGCACCAGGGATGGGCTTATCTGGGGATGGGGACAGCAGGGCAGAAACTGCTACACTTGTGGACACTAGGTGCAGCTGGACAACATTCCCAATGGGGAGGCCTGTGCTTAGCTGCTAGCCTCACTAGCCCAGGACACATGGTAAGTTCTGCACTGGGGGAGGTCCCCCTTAGCCCTGCCCCCTGCCCATGCTCCTTGTCTGACCTACCTGGAAGCCCCTGGCCCCAGGTTCTGCACTTCCCTACCCCCCACAGCATGCAGACAAGCAGGGCACAATTCAGAACTTTATTGAGCAGCCTGTGTCCCTGCAGCTTGGTAGGCATGGGACTCTCGTACACCAAGGAAGAAAGACATGACCACCAGCATCAACTCCTCAACAACAGGGAGCAGAGATGTGTAGCACTGCCACAGGTAGGCCCCAAGGCATAGTGACTCAAGCACACTTCAGCCTACACAAATAGCTCATCATGTACTGCCCAGGGCAGTGCAGCAGGGTCATGTTCTGGGTGCGTTAGGGGACCAGCCCAGGTGGCTGGTGGCTTTCTGAAGGAGGCTCCCTGAGGGGAGAGCAGGGATCACAGCCAGCCTAAGTCTGGATGCCATGGGCTGGGCAGTAGTGCAGTAAAGAAGTTGGCCTGCAGGGAGAGGAGTGGGGTCTGGAGCTGTGGCAGCACATGCTGGCAGCAGTCTGGTCTGGCCCACCTTGGGTGGGGGTAGGAAGTGGGGCAGGCTGCCTGCAGCCAGCACCCAGTGGGCCGCCAGCTCCAGGGGAGCAAGGGAGGTCAGGGACTTGGCCAGCTGCTGCCAGGGCTCAGACCTGCCTGGCTGATTTTATCACAGTCCCTGGGCACCTGTGCATGGTCAACCCCTGATCTGAGGCCAGGAAGTGCATGGCCCCTGGTGCAAAACATCTTATCTATGTCATGCTGCAAACTTTCACAAAAAGCTTCTTTTTCTTGCCTCTGTGGGGCCAACATCTGGATGTGGGGGAAGAAACCACCAACCCCAGTGGGGATATTGCCACCCACTTCTGGAGCAGTTTGGATGCACTGGTGGTGCACCAGGGACTGGACCTTGCTGCTCCAGTGGCTGGTGGTGCTGGGAGCAGGTCTGAAGGGTGGAGGACATCGCCCAGGTGGAGGCATGGGATTGGCCACAGTGGGGCCACTGGGCCCACATGGAGACCCTGGAGTCTGAGTGCCTAGAGCAGCTCCAGCATTAGGGGGGTTCTGACTGCCAGGCCATGAAGACCCTCCTGGCTTTGGTTCTTAAATGCATGTCCCATGGCCCCTGGGTCTTGCCCGCCACCCTGCAGCAGGCCCCAACCTGGCCCTGAAAACAAAAAAGGAGGAGGTCCTAGGGTGCCTCCTGCCCACCAGACCCCTTGGCTCTGGCCTCTGCCCTGGACCTGGACCCATCCCCATCACTCTTCCCCTATACCACATGAAGATCTGGCCCTGCATGAGGTTGCCATGTGCTAGGGTTGCTGGAGCTGCTGGGGAACATCCAGAGGATGGGGTGCTGGGCACCTTCTCTGGGGGTCTGTCCCCTAGCTCCCCCCTTCCCCCAACTTTGGGCTTGAAAAGCCGAAGTATTATATGTTGTTGGCTTCCTATTGTGTGTGTGTGTTTTGTTTTAATTGTTGGTGGGTGGTGAAAGGGCACTGTTTTTTTGAGGGGGTAGGGGCTGTAAGGGCATTAGTTGTTGGGGTTGTTTTTTTTTCCAACCATGTGCTGGGGTGGGCAGGGGGTAATGGGTGTGTGGGTGGTGGGTGGGGCAGGTGGGCTGAAACAGGGAATGCAGGAGGAGGGGGTTGGGTTGGACCTCCTGTGGCCAATGCCCTGGCCCCCACTGGTAGGTGTGTTGCTGTCCTGGGACCTGGGTGGTGTGGGGGCTGGAGCCAGCGGGGCTAACACCATGGCCAGCAGCAGTGCAGGGCACTGGTCATCACTGGACTAGAGCAGAGGGGTGCTGCTGGCAGGGTGAACAGATGCACCTGTGCTCCGATGAAAATGCCAAGTTGGGCGAGTCTCTCTTTCTACTGCTGTTTCAAAGTGTTCTCTTGTATGGACTGGCTTCCTTTGTTTCGATGCTTTGTGGTTTTTCCGTACCCAGCTTCTGTTTTTGTGGTGGTTTTTCTTTTGTCTTCAGCTTATCTGAGCCTTGGAGTGTTTTTTTTGTTGCCTGTCTGGCAGAATTTCTTCTTCTGTTTATCTCCTTTGTGTCTTCAAGCTTCAAAGGGATTCTTCAGTCATTTTGTTAGCTAGGTAGTTAGTGGTTGGTAACTTACATTTGATGCCTTGTTGCTGACATAAACAGTTGAATCTTCTTCTGTCTCTGCCATTTTCTCACCACTCACCCTTTTGCGCACACTCGTACATAAAGGCTATGCACAGTTTATTCACTTATGACAAGCAGAAGGATTCCTGTTTTTCTTATGCTGGCAGGGACAGAAGGAAACTGGCTGGGAAGGGGAGGGAAGTAAAAAATAAATAAATAAATAAAAGGGGAGAATGATCACTTTGAAGGAGAGAAATTTGGTTGAGGGAGCAGTTCTGTGGGACAGAAGCTAAAAGATCTATAAGCAGATACGCTAACTTCTGGGTACTGTTCCAGGTTCTAGCAGTTATGAGTCTCAACACTCTCTTCTGCTTTCAGTAAATGGCAACAATAGCCTCTGGAAACATGTGTCTTCTCTGCCTGTAGTGGAGAGCAGCCTGACTGCTACAGAATATTTTCCATTAACTCAAGTGATCTAATGGATATAATTCACTTCTTCATGATTCATGTGTGAGAGGTGGATCAGTAAGCCTGCATTTGTTTCCAAAAATAAAAGAGAAACCAAAAAAAAAAAAAAATAGAAATACCTCACAAAAATTTATTAAGTGGTAGAATTAATGTTCCCTGTGCAACATATAGTCATTTATTATTTTTTTTCTCTTGTCTATTTAAATTATAGCACCCCAAATGAGTAGAGCTGCTTCTTACATTGTGTTGTTCTGTGTTTTTACATCAAAGTGAGAATATTAACGGCCCTTACATTGTACAGGAGTGTTGCAATGAACAATTCACTAGTAATTGTCAAGCCCTGGGATACTGCAATGAGCACCACTGTATCAAAGCCATTCAAGAAATTAATGACTGTCTTTTGAAGAAGAATTTACATGGTCTGGGGTCACAGATTGAAAAAGGAGAATTTGAAAAATGCTTACTACTATCTAATTAATGTGTACTGTTTATCCTGTTCACTGAATTCAGCAAGAGTGTAGTGGGGAGGAGGGGAGCTTATCTAATTGAAGGTTCTCATAACACAGACACGCATGAAAGCTCAAGTAAGGTTATGCAGGCATTGTTGTTTCTGGCATATCCTAAATTTCAGTGGTTGACTCTTTTTTTTCTGGTAGATACATGCTCTACATTAAACAATACAGTGCTATGTGGCTCTTGGAGCATGTGAGGGAGCAATCCTCTCCTCTGCTCCAGACTGGGTGGGGGGGTGGTGGTAACAGGTCTGCAGGTAGTGGTTTGCCTTGTTGGGGAAAGGAGTGGGGAGTCAGACTAGCATAGTCTCAGGCCCAGGGTAATGAAGAGCTGGACTTTCACAGTTCCAGGACAGCACTGCAAATATACATACAGGCACCTGGGAGATCAGGTTAACCCTTTTCTAGGTGACCCTAAGGTAGGTCAGGTACAAGAAGCTTTATACCAGTGTTGGGGCAGAATTCTACCCTGACTAATATACCCCCTGTTTTTTGGCAGGACTAAGCAGAGTGTGCTATATCCAGATTAAAATGCCTACAAATGGGGTATAGTCTCATCTGAAGCATATGTGCACAATGTCTTCTGATGAGGGATATTCTCTAATATGTTAAACAATCATAAATATACATATACTGTAATACCTTCAATAAACCTGTAAAATTAATTTTGTCTTAATCTTTACATCCATCATGATGGAAGAGAATTGAAATGAAATAGCTAGCATGTTAGTAGATCTCATCCTCCAGTTGGTCTGTCTATACATCTCTCTTTATCTGTGTCATGCATATTGCTAGGATCTCCATTAACTAGAATGATTTGAGGGTGGGGGGGAAACTTCTTATGCTTCAGAAAAATGTATGAGCAATCTTATGGTAGAACATCCTAGGAATGTTCCTAGTAGTAACTCATGTAAGGTGTGTGTGTGTGTGTATTTTTTTAAATCTGAATTTCTGTATGCTTCAGTGGATTTATGTGTAGCTAGCTGGATTTCCCCCCCCCTCTAAATTAAGCTCCATTTTATTTAAGAAAAAAAGAGCTGAAGTACTTGTGTCTCTTCAGTGTCATCCTGTTCCTTTCTACCAAACACCCTTTTGCAGTAGAGAAGATGGTTGCTCTTCTTTTGATTCTTGTCTGCTCAGATTCCTGCTGTTGTGGCCCCTTGGCTTATGGGTAAGATGGTGTTATCCAACTGCCATATTTGACCTGTGCATATTAAATCCATGTTCCTCAGACCTGTAGCCACCTGCCAGGATGTATTTTATTCATACAGTGCTAGTAAAAGCACTTAAAGATTAAGTTCTTAATTTTAATCTTAAGCACTTCAGAAAAACATCTCATAGTCCTGTGCCAGATTCTGATCTAGGCTATGTCAATAGTTTCACACTCCTAGGGTATGTACAGGTGTTACATTTTAGATTGACCCAACCTTAACTATGTACCCATCCAAGATTAGTACACCTTCTCAGGTACACTAACTAGATTAAGATTGGGTTAACTTGGTCTAGAAAAGGGTTAACCTGATGCCTATATGTTTTGTAGTGCTGTCCCAGGACTGGGAAAGTCCAGCTGCTCACCTCAGGCCTGGGGCTGTGTTAGTCTGACTTCCACCCCCTCTTCCCAACCAGGCACCCCACTCCCTGCAGGGTAGAGACCTCGCTGCTTAACATGCTCTAAGATCCATTGAAAGTGGCCCTGCGGAGACTGGAGGAGCCTGGTTTCCATGCAACTGGAAGAAGGACTGATTTCCCCATAGAGGAGACCCCAGCAGGGAAAGAAACTAACTGCTGGTATGGGGGAGCATCTGTGTGAGAAGCACTGAAAAGGCTGTGAAAGTTAGTGTGGTCAGTTTGATTGTGGGGCAGTGAAAGTCCTTGTGCCATCTGAGACACCCTTGGTGTTGTGCACAGTGTGAAGATTCACATCCCGAAGGGCCCCTGTGAGATTTTTTTAAATTGCACGAACAAACAAACAGGGTAGCTGTATTTATCAGGCTTCTATGCTGGATTTGGTGAGTTGTATTATGGATTACTTGTTTGATGCTTAGGAGTGTAAATAGATACTTTTGCTTTGTACCGTCCTGTTAAACCAAAGCACTGTTGGGGAAAATGAGTCACCACTGCCACATAACCCCTCCTGAGAAGGGTTGTGTATGGGTATGCATGCTGGGCCAGGCCAGTAACAGAAAAGAAAACCCTCAAAGTTTTATACAACTTTATAGAACAGAGGCCTTTTTATTACGTACCACACCTGTAGCATTGTTGTGGTAGACGGAATTGCCCGAGAGCTCTAATGTTGAGTATTTTTTTTTTTTCTCAGAATATAGAAAGATAGGCCTGGACAGGACCGTTGGGGTAAGTGAACCCAGATTCCTGCAATCACGGGCAACCAAGTAATAGACTCATCCAAAGAGGTCCCAAAGAATATCTACGTCCGCCTTTACCATACACACTACAAAACATCCCCATAAGGAACTTTGCTTCTCTTGGAAGCAAAGCCTCAAAACAGTGGTCTATCATAAGAGAGCTGGAATATATCTTCCCTTGAGGAACTTGCTACATAGAATATACCCAGAGGCTCCTAGGAGATGAGCCATACCTCACATGCCACATAGGAAGGCAAGTCATCATCCCAAGAGTCCTAACATTCAGCTGGGGAAAGTCCTCCCAATGCAAAATCATGTTATTTGTATGTAGGCAGAATACAAGCCAGATGCTGGAAAGACTTCAGTCCCACAAGGAGCATCAACAGAATTACTCTCCTAGCTTCTCACTTCTAGCAGTGGGCAGTCTGCTTCAGAGGAAGACCAATCCAGGACTTTAACAGATCAGAGGCTGCATGTTGGAGGCTGTACCACAAGCACTCACAGCCTGGCCCTGTCAGATTCCAGCAAATGTGCAAATTTGACTAAATGCCCTGTCACAAGGACACAAAAAAATAAGGAAAGGAAAGGTATTATTGTAATGTATCGAGTCATACTTGAAATCATTTAAATTCCTTGCCCATGCTCCTCTGTTCAGAAGGCCGTTCCAGAATTGTATCCTTTTGATGGCTGGAAACCATTTTCTAACATCCAGGCTAAATTTTAATTATAGACAATTTTATACCCATTTGATTTTTGTGCCAGTATTATCCTGTAACTCTGTTCTCTTCTGAATAAATGTATGAAGAATAATTGTATTACTCTTGGCTTCTGACTTGCTTGGCTGACTATGCCAAGCTCTTTTATTCTCTTCTCTTTTCATTGGTTTGGTTTTCAGATCCCCCTAGTCTTTTTGTGGTAGTCCTCTGAACTGTCAGATTCACTAAAAGTCCTTGCTACTGGATTTGCAATATTGTGCACCAGTTTATTTCTGTATTCTGTCTGGACATTTACCCAGCTAAATTTCCTGCCCTTCCCCTCCCTCCAGTATTTAATAATAGGTCAGAAGCCTAAGGTTTGCTTCTAGGAATATGGTACTCTCCATGATTTTATCAGCCTCAATTAATTAACCTACCATTACCCTTTTTTATAAACATTTTCATCTGTATTGAAGACTACACGTACTCATCTTATTAGGCCTATTTCAGATTAATGAATATCTTAATCTATAGCCCATGCTCAGTGTACTGTGTGCCTCCACAACATGGAAGGTTCCTGGCAGATGCTACAAGGTTTCCAGCCTAGCTTGCCACCAGGCTCCAACCTCCTCGCCTTGCTTGTAGGCTCTCTAGGCCATGTCCCATCAGAGTCACTTCATCTGCTGTGACTTATAGGTTCATAGGAAGGCTGTCCCAGGAGGCAGATACAGGGTGTGGGGTGGGTTCCTGTCTGAACTCGGGCCTTTCCAGGCCTCTGCTTGTTCTTACTCTTGTTGGGTCCTGTGGCCCAGGATCCACTACACAAAGACCCTAGGCTCTTGGGCCCCAGCTCTGTTGGCTCTGGGCCACCGAGCCCCAGGTATGCCTCCTTTGCGGGCACAGGGTTTACACTCCCTGCTATCTTGTGGCCAGATTGACGTGTCAGAAGAATGGGTAAGTCCTCCTTGTTGCAACATATTTTGGGCTACAGCCAGTATGCAACACCCCAGGGCTCTGGCCCCCTGAGTGCTATAAATGAAGTGTTTCTGCTGTACCCCAGTGGCCTCCAATCTGCCCTTTACAGCTATTTTGGTCCTGTAGTTCAAAGGATGAGCATTCACTCCCAAGCACTAAGCTTCCCTGACCAGGGTTAATTCTCACCCCAAGGTAACACAAATGCAAAAGGTGCAAAGTACTTATCTTGCATCACTTGCAACTAGGGTTTCTTCCTCCCTTCTGTGGTAAACAGTCTTTGCCTCAAGCCCATCCGGACTGGCTCTTTCCTGGAGCTCTGCTTCTAGCGACTCCAACAACCAGACTTTTTCTTCTGGGCTAAGCCCTGGGCTTTTGAGCCTCTCCCTGGGTCACCTGACCCTCTACTTCTGCCCCAAGCCTGCCAATCGTGCCTACCTGTGTTGGCTGGCTGTCTTGTATAGATCCTTTTTTGTTTTTTTTTGTTTTTTTAACCATTTAAGTCTGTTGAAAGGGGCCTTTTTAGTGGGCCTTGTTACAGCCCCTTTACTCTCTCTTATAAAAATGTTTTAGCCATATAATTTTCTAACTGTTTTTTAATTTTTTTTTCAAGTCAATATTAGCTATTCAGCTGTGTCTGACCTCTGACACACCATTCTGCAAACTAACCAATTCCTTCTTCCATTTCTTACAAATTCTCTGCTTACTCTTGAGTTGCCTATTCCTTCTTATCCCTTCAATACCCTCCTGGGAAACAAATTCCAGACAGTACTTGCACTTTTGACTTACAATTGTAAATGTGGTATATAATTACTTTTATGTTCTATCTCTGTCATTTGTCATCAATCCATATAATCACTTTTTTTTTATATAAATAATACATTTCTGGTCTCTATAAAGTACACGGTGGTGCAACTGCATCAGTTCCCACCATAGTCCTACAAGGTTCCTGTCTATACATTAGTGATACCTGAAAGTTCAGAGCACTAGTTATACCACCTCAATCCTGAAGCCACTGAGTTTAAAAACTATTTTTTAGCTTTAGTTGGACTGATGCATCTGAAAATATCCTTTTAACCAAATTTTAAAGTTTAGCAAACTCTTTCTCTGACATGTGACATCTGAGATGTTTATTGTGAAGCTGACTAAATAGCTCTGTAGTAAATGTCTTGGTGCCTACATGTGCACTTCTATTAGGGCACAGGAAATGAATAAACTTCACAGCACAGTAGTACTTGTAAATACAAGTATTACCCTATTGTAGAGTCTTTTGTGTGTGTGTGTGTGTGTGTGTAGTAGCATATGTGTAGATGTTGATGCAGATGGCTGGAGAATGAGGGTGCTTCAGGTAGGGGGTACCTGCTGGCTAGACCCACACTGAAACACCCTTGTGCCCCTGCCAGCCCCTCAGCAGCACATTGAGCCTAGCTGGAGCAGCCCCAGGCTAGCCCCCTGTCAGGTCCCTTGCCAGCTGTTGATCTAGGTCAAAGCAGCAATATGCTGTGGTCCAGGTGCACATGTAAACAGCATGCTTGGGACCAATGAACTCTGAAGTAATAAGCTGCACATTAAACTTTGGTGTTTATTTCTGCACATTAATGGCACATGTAAACGTGCCCCTTAAGTCTCACAGTGCTTTATGCTAGCTTTCTAGTGGAGAAACTGCATGGAGATGAAGAGGAAATGCATGCAGTGTCCTTGCAGGGAAGATTCTACAAAAATAAAACACTCATATCTATTTTTGAGCACAGGAACGGGAATTGGGTTGTCTGAGTTAGTTTTATAGGTCATGTGGTAGGGAACTGAATGGAGTGAAAGTTCAGAATACAATAAATTAAAATGCAACTGATGGTTAAGTAAATAGGCTAAAAGGGAAATTTTGTTTGTAGTTCTCAAATCCTTTGCTACTTACATTGCTACATATTTTTGCAAATTAACAAGCACTGAAGGAAGAAGTTATAGATCTATACCACAAATGTGGAAAAGACAGAAAGATACTTAATCCTGTCAAATTGGATCATGACATGTTAACAGTATATGGTTGTGAGAGACATAATCTCAAGAATTTGGATAGGAAATATTTTTAACAGAATTCTCAGAAACATCTAACTTGGTTAACGGGGTAATGGGTACAGAACTCCCCCCCCCCCAAACTAAATAGATCATCTTCCTTTCTACTTGTTCCCATTTTACTTTAAGTCCTGCATGTTGGCAATAACATTACATATTATTAAAATTAGTGATTTGAGAAAACAGTAATGGATTATAGGAAAGTAGGGCTGGAAGTTACCTCACAAGGTCACCTAATCCGGCCTTCTGCTCAAAACAGGATCATCCCCAACTAAACCACCCCACCAAATGTCCTTCTAACCTACCTTTTAAACTTTTAGAGCATGGAGATTCTACAACTTCTCTAGGTAGCCTGTTCCAATGAGAGCATAACACCTTTCATGCCATACCAACTAGCTGTTCTAAGATTATGTGAAAAAACCCTGTATCTAACCCATGCATATGTACCCCTAAAAATGTATGAGTAGTGACCCCCTGATTAATTGGTGCCTAATTAGCAGTGCTCAATCAGCAGCTGTCCCCAAGCCTGGATCCAGATATGGGTGGCTTTTAGCCCCAGGCCCAATTAACAGGCTGACCAGGGCTTATCTATCAGTGTCTAATCAGCCTGGGGAATATATTGGGAAGTGACTAATTAAAACCAATCACTCAGATATTACAGTGAAATGAATTAACAGTTTATTTTAATAATATAACAACAAAGAAGCTATCATCTAAGTTTATCACAAATTCACAATTTAATCAATAATCCTATTCCTATAGTAACTTATCTTTATCCTATATTCCTAAATAATTGTAAGTCTCTATACCTATACTCATCCTAACACAACAATATCAACAATCAAAAGGGGAAGGGTATAACTTTATTAAAGGAGAGGGAGATATATATTATTAGACCAGGTCCAGCTTCAGACTTGGCCTGCACCTCAGGCAGCCATTCTCAGCACAGTCTTCCACTGATGGACAGAAGCCCTGGTCCAAGGAAGGAAAGGAGAGGGTAGAAGGTGATACTCACCCACTTGGGACACAGGGCTGCTACTTGTGTGCAAGCATACCCAAGGAGAATACTGGAAAGCCAATCCTTTCTGTCTGGGAGGGATGCAATGGGAGATCCTCAGTGGTGGATACCCTCAGGAAACCTGCTGTGACTCCATGCCACGGTTCATCGAACCACGCCCTCAGACTCCATATCACCAATTTCATCTCTCGCCCACCAACTGATTCTCCCTTGCTCTTGAAATCCCTTTGATCACCCCACATGTACCAAGTACCATACAGATACAGTCACATTGGACAAATGCAGTCACGTGTTCTCACAATCCTAGTCACTCTCGTCTACTTCTCTCTCTCACACCTGCCCCCACAACCCCTTGCATACTGGGTGTGCATATGACACTCTTCCTTGCTCTGTGCTCAGCTCACAATACTGCATATGGGACTTTAATACAGACAGGTGACCTCATTCTTCATGGGTCCCAAGATGACCTACTTACAGTCCTTCAGGTACAAGGCATGACTGCAGGCCTGAAAATTCTCTTCTCTTCCCCTAACCTGAGGAGGAGTGGAATCAGAGCCTTGCTGTTACTTCAGTGAAGTCTTACAGTCATCATCCTTCCCTAGGGCACAGACAGATGGCGAGGCCCTTGCTCTAAATTATGGCACATTACTAAAGTATCATGAGTTACAGCATCCCCTGCCTCAATCCAACAGACATTCACCTGTTAGTTTGGTTGGAAAGATGGAGCCTGCCTGCAGCAGAGAAGCTATCCCTTTCCCCCAGTTCTGCCTCTCCCCACCCCATCTCCAGTGCTGTCTGCAGGAAGGGAGGGGAGAGAGGAAGGGAAGAGTGAGCTGTGGGCTGAGTTTTGCCCACCCTGAACTGGAAGGAGAGGGCTGGCAGGGACATGAGGTAAGGAGGATCCAATCCACCCACCCCTGCCTCCAGCTCAGGCTGGGCAAACCCCAGCCCACAGCTTGCTACTGCTCCCCTCTCCTCTCCCTTCCTGCAGACAATCCTGGGGGTGGGGCTTTGCTGCCTCAGCCCAGCCCCGATCATGCTGGCAAACTGACCACAGAGAACACAAGTTCACTAAGATGCTCCCAAGTGGAGCACCTTCATCTGATCCCTCATCTGATGAGGGTTAATTTGTCATATGGTCAGCCACTCTTAAAGTGCTCTGCAGCTATGAACAGCATGAAGCACTTTCAGGGGGCTAATCACAAGACAAATGTAACTTCTGTCTGCACCCCTTGTTTCCTAATTTCCAGCTTAAATTTCCAGTTTTAGGCCATTACCCCTAGTCCCTGCCCCGCATAGCCACAGGTAAAAGCTTATCTCCATCATCTTTATAGTCACCCTTCGGGTATTTGAAGACTATTACCAATCCCTCCTCAATCTTCTCTTCTCCGTGCTATATAACCTTAGTTCCTTCAGCCTTTCCTCATAGGTCTTGCCTACAAGGCCCCCAATCACTTTTATTGCCCTATGCTGAACTCTTTCAAATTGTCCCCATCTTTCTTGAAGTATGTTGCCCAAAACTAGATGCATTAATCCAAATGAGGCCTCCCTAGTGCAGAATAGAGAGGAAAAATAACTTCCCTTGATTAGGCAAGTGACACTGCTGTTAATAAACCCCAGGAAGTCTTTTTTTTGTTTTGGGGGGGTTTTTTGCAAGAAAAGCACACTGTTGGCTCATATTTAGGTTGTTCTCTGCAGTACTACAACCAAGCCAGTCATTCCCCAGTCTGTATTTGTCCATGTGGTTATTCCATCCCAAGTGTAGGATTTTTCACTTGTCCTTGTTGATGTTCATCTGATTGACTGTGGATCATTTTTTTTCCCCAGTCTATCCAGGACATTCTGCACCCTAGCCTGCCATCTGGAGTGTTCATTATTCCATCCAACTTGGTGTCATCCACAAATTTGCTGAGTGTGCACTTTAGCTCATTATCCAAATCATTAATGTAAATGTTGAACAATACAGGGCCCAGGACAGAACCCTGAGAAACCCCACTTAGCACTCCTCCCAACTAGACATTGAGCTGTTGAAGACTACTCACTCAGTACAATGATTCAGCCAGTTACATAGGCATCTTACAGTACTTTTATCTAGTCTGTGTTTTCCTTAGCTTGAGAAAGAGGATGTTGTGGGAGATGCTGCAAAAAACCTTGTTAGAGTCCAGGAATATTTCATCCGCTACTCTACTCTTCACTCCCCGCCCCACCCATCCACCCAGCCTGTCACTCTATCTCATGAGGAAATCAGATTGGTCAGGTATGACATGCTGCCTATTCCTGATCATCTTGTTCTCTTCTAAGTGCTTCTCAGTGGATTCCTTTAGAATATCCATGAATATGCTCTACAACCTTTCCAGGTACAGAGATCAGGCTCACTGGTCTGTAGATCCCCAGATCCTCCTTCTTTTCCTTCTTAAAGATGGGTACTATATTTGGTGTTTCCAATTGTATGGGACCTCATCAGATCTCCATGAGTTCTCAGAAAAGATAGCCAATGGCTCTGAAATTACCTGAGCCAATTGCTTTGGTAACCTTGGGTGCAACCCATCTAGCTCTGCTGACTTGAAAGTATCAGTCTTCTCTAAGCAATCCCTAACCTGGTCTGCCACTACTTTACACTGTCTGTCTATCTTTGCTGCCAACTGCACTCATCAGCTGGTAACTGACTCTATTTGTGAAAACCAAAGAAAGATACTTCAACCTTCTCTGCATTATCTGTGACCAGATTGTCTTCTGCTTTCCATAAGGGACATAGAGAATCTCTGGTTTTCCTTTTCCTTTGGATATACCTATAGAATCCCTTTTATATCCTTTGGCAGCTGTTTCTCAAATTGTACCTTGGCCATCCTAATCTTTTCTCTGCATGCCTGTGCTGTTCTCTTATACTCTTCTCTAGTATTGTGACCAAGTTTCTACTTCTAGGATTCCTTTTTGAGTTATAACTCCTTGAAGAGATTGCTGTCTACCCAGGCTGGTCTTTCCTTGCACTTTTCATTCTGCTCACCAGAATAGCTTGTTCCTATACCTTTTAAAGGGCCTCCTTAAAATACAGACAGTTTTCTTGGACTTGTTTTGCTTTGCAAAGGATCCTGCCCACAAGATCCCTGAGTTTGTCATTTTTTTATTTTCTGAAGTCCAGCGTCACTTATTTTGGTGCTTGCCTTTCTCTACCATCTGAATCACAAAGTTATCCCCAACAGACTCTAGGAACTTGCTGGACTGCTTGTTCAAGGCTGTTGCCCTACCAGGAAGTGTCCTGATAATTAAATCCACCATGAGAGCTAAGTCATGTGATTTGGAAGCTGCTTCTTCTGGCACTGGGTTTATGACCCAAATACCTTGTTCCAGCCAGACCCAAACCCTCAAACCAACCACAACTTCTTCTCCATTTGATAATAGGCAAATTGTATTAGTACACAGTGATAACAGATGAGAATAATGCAGACAAAGCAATTTCCCCCTGCAAAAAAACAAAACAAAACAAAAAAACCCCTCCAGTCCTATATCTACCAGTCCTAGGGTTTACAGAGGGAAGGTATATCTGGTCAGTATGTGAGCCTTAGCCTGTGGTTCTTTCTTGAATGTCAGATGTCAGCAGCCTGGAGGTGGAGGTCCAAGCCCCCGCAGTGGGGTGGGTGAGATGGGCTTATGGTGTGCCCTCTGTTCATGGTGGTCTTGGGTTCCCTCCTCAGGGACCTTTTGCTGCTCTGAAATCCCTTTTGTTGTATTCTTTTCCTCTTCTGATGACTCTTCATTCCGAGGCACTGCTGATTGGTTTCTCTGGGGTCATCATACTAACTACATTCTGTCCTGTTAGCTTGTTCCTTTGTTCTGGACAACCTGTCAGATGCACACATCTTAATTTGTGCATTTACCAGTCTCATAATTTGATCTGTCCACCAAAATGGAAATCACAAGCGCTCTGCAGCTGGCCACTGTGACCCAGCACTAATGCAACAAGCCTATCTCATGTTATGGAACACTGTTTGGATGTTTTAATTTCCTAGGATATGTATGCCCTTTTGTTTCGGACCCAGTGGGCCTTGAAGGAAACTTTGTAACACGCAAGTTTTTAGAAACCAAATAATCCTTGCCAATCCCCTAGACCAGTGGTCTCCAAAGTGGGGTGCACAAGACAATCCACTGGGGTGCAGGAAGAAAATATTAGAACTTGTATTTATATGTATATTTATATAAATATACATATATTGGGGGTGCGTGCTCAAACATTTTTTACTGATAGGGATATGCAATCAAAAAAGTTTGGAGGCCACTACCGTAGACCACTGTTGTAATGCAACTCGGCCTCTTGTGGGCTCAGATCAAGTCTACTCTGTCTATAAGCCAATCCCTAAAAGCAAACCTCTAAATATAATTTTCTAGCCATCAGCTTCCATCAGTGTTTTGAAGGCCTCATTCACCTCCTTTTCCTGGTGTGGTGGCTTGTAGCAGATGTCCACTATAACAGGGGAGATCCTGCTGCTCTTTCCTCAAACCTTTACCCAGAGGCCTTCAACAGCCTACCTTTCACTCAGTACTGCAGTTCTCAACATGTGTATATTGCTTTTATATGTAGGGTTATGCCTCTTCCTTTTTTCCCCCTGCCTGTCCTTCCTGAACAAGATATACCCATCTGTACTTTAGTCATGAAAACTATTCCACCATATATCTATAATCTGAATTGCATCATAATTCTGTGCTTGTACCAGAACAGCTTTTCCTGTTTTATTTTCCATACTTCATGCATTCGTGTGTAAACATTTCAAGTATCTGACCATCTGTCCTATCCTCTCCCTGAGAACATTGCTATAGTTTTCATGATTGCTTACTCTTACTAAGTTTTTATCCAGGTCTTCAGGCTCCAGGTTCTTGACTGACCTCTTGGCTTTTGTCTCTACCCCATGGTGAACCTAGTTGAAAGCCCACCTCACTAGGTTAGCAAGCCTGTGCATGAAGACACTCTTCTCTCCATCTGGTGTACCCCATCTTTTCCAAACAATCCATCTTCCTGTAACACCACCCTGTGGTCAAAGAAACCAAAGCATAACTTGATATGATGTCTATGGTTATCTAGATTGGGATAGTTTAGGGTTGGCAAGCCAGTCAATTGGCCCATCAAATATTCACAATTGCCCAGTCAAGTGACTGCATTTATTTTTTGACTGGTTGATTGACAAATATTATAGCAATTTTACAAAAAGCCTACATTGATATAGTTTTCTTGACAGAAATATGATTTTTAAAATTGTTTTCTGACATAAGCTAATAGAAGGTAAGCTTACTCTAATAGAAGGTAAATTCAGGTTGGGCATAAGAAAAATCTTTCTCTGAAAGGATCACCAGAATCTGGAACATGCTTCCAGCAGAGATGGTGCAGTCACCATCCTTGAAGGTGTTCAAGATGAGACTGGACAAACACCTTGTTGCACTCGTCTGAGGCCAATAACTTCCTACCCATGGCAGGGGACCAGACTTGATAACCTTGTAGGTCCCTTCCGATCTTATGATTCTTTGGCATTTAATGGAAATGTTGTGCTTTTTCTGTGTATTGTTTGAACCTATTGGCCATTTTTTACAATTTTTGACTATTTGTCCGGTCAATTTCTCAAACTTTGTCTGACTGGTCAAATACCCATCCTTAGTTTTAGGATCTGTAGTGGGGAACCCCATACCCCATTACTGTATGGATTGTGATAAGCTCAAAGAGGAGAGAAGGGCTCCTTTCAGACCAGAACTGTTGTGGCTGTGGGAGGGGAGGGGAGGGGACACAGAATATAAGCCAGAGTGAAATAAAAATTGGGCTCTGACCCTGAAGGGAAAAGGAGCTCTCTGGGCAGAACATGGTACACAGAGAAAGTGAACAAGACCTGAAGGGCTAGAGTTGGCTATAGCTAGCAAGTGAGAGGAAGAAACACTTGTGAATTGGATTGTTTTTATTGGGTTTGTGTTCTTTCTCTTTTATTTGTCTACTGTTTTGGGCAAGGTATGTTTCAGGACATAGAAGTTTTACCACAATAATTGGGGCAGCTTGTTGAGAGATAGGGAGGCCTTTAGAAACACGGTGCATCCACATGTGCTGATTAAAGTGCTTTAAACTGATTTAAGGCACATTAAGAGTACAGGTATACATGTGCACACCCTTAACACACCATAAAATGGCAATTTTAGGCTATTCATGCCTAAATTTGATACCTGCAAAAGCAATGTGTAGATGTGTTAAGGCACATTAACACTGTATATGGACTGACTTGGGACTAACTTTAGTCCCACATCAGTCTGTGCACATGGCATTAATGCACTTTAAGGTGTGCACATGTAGACACAAGCTTAAATTGCCTTAATGTGCATTAAACTAATGTGCATTAAATTTAGGCACACCTAATGCATGTATAGACATGCCCTTAATGAAAGCATCCTAGGGGGGTGGTTGACCCCCCACGCCTTTATTCCTGCTCCACCCAAACTTTAAAACCAACTGTCTGGGTGGAGCAATGGGATTTCTATTTAGTTAAAACAGAGGAAGTTAATTGCTTTCATGGCTTTTTGTCATCTCCCTGATCCGTGGTAATCTCTCTCCACAGATGTTAATGACTCTCTGATTTTTTTGATGGTCTCAATTGTCCACTATTCAAACTATCCTTTATTCTGCAATGTTGCTGTCTGTTAGCTATTCCTGGTAATATCTCTGTTTCAGAACCCTGCAGACTATTTTTAGCTCCAGCTAAAAAAACTTAAAATTATTAACTCAGATGTAGAAATGACTGGCAGTGAAGTAGTGGAGGCACTGTGAAGACACTCAAAAGGTAAAAATTTGTTTTATGAATCTGAATAACAGATGTACTGTTAATGAGCATAGCTATACCGTTTGACTTCTTTTTGCCTAGTGTGTTGGGTTTGTTTGTTTTTAACTTTAATATGAAATCTATCAAATTAGTGCATATTCCAATATTTATATATATATTTTTTCCTTTGATCCTAAAATAATATAGTGCTAATCCCCTGGCAATCAATACATGTTATGTTTATATGTAGTGATGTGCCATACCAGCTATACCCCTCTCTCCAAAATCCTGTATTTTTGCAATCTCCCCTCTTGGCCAGAAGAATGATATTAGCCAGGTAAATGCTCTGGTCTTCTGTTTTTGCATCAGCCTACTTAATGGAGCTAATTGAAGGCTAACTGGTTGATTGACAAATATTGGGTGGGCCTTCTTAAGGTCTTGCAAGATGGAATTGTGATAGAGGACTTGGAATGAGCTGGGGAAGGTGATGAGCCTGATTGGCTTACTAAATTAGTAGGTTTGAAAAACCCCAAGCATCTGCTCATTGTGGGTTATTTTATGGTGATCTTCAGTGGCCAGACTCAAAACAGTCCGGGGATGAATACTGTGAGAAGAGGCACCTGAATGTTAACTCTGGCAAAAATGAGGCCTTACTCTCCAAAACAGTCATAAGAACACAAAGGCATGGCAGGTGATACCAGGGAGGCTAGTAGGGCAGTCAGATTGGGAGGAAAACCTGGGACTGGCTGCTGGGGTACCATCTGGTGTAGCACCAACCTTGCTCAATATCCAATAGCCTCTAACTTCTTACTTTGAAGATGCTCTCAATTTCAATCTGGAAACAGTGCTGCCACTCTTATTAAAGTCAGAGACTGATTCTGAAGTATACATTCAGTCTTTGGTCATGCAGTACTCCCAATGACTTTCATAAGAGTGTTGCTGAAACACAAGCAGTACAAGATGAAGGAATATGGGCCTAACAGGAGTGCAGTCCTTATCTCTGAGCATGTTTGAAACAGTGAAGCAGCACGTAAGTAAATAAATCAAGTTGTTGCTATTCTTGTTACCTACTGTGGCCTTGCACATTCATAAGGGGCTTCATTTAAAAAATATTTTTCTCATTGATCCTATACTACTTGCATGGTGTATTTATGTAATCTAATTGCACTTAACATACTTTGAAAAGCATAAGTTGTGTTATTCAGCCTCCCTCCTGTGGCTACAGTCCAAATCAGTACTCTATGTAATCTAAGCATCTGAAAATTTGATGCCCTATTCTATGGTGTTCTCATTTTAATTGGTTGGTTTAAAGATCCATTACCACAGCAAGGCAATTTATCAAGTTTCAAATATTTAAGACTTACTAGAACTGATAGTAAAGATAATAACCTTTCCTTCCCTTTGATGTACAAATGAAAATAGCCTATGTTAAGTAATGAATATTGAAAACTATATCCCTTACTTATCGGTAGAGAGATTTCACTTTACTTGTTAAATAGCTCTTCTTATACGCTTGCACATGCACTCAGTGACTATATTAAGCATACACATTGCCCCATGGCATCTGAAAAAGGACCCAGCAAGCCTTGAATACATTCTCATTTCTTTCTGCCCACTTTCATTTAATTGAACTTGATGTGCATGTAGAGGTGTACTACCCAGGCAATAGCTTCCTGAGGCATGATGAATGCAGTAAGAAGAGCGTAAGGCTAACTCGTATTCTGAAATTGTCCAACTGGTGGCCTGCATTAATTTTAATATGCAGGTTGTGAGCTCCTGCAGCCACTTCTTCTACTACCATGCAGCAAGGAGGGATCTCAGGGCTTCCTTCCCCACACAAGCATGTGGCCTGCATGGTGTGCAGCCCCCAACCATACCCACATTGGATAGCCCTGGTGTATTGTTTTGCAAAAGCCCATTTGCTGGTATAAGTACACTTTCCTGATTCAGTGGAGTTTGTCCCCTTTTTCTTTTTCTGTTGCCTTTCCTTCCACCCCCTGTAGATCTTAAACATTAGTTGTACAAACATTTGAGTCAGTGAGTGGCTCCGATAGAAAAGCCACAAGGATAGGGGAAGAAAGCTCTTTCTGGCCTATCTGTCTAAAATCTAGCCTTAATCTTTACTAAACCCGGTAGCCTAAAAGAGATTTGAGGAAAAACTAGGCTAAATTGCACTGATTCCTGAGTATTGCTGTATATTTCATACTTACCCAAATGTGACTTGGAGAGAGAGAACTACATTGTGGGCTTGCTTATTTGTTTGTTTGTTTGTTTTTAATTTAGAAATAGTTTTCCATAATACATTGTTACATTAACTACACTGCCTCATAGCACATAAATACATTTTGACCTCAAATCCTCTCCAACAAAACAATACTATAATAATACTAACTGGATAGGTTAGAGAAGTGGGCGCATCTGAACAGGATGCTGTTCAACAAGGACAAGTGCAGGGTGCTGCACCTGGGGAGAGGGAACGAACATTATGGATATAGGTTAGGGGCTGACCCTCTCAGCAGCACAGAGGCAGAGAGGGATCTTGGAGTCAGGATTGACTCTAGGATGAATATGAGTCACCAATGCAACGAAGCAATAGGCAGAGCCAACTGCACCCTGTCATACGTCAACAGGGGCATCACTAGCAGGTCCGGAGAGGTCTTGCTCCCCCTCTATGCAGTGCTGGTCAGGCCGCAGCTGGAGAACTGTGTCCAGTTCTGGGCGCCGCATTTCAAGAAGGATGTGGAGAACCAGGAGAGGGTCCAGAGGAGGGCCACTAGTATGGTTGAGGGCCTCCGTGGCCAGCCCTATGAGGAGAGGCTAAGGGACCTGAATCTCTTCAGTCTCCGCAACAGGAGACTGAGGGGGGATCTTGTGGCTGCCTACAACCTTATCAGGGGCCAGCAGCAGGGACTCGGGGAAAGTCTGTTCACCAGGGTCCCCCTTGGAGTCACCAGGAACAATGGCCACAAGTTGAGGGAAGATAGGTTTAAGTTAGATATTAGGAAGAACTACTTCACTGTAAGGGTGTCCAGAGCCTGGAATAGGCTTCTCAGAGAGGTGGTGCTCTCACTTTCCCAGGAAATCTTCAAGAGGAGACTGGATAGGCACCTGGCTGGGGTCTTATGACCCCTGCCACCCCCAATGCTCCTTCCTGCCCATGGCAGGGGGTCGGACCTGATCTGTCTAGGTCCCTTCCCACTCATTGATTCTATGATTCTATGATAATACTACTAATAATAACCCAAATTACTAATAATGCTAATACTAATAATCAAAATACTAATAACTACTTACTTATTAACGAAATTAGTACCACAACCTGTTAAGGACTCAACTATGTCTTTATCTTATCTAAACAAGCTTCTACATAAGTTTCATTTTATATCCTGAGGGATCTAACTGCATAGCATAAATTGCTGGCTTGCTTGTTTGTTCTAAAACAAATAGGCAAACTGTTCATTAATTTTATTCTGAACACTGGCTGCCTGCTTAGGTGCAGATTCACGACACACTTATGACAATGTAATCTGCCTTTATAACAGTGTTAAAAGAAAGGGGACACATGATGTACAACCCTATACAGAGGTAAGTCATGACTCTAGGATAAAGTTACCACCTTGGAAAGAACTATATGCTGGTACAAATTACACTGACTTAAAGGTTGCATAGCCTCATCTTGACTTATTTTCATTCCCGAGTAGCATTTTTACTCAATGCAGACAGGCTAGTCTTCGGCCATCTACTATAGAGGCATTCTACTAATGCCTACTAAGGACTGGACCTCAGGGTAATTGGTCACTCATCCACACTGATATAATTTACGGAAGTAATGTGTTGTATGTCTACAAGGCTTGCGTTTTCCCCTTGGTCAGCTCTGCTTTTCCTGAATACACAGCAAAGTGGTCTAGAAATGATGGTCAAAGACTTGTGCCACCCAGCTCATCCTTCTCCTTACCCTCCACCTGCAAATTTGGATTCTGGAGTCTGGCCAATGTGTAGTTCAGCATCGTTTTATCACCTTTGGGTTAGCAATCACCTATAAAAAGCTTGAAAAGGACAGCTGACCAGCCACAAGCCAGAAAATAATTACAAATGCATTTATCTGAAATCATTGCTTTTTGCTGCTGGCATCACTGCGGTTATTGATAAGATATAATAAAACATCTATCATCGGCAGTTCCTTGATACAAGGCTGACAGTCTTTCAGTAGATAGAGAAGTCATCAGTGAAGCTGGAGAGGACTGAAGAATCTAATCAGAGATCTGCACGTTTAACTGATGATATGACATATGTTTCCGGAAAGGAGGAGATCCTGGTGATGTCAGATCACAGCTCTTTTTGTTTTGTCTCTTTTGCCTTGTTACCTTCATGGTAAGGCAAACCTTCTTGAAATGGTCAATATTTTGTAATATGCCACTGCACCAGTGGGGACAACTGAGTGCTCAAGTCTCCCAGATACTGATGTTAACACCACATTTCTTCAGATTAGCCTGCTAGGTGTCCTTGAATCTCTTCTTTTGCCCATCTCTAGAGCAGTGACTGTTGGCAAGTTGGGATTATGGGACCTTTTGAGAGCTGGTTTTCAGAAATCCTTATGACTTGTCCTGTCCAATGGAGCTGGTGTGCTACATAAACTAGCTTCAGTGCTGGTGGTATTTGCCTGAGTCAGAACATTGACATTTGTTCTTCTGTGCCTCCAACTCGTATGGAGGATTTTTCAAAGACATTACTGATTTTCATAGATTTCATAGACATCAGGGCTGGAAGGGACCTCGGGAGATCATTGAGTCCAGCCCCCTTTTGCTGTGTATTTTGCTGTGTATTCAGGAAAAGCAGAGCTGACCAAGGGGAAAAAGCAAGCCTTGTAGACATACAACACATTACTTCTGTAAATTATATCAGTGTGGATGAGTAACACTCCAAAGCTTTCAGTTGTTTCCAGTAAGTTATCTAAGTTTTTTACCCATACAACAGACTGGTAAACAAGTAATTTGGTTTGGGTGCTGAACCATCTCAGCCCTGTGTGTTTGGATCCTTTTTTCACCCTAGATGAAAGAACTTTCTGTATTGCAGAAAACAACTTTCTGCTGACCCCTTTTTTACAGATGTGTGAAGCTTAAAAATTCAATTCAGAAGCATCAGCAATTCTCTCTCTGGAGTGAGGAGGAGGCCACTCCAAAGGAGTACAGGGGGATAAGTCTTTTGGCCCTTGAAGGTATCTATCTCAGAATAAAAACACAACAATAATTGTGCACAGTATTTTCATCTGAAAGATTGGAGTGGCTGTTGCTGAATGATTGATAGATGATAAATATGTTGAATTGCAAGTTAAACTGACCTATGCTAAATAAATAACTGACCTATTTGAAAAATTAACACAATATGTTCATACATTGTGATGGTTACATTCTGTATTGCCTGTACTTTCTCATTTGATTGACTGTTTATCATGCCCAAAGCCCTTTTCTTTCTCTCCTCTTGAAACAGAATAGTCCCCAGCTCTGACTTTGGGTAAGTCCCTTAAATGTTTTGTGTACTATTTCCGCACATATAAAAGAGTTATACTAAGAAGAATGATAATGTTTTCACCTTTATGGGCTAACTAACTAATGGTCACAAAGTTCATTGAGTAACATGGGTAAAAGGCCCGTTATGACTGCAAAACATTGCATTGCATTTAGATTCTGATGTTTCAATGCATGCCATTTGGGTGAAACCTCCATAGCCCCACACACTCCAAGCAAAGCAATGAAGCTAATGCAGAATAGAAAATTGAATCTGTATTACAATTCTTCTTCTCACAAGACAATTCTCTTTGTATCAGAAGATATAACTTTAGTGCCCCATACAGTATTAATTTAGCTAGTCTAAAAACAAACCTCCCTGAAGTTATACTTATGATGTATTCCCAAACTGCACCTTGTCCTAGTAACCATCCGTTATGAGGTGCTTATGAGATTTCTACTGCTCTGCTTGCAGATCTGTGGGGTCTATTTTTTTCCTGTGTGCAGGGGGAGAGTATGTGTTTAAAGATGCAGTCTCTGATATTTAACATCTGAAACTTAATTGTACATTTATAACTAGCAAAGGGCTTGTTACAGATGCTGTAATTACTAATAAGCCAATTATAATTCATCATTCTGCCTCTGGTATGCTCTAAATGCCCTTGAATAGATACGGGTCCAAGTAGTCAGATGCAGTTTCAAATTAAATTTCAGGCAAATAGGATTCCCCTTGTTCCTTTGGATCTGTGCCTACACTAATGCAGAGCTTTTCTTCCACCCAGAATTAATACCAAGCTGTATGCTTTCTGTATCAAGTTCTCATCATATGTAATCAGAGACGGTATCTATGGAATCTAGTGAGTGCATACAAACAATATGAAAATGCTAGCATCATCAATCTACCATATGTGTTGAATTGGAAAAGGAAATGAAAGTTAGAGTTATGGCTGGAAAACATACCATGCTTCAGATTCGATGTAGAAACACTTTTCACCCCAGGCAGGTATGAATAACTGCATTGGTAATGCTATAGAAAGAAAACTGTGAAGTCAATGTATGGATTTTTTTGAAAATATTAGACCCCAATGATGGATAAGTATTGTTCAGAACTGTATAGCATTATAGGCCACATACAGATGTTCAGAAATCTGGGGGAGGAATTAGTCTAATATTACATGGTTTTCTCTGAACAACCTAGCTTACATTGCGAGTGAATGGTATATGTGTCTGCCCTTCGGGTGGGGGGTATGGGTGGTGGAGGCACACAAGCAGCTGGTACTAACAGAGATCTGGAGGTAGGGGACTCAGAGGTCTGCAGGTGCATGTGTTCCTGCACACCTCCCAAAATGCCCTTCAGGTTCCTTTGGCTACCAGGGACTGCTGAGCACAGACAAGTGCTTGGGCCACCCCGGACCATTCTCCCAATCCCCTGCTGCCTCATCACAGACCTTCTCCCACACCTCTCCCAGAAACTTCCAGAAGAGCCCCAGAGCAAGCGCCCTCCCTTGTTAATTGCACATGCCTCCATCCCAGCCTCCCTGCACCCTGTCATGGTGCCCTACCACCCATGCCAAAACCTGTAGACCCAGGAGCTGCAGCATCACCTTTCAGAACTCTTGCCAGAGGCTGCAGAACATTTTGGTTGCTTGCAGACATTTAAAAAACAAACAATCCCCCCGGCCCCCCCCCCAAAAAAAAGAAACCCCAAAAAACCAACCCCAACACGCATTTTACTGGAAGATGCAGTACATTACTTTGACCTGGCTCTGCAGTGTCTGTATGGATCAGGTGTTTCAGTGTTTTTTGGTGTTTTTACCTAAAGTTCATTCAATCAGCTATTAGATAAAAGTGCCAAGAAAACCCCACTAAGGCACCTGATCTATACAGATGTTGGGCAAGCTGGGTCTAACTAACATGCTGCCTGTTCTGGGCATGCACTGGGCTTGGCATGGGAGTGTGCTAAGTCTAAAGTAAAGTGTTATTTGGGGGGGTTTTAACATATGCAAGCATCCCATGTGCAGCCATTTGGACATAATCTTGCAGCTGAACACTGTGGGCTGCAGTTTGCTGCCCCCAAGCCAGAAGCTGGCCATCCCATGTAAGGCCAGATACTGCCAAGTGTCTTGAACTGGGCCATCAACTTTCATGTGGCTAACAAGGATGAGGCAAGCCAGCACACCATGGATGCTGGGGTGCTCTGGCACCACCTCCTGACCATTAAACACTGGCTCTGGGCCTATTGCCACAAGCAGTGACTGGTGGGAGTGTGTTGTCCTGGAAGCTGGGACAATGAGCATCAGGTCCAGACATTTTGCATGCGTTGGGCCTTCTTCATGGACATCAACATCCAGGTGACCTCCCACATTAAGTGACAGGACATCAGCATGCAGCCACTCCTCGCTCTGGAGAAGCCATCTGGAAACTGGCCACCCCCATTAGTCTCTACTTCATCACCAACTAAGTTAGTGTGGGCAAATACACACCCAGAGAGGCCATCTGGGAAGTGTTTGTTGTCATCCGGAACATCCTGGCCATCTGTTTCATTGGCTTCTTCAACCCACAGGAAGTGATCACCAGCTTCTGCTGCATGGGCTTCTCCAACAGCATGGGAACTGCGAATTTCACTCACATTCCCATCCTCTGCCTGCCCCAAGTTGTAGGGGTGCTCATCAGCTGCAAGGGTTACTTCTCTATCATCCTTCAGGGCACCATCAATCATGAAGGTGGCTTTACACACATCTCTGCTGTTTGACTGGGCAGCACCCATGATGCCTACATCTTTTGCAACCCAGAATGAAGACCAGGGACTTCTCCATGTAGGAACTGGATGGGTGGGTGATCCTGGAGTCACTGTCTACCTCAGTAGGCTGTAGGGTAGGGAGATAGCTGTGGGGCAAGAGGCATTGGCCCAGTATGGACCATGGACTCTTGGAACTCCATGTTGAGATCTGTGCCCCCTCACCCTGTGCCACCAGGACCCAGTTTCCCTCTGTGGGGAACCTGAACCTGTAACTCTCTGCCATGCCTGGGGCCCACCTTGTACAGTGAGATGGAGCCTGGGGGCTGCCTATTCTCACCATGACTGGGGTGCCCCTCTGCAGTGGGACCTGGACCAAGGGAGGGGGTGCAGGGAGCAGAAAAGCTTCCCCAAGTACCCCCCACCTGGGTTGGGTGGGCTCTGATGCCAACTCCTGTCCCAGAAACAACCTGACATGGTTGGGCTGCACTCTCTCCCTGGTTCCAAGCACTCCTGCAGCCCATCAGAATTGTCCTAGAACTGCATGGGGGGGCCTGTATTCATGGGGTGACTGCCAGGTTCAGGGGGAACAGATCAGCGCAGGGAGAAGGGTGGTTTCATGGATGTTCCTGGCCTTGGGACCCAGGCCCCAGGCCCCCTGGTCTCGCTCCATTCATCTGCAACCACCCACTGGAGCAGGCTTTTCTATTTCCCCAGAAAATAGCTCCTTGCTTCTCTCCTCCTGTCTGGGGTCTGCCTTCTATTCCTCTTGCTCCCAGTCAGGGTACAATGGGGATCACTTCCCAACTCGTGGTTCTTCAATGCTTCCTCCAGACATTCCTCATGATCTCTGCAGCTGTGTGTCCCCTGTCCTTGAGCCACCATTGTGTCCTCTGTGCACTGTCCTCCCTCACACAGATGGTGTTTCTCTTGTTTGACAAGAAAGAGACAGAGCCTTTGTGTGAAGTTGCAATTTTGCTGATTAAAATGAAACATAAGGGCAGGCATTTTGGACCTTCCCAGCACTTGCTTAGGCACTCATGTAGAGATGGCAAGGTAGCTATAGTAAGTCCTCTGTCTTGGCCCTTTCCTTCCCACCTTGTGCTTCAGGTGAAGGAGGGCTGGGTCCAGTGGAGATGCAAAGGGAGTGCACAGGGGTGCACGTGCACCCCCCTGAGAGCACTAGTGCACCCTCTGACAGCCAACGTTTCCCACTGAGGTAACGGGCGGGAGGGGCAAGTGAGAGCTGCCCCCCACCCTGAATGTGGATTAGGCCTTGCAGGCTGAGTTTACCACCATTCCTGGGGGAATGTCAGCCAACGTCTTGTTTCTTCTGCAGGACATAGTCCCTCAGGAGGTGTCTGACACCTGGAGGGGGGCTATCTGCTTTGAAGGCACACAGGGGAAGCCAGGTTCATGATTCAATGTGATAGCAGAGGCCCAGATAGCACACAAGCTGAACTATGATGAGCTGACATTTGTAACTGAGTTCATGATCACCTTAAATATGGATGTGATGGTGAATGTGTCATGACTTGGCCAAGAGAGGTTCTCCACACCTTGGCTGCCTAAGTAGTGTCATGCTATGTGCTTCTCTTGACTTTCCATAACTGTTCTTCTGCTTTGAATACACCAGGAGGGGGTGGAGGTGGGGGTTGCTTTGCTTTCAGGAGTTGGGGATGCTCTCCAGGGGGAGGATAGGGCTGTGATACTGGGATTGGGGGGCAGGAGTAATCTATTTTCTGGGTAACTAGTTTCAGTGTTTTACTACCCTTCTAGTAAGAACATTTTTCTTAATATCTAACCTAAACTTCCCTTGCTGCAACTTACAATTGTTGCTCCTTGTTCTGTCATCTGTCACCACTGAGAACAGTCTAGCTCCATCCTCTTTCAAACCCCCTATTAGGTAGCTGAAGGCTGCTATTAACACCACCGCCCCTCCCCCCCATCTTCTTTTCTTTAGACTAAATAAGCCCAGTTTCCTCAGTCTTTCCTCATAAGTCATTTCCCCCAGCCCCTTTACTATTTTTGTTGTCCTCTGCTGGACTCTCTCCAATTTGTCCATGTCCTTTCTGTAGTGGGGAAACTCAAAAGCTCCACTTTATACCAGCTGCCAACTAGACATGGAGCCATTAATTACTATTCTCTGAGCCTGATGCTCCAGCCAGTTTTCTATCCATTTACAGTCCATTTATCAAGCCCATACTTCCTTAGGTTGCCTGTGAGAATGCTGTGGGAGATGGTATCAAAAGCCTTGCTAAAAACAAGATGCATCACATCCTCCAGTCTCCTCACATCCATAGAGCCAGTCACCTCATCATACCTCATCAGGTTGGTCAGGGCTGACTTGCCCTTGGTGAATCCATGCTGACTCTTCCTAATCACCTTTTTATCCTCCAAGTGCTTTGAAATGGATTCCCTGAGGATCTGCTCCATGATTTTTCTACAGACTGAGGTGAGGCTAACTGGTCTGCAGTTCCCTGGATCCTCCTTCTTCCCTCTCTTAATTATGAGCACTATGTTTGCCCTTTTCCAGTCATCTGGGACCTCTCCTGTTCATCATGAGTTTTCAAAGATGATGGCCGATGGCTCTGAAATCACATCAGTGAACTCCCTCAATACCCTTGAGTGCATCCCATCTGGCCCCACGGACGTGTACATGTCCAGCTGTTCTAGGTAATCCCTAACTTGTTCTTTCAGCACTGAGGACTGCTCACCTCCTCTCCAAACTATGCTGCCCAGTGCAGTAGTCTGGGAGCTGATATTGGCTGTGAAGACTAAGGCAAAAAAGTCATTGAACACTTCAGCCTTTTCTGCATCCTGTCACAAAGTTGCCTCCCCCATTCAGTAAAAGATGCATATTTTCCTTGATCCTACCCTTGCTTCTGACATACTTGTAGAAACCCTTCTTGTTACCATTCACATCCCTTACTAGCTGCAACTCCAATTGCGCTTTGGCCTTCCTGACTTCATCCCTGCCCAAGCAATGCTATTATATTCTTCCTGTTATTTGTCCAAGTTGATGTCAATCTTTTAAGCCTTGAGGACACTCCTGAAGCACTTTTACTGCTCTCCCCTTGAGTGTATGCCTTGGCTGATCTGGCAAAATAAAACTTGCTTTGGGAGTCTAGAGTCAGACATCTAGATGACATGGCTGGCCCAGTGAAGTTGATGCCAGATGATCATTTCGTCACTACTCATGGTGTTTGCTTGCAGGAGGATGCTAATGTTGGTGAGTCTGTCTTCCCACTGGATTCAAAGAATCTTCTTCAGGCAGTGTTGATGGTACTTCTCCAACAAATTTAGATGACTCCTATACATTGTCCATGATTCAGCTCTGTACAGCACAAGGCCTCCAAATTTGCCTTAGCTCCCCTGTAGCCACCCATCACAGCACCACCCCTGCTCCCACTGAATCCAGCCCAGCCTCAATGACAGCAGGGTGAAAGCAGGACTGGACTGGGGGAGGAGCTGAACCTGTGCGGGGACACATTGGTGTGAGAACCACCATGGGAGGAAGGGCATGAATGGGTGCTTCGTGTGAGCAAGAAGCTGCTCCTTCTCTGTTCCCCTTTGGGATCCCTCTCTGGACCAGGCTCTTTTGCATGACTGGGGGACTCGCACAGTGTGATCAGGAACTCTCTTGGCCAGGTTCTGTGGGAGGGTGGAGACAGTTCCTTCCCATGTTCTTCCTTGGTTCTGAACCCTACAGGGGGCTCCTGACTCCAGCCAGCCTGGCTGTCTCCACAGAGTTTGGGCCTGTGGAATGTGATTGATTGCTGGTGACTCAGGGCTGTGGGAAGCAAGGCACAGGGGAGACTACAAGGCCCAGCCAAGTGATCACATAAAGGTATGAACCCCCTCCCTCCAAGCCTCTGAATCTTTCAATGGATGCATGTTCCATGTACTTGGTCAAAAGTAGAATGCCACTGCAGTTGACCTTTCCTACTCCTTCTTTGCTGCTGGCTCCATGTAGAATCCTTTCCAACCCTGGCATGAAATCTCTGAAAAGAATAAGTCTGTCTCCCACTGGAACATCAGAAAGGACTTGGTGAAGGTTGGCATAGAAATATTCTTTGATTCATTGGTGGTGTTAAGAGTCAGGGCATATGCGCTGATTGATGACTACGGCATATAGGCTCCCTGCAAGTTTAAAATGGAAAGTCATGAGATGCTTATTAATTCCAATAGGGAACTCACTGAGTTGGTCTACAAGATCATTCTTAATAATAAAACTAACTCTGTGAAATTGGTGTTCTCCTTCCTGTTTACCCTTTCAGAAGAAGGTATAGCCACCTCCACGTTCTTTGAGCTGTCTCTCTTCCACTCTCTGGGTCTTGCTCAGTGCAGCTACACTGATGTTATGTTGCCTGAGTTCTCAGGCCATGACTGCATCATGGCATTCTGGGAATTCACTATTAGGGCTGTCCATGAGGGTTCTGATGTTCAGTTCCCAAAAATAATGGTGTGTCTTTGCTGGTATTTTTGATCATACTGGATATAGTTATCCAGTGAGGAAGAAATACAGAATACTGTATTAAGCTTTTTAGGGCACCTTTTCTAGCTAAATGACCTTCCTGTAACTGCCACCTACATGCCAAATCATGACTAGGAGCTTCCAGACCTCACATTCCTGGTCCTGTCATCATTAGCTGATTGCCAAACTTCTTTAGGAATGTGCTGGCATGGTAGACACCTGTGCATGATTTCTTTCATCATGGAGAAGCTGATGCATGTCAGCTTCCACATAGCTCTTGACAGAATTGTACTTTGAACTAATGGCAAAGAGACCAAGAAAACTGGGGATCTCATTCTGCTGCAGCCTTTATCTACCTTTGCAGCTGTTGAGATTCTAACATCTTTTTCCACCTGTTCCACCCCTGAGGACTTGTAGACCCCTAGCTGGGGGCTGGACAGACATTATAGTGATGACTGGTACTCGCCATGTCACAGCACTGTCAAAGGAAATATGTGACTTTTCAGGAGGGAAACCATTGCCATTGGCTAGCCTCACCACATCCTGATGGTGCTGCCACTGCTTGTTCTGTGACTGCTTATTCATCAGAGTTACCCCTGTTTATTTCACAGCTAACCTTCCCTGAAGGTCATTCCACTATCCACCACCTGTGGATATACTGGATAGCAGTATAGCTATGCTAGAAAGGGGTTCCCATCACAACTGCATGGACCAGAATAGAGGTGTAACATCCAAGGCAGCAGGGCATCATCACTTGTTGCCAGTGTCTTCATCAGAAGTGGGGTGAAGGCTGGGCATGGGTGCTGTGGGTGGTGCTTTGGCAGCAGCTGCTGTACTGAAAGTTGGGGGACTGGGGATCACTCTGTCCAACTGAAAGGAAGACAGCAAGGAAGAATGGGAGATGGAAGAATGGGAGTGAAACATGGGGACCATGTGTTCTGCTGCAGTCCATAGTGTTAAGGACCAATGGTGCTGCCATGAGGTGGAGGTCAGGGAACCAGGTCTTGAGCCCTGATAACCAAAGCATCAGAGTTTCTCCCCTGGTCCTGTGTGCTGTGGTCTTTGTGCTGAACCATGACCAAGAAGATGTCAAGGGAGATCAGGTCCAGCTGAAGGTGCACCTCTGCTCTTAGATCATTTGATATTCTGGGAACCAGCACCAATGGGCTGGAGTCCTCAGGGGTTGGCACACGTAGCAGACCTTGTGTCCTTTAGCCCCTAGCAATGTGTTCCTGGGCACCCTGTTGTCGCATCGTCCTGGGGCCTTCCTGTGGCACCTCCTGCAGTGGGTGCCCTGCTGGCAACTCTTCCTGCCCCCCTACTGGTGCTGTGTGTGTACAGGGTGGTGATGACCAGTCCAGAGTGAGGAAGCTCTTTGTAGAAGGGCATACTATACCTACTTTACCCAGACTTTTTATTGGCATCATACATGCACTTCTAGTGGATCTTCCTGCATTTTTTCTTGGCCAAGCACCCAGTCCCTGTTGTGCCCCACTGTTGACATCTGTTAGGCAAGGCACTTAAATGTGCCATTGATGTGGTGCCCTTTTCAGAGCTAGTTATGGGTCTTTTGCTTGCCCCAGATAGCCATGAGATGTCATCTAGCTGTGGCCCCAGTTGCATGACCAAGAGTGGGTACTGGAGGGGGATGGGATGGTGTCTTCCATGGCCTATGCCAGTGTTTGTCCATGGTCTTGGTATCTGCAGGTGAGTGGGGGTCCAGCTGTGGGGCAGTAGATGGATGGCTGGATGGATCACTGGGTGCACATAGGTTCCAGTGCATGGCTCTCCATCTCCCTCCAGCTGGGTGTGGCCCCTGATCCAGAGTGACTGGGACTCTACTGGCTAGGCCACCCCTACAACCCCAAACTTTCCAGGGGCTTCCAGCAGACAGCCTCATGATGCTGGCCATGCCCCATACCCTGGCTTGGAAATTTCTGAGACCCCTTTCTGCAACACTGAGGCAGCTGGCCACACCACCTGCTTTTGATGTTTCCAGGGTCTTGCCTCAGCCTGGATGCTTAGTGCCTCCCCACCCTCCTCTGGCCCTAACACTCTGGGACCCTGTACCTGAGAGCCAAAAAAACATTACAGCACTCCAGGTGCACATGACCCAGGTACCTGCTGGTAGTGACTGAGCTGCAGAGGTTCCAGGGTTGCTTCTGTGTCCACCCAGTCCTGATGTTCTTCCCCCTGCCATGTGGATCTACCAAATGTAAGCTGCCCACTCTGGTTCCTGCTGAGGCTAGGGTGTCTGCTGGCATCTGAGTTATAGAGTGCCTGGGTCTGGCCTTTGAGATGTGGCATGTGGGTGCCAGGGTCAGGGTCTGTGGAGCTATGCCTGAGCATGAGGGCATGGGGGTCCTTGGCCAGGTGTGTGGGTGCCAGGGTTGGAGTCTGTGGGGCTGTGCTCAGATTTCATAGACATGTGGGCTGGAAGGGACCGTGGAGGATCATCAGGTCCAGCCCCCTGCCCCAGGGGCAGGAAGTCAGCAGGAATCATAGGATCCCAGGAAGATAAGCTTCCAAATGTGTTTTGAAGGTGTTCAAAGTGGGTGCTTGAACTGTCTCAGTTGGCAGTCTATTCCAAACCTCGGGGGCCTGGACAGTGAAGAAATTCTTTCTTATGTCCAGCCTGAATCGGTCACAGTGGAGTTCAATCTTGTTATCCCTTGGGGGGCTCTGGTGAACAGATGTTCCCCCAGATCCTGATGAGCACCCCGATATAGGTGGCCATCAGATCACCCCCGAGCCTGCACTTTTCCAGGCTGAATAGCCCCATTGCTCTCAGCTTCTCATCATAAGGTCTGTTTTCTTAACCTCTGATCATGCACGTGGCTCTCCTCTGCACCCTTTCAAGCTTCTTCACATTCTTTTTGAATTGTGGAGCCCAAAACTGGATGCAGTACTCCAGCTGCGGCCTCATCAAGGCCGAGTACAGAGGGAGAATGACATCCCAAGATCTTCTTGAGAAACATTTATAGATGCAAACCAGTGTTTTGCTCACTTTACTAGCCACAGCATCACACTAAAAGCTTATGTTCATTTTGTGGTCAACCATGACCCCCAAGTCCCTTTCATCTGTAGTGCTAACCAGCGTAGCACTACCGAGCCTATAAGCATGGTGCAGGTTTTTCCTCCCAAGGTGGAGAACCTTGCATTTTTTGGTGTTGAACACCATCAGGTTCTCGTCCGCCCATTTCATGAATCTGTCCAGATCTGCCTGGATCACCCTCCTGTCCTCAGGTGTGGATGCTTTACCACAGAGTTTGGTGTCATCGGTGAACTTGGCCAGTCCACTTCTGACACCAATGTCCACATCATTGATGAAGATGTTAAACAGTATAGGCCCTAAGACAGAGCCTTGTGGGACCCCACTGGTCACAGCCCACCAAGATGATTGACTCCCGTCGACCACCACCCTCTGGGTCCTATTGCGAAGCCAGTTCCCCAGCCAGCAGATTGTGGTGACGTCAAGGCCACAGTTAGCCAATTTAGTCAAGAGGTGATCGTGGGATACCAGATCGAAGGCTTTTTTCAAGTCAACGTTGATCTCTTCTCCCTTGTCCAGGTGATAAGTCACCTGGTCATAAAAGGAAATGAGATTTGTCAAGCAAGACCTACCCACAACAAACCCATGCTGGGTATCCCTCAGGATATTGCCTTCAGCTAAGTCATTAAGGATGGCCTCCTTGAAAATCTTTTCCAAGACCTTCCCAAGGATAGAGGTCAGGCTGAATGGCCTGTAGTTTGCTTGATCTACTTTCCTCCCTTTCTTGAAGACAGCCACAACATTGGCTCTCTTCCAATCATCAGGCACTTGACCAGAGCACCAAGAACTCTCAAAGATCCATGCCAGGGGCTGAGCTATGTTGCTGGCCAGCTCCTTGAGTACCCTTGGGTGTAAACCGTCAGGGCTGGCTGACTTGAAATTATCCAGCCTATCAAGATGTTCCTTCACGAGGTCAGCTTCGATGGAGGGCAAGGAATCTCCCTCATCTGGGCCTCCCTGACCCATAGTGAGCAGGGCCATCCAATGGGGCTGTTGAAAGACTGATGCAAAGAACCCATTTAGCAAGTTTGCTTTTTCCTCGGAGTCAGTTGTCAGTTGCCCCATCTGGTTCAGCAGGGGTCCAATGTTGCCCTTGCTTTTTCTCCAGCTCCCCACATATTTAAAAAAGGACTTTTTACTGCCCTTGATATTTGTAGCTATCTGGAGTTGCATCCCAGACTTGGCTTTCCTGATTTGCTCTCTGCAAGTCCGGACTAAAGCAGAGTGTTCCTCCTTGGTGGTGGTTCTAGTACTCCATCCACCCAGTTCTCTTGGTCTGTTTGGTTCTCCCTGTACATTGTGGGGTGCTTCATAATGGGGTGTTTGGGATATGGGGGCATGGCCTGGGGACTCAGGTGCTCAGGTCCTAAGGCTCATGAGGGGGACACAGATGCCTCACTTCCCTCTGCTGCTTGCCTGCAGTTTATAGATGGCTGGAGGCAGGGCCAGGGAACAGTCTGTGTTTGTTTAGTGATTGGACAGCCCGGGGGCAGGGCCTGCCAGAGCAGTTGAACACAGGCTATGTGCTAGTATGCCTCCTTCCAATGGAGGAGCAGTGGAGGGCCACAAAGTCGACTTCGATGCCGGAGGAGCTAACTTGAATTTAAAGTGCTGAATGGCTTCTTTGGCTCTTTCAACAATGCTTCTTCTGAATAAATTCCTCTATTTAGCATACTAGTGTTACATAATGCCTATATTTTCTATAGCAACTCAACATTTATGAAAAGACATTTTAATGCTTTTCTTATTCAGCGGACTTGATTCAAGTACACATTGGAGTTATATTGGTGTAAAAGCAGTATCTGAAGGAAAAATCATGCTCCATTATGTTGCATTATTTGGACAACACACTCTTGATAGGACACTAAGTATCAGGCTTTCAGTTTAATCTGATACTAAGTCCAAAACATAGAAATAATAACGATTTTTTTTGGTTTTTTTATATACATGTCTTATTTCTTCAAAATGTTCTTTAAAAGCAAAATCCATAAAACTGTATTACAAAGTATATGCATTTCACAGCTGGCTTTGGGAAAAAAATATCCCTGAGAGGTATGCAGTATACTAAAATGAAATAAAAATTGTATTTAGTATTTAATATGTATTGAAGATAGAGATGCCAATGTTATGATAACAAAAGAGTATTTAAAATAAATATTAGCTATTAAAAATAAAAGTGCTAGGCACCAGGATGGGATTATTTTAAAATCTCATCTACTGCCCTGAATGGAATTACCTATAATGTATTAAACACTGGATGAGTTCAAATGAGAAATTCTATCATTTCTGCTTTGTTGAGCATTTTCTTTTTCTAAATATCTCTTTTTCGGGTGCAGATGTGGAGCAGTCTGCAAAGAAGTTATGCAGCCAAATGAGGTGTCAAAGAAAAAGCAGCCAGTTATAAATTCTAACTTTGCATTTAATATGGTGTTTTCTATACAGTGATTACTGTACAGGCTGAGTTCCCAGAGTTTTCAGAAGGGAGGAGGGAGGCATCTACAAAAATGAAATATAACTGTATTCAATATGAATTAATGAAGTAAATCTTCTTGTAGGGCTGCTTGAAGAATGAAGTTTGTATTTCCTGGGTTTAGAATTCCCAATTTGGGCAAAAAAAAAATCAAAATATTTTTAAAACTTTTCATTTAACAAAATGGTTTTAAAACATGTGATTCAGTAATGGATCTCATGTTTTAAAACCATTAAAATGTGCATGTTTGGCACTTATATTTGATATACTTCATTTTAGAATCTTTCCCTTTGCCTTACTTATATGCTGTAAAGCTACCTCTGCTGTAGTATGAGTATTTTTTTTTTCATTGTCTTTTCCCTATTGCCTGGCTGGATTCTGTTTTCCTGTAATGCACTTTGGTTGATGCATTCTGATGGTATAGGTGAATATCCCGAGGAACAGCCGAGAGGAAAATCCCAGGAAGTCCGGGAGGAACCTGGGGAACAGGGACGGGGCAGAAAGGAGAGAGAAAAAAAAGAAAAACCAATAGAAAAGTTCCTACCTTCAGGGAGTGGCTCAGTGAGACCAGAAGTGGCAGTGGGACCTGAGCAGCTCATTAGCCACGTTTTTATAAAATTACGGCCATCTGAGGGCCTTGGTGGCAGGAGCCGGTCGGGGGGTTAAAAACAGTTGAATGCAGCCCCGAGGGGGGAGGTGGTAGAGCGCCGGAGAAGGAAGTATCCTCCGAGTCCCTTCAGAGCAGAGGAGCGTGGGGGCTTGCGGCCGGCAGCCCCAGTAGAGAGAGCAGGATTCCTCAAGAGAAGATCAGTGCCGGCAGCGAGGCTGCAGACGAGGAAGCAAGGTCAAGGTGTGGAGGCTGAGAAGTGTGGGGAAACACCAGGACTAGGGGGAGCCCTCAGAAGATACGAAGAGGCAGCAGGCACCCGAGCACTTGACCAGGGGTCTTATTGAAGGTGTGGATGAAGAAGAAGAGCTGTGGGGAGACTTGTTGAGGGGATCCATCAGGAGCTTAGTAGGCTGACCCCAGGCCAAGGATAGGCAGGGTGCGGCTTAAGAGCCGGTAACTGGGGCCAACAGAGCGGGAGATCGGTACAGTCAAAAAAAGGGGCATCGGACAGCCCTTAGGATCTGGTATTACTGCCAGTAGTTTAATTTGGGTTTTGTTCGGTTACTCACTGGTGGAGGGAAGGTGTATTGTGTAGCACTGACAGGGTATTGTTGGATCAGAGCTAGCAGCCGGGTAGGAGGAGAAGGGCTAGCTGAATTCATAAAGCTGGGCATAGGGTCCCAAGCCCCAATACTCAGAGGGACAGGGCAAAATCAAGATCCATCAAGGTGTGGTGTAAGGGCAAGGTGGAGGGGAGGAGGAGCCTTGCAGAAGACCGACATCCCGTGGTCCCCAGAATGAGGAGCCCCGAGAGTCAATCTCCACCACTGTGGCAAGATCAAGTCGTGGCGGGCGAGGTTGGGGAGAGGCGATTGGATTGACAACATCAACTCACTGAGACCACAGGGACGGACAGGAGGACAACTTCGAGCATCCGGGGGCGCAGAGCACGAGACTGGATGTTTGAAACCAGGCGGGTACAGTGAAGAAAAGATTCTGAAATGATACTTGTTAGTTTTGGTCAGTTTATGGTTTTTAAAATAAATGTTTCATTTTGGCATTTTCCAAGATAGGTAAACTGTTTTCTCATAGGAAAGTCAGATGAAATCTGCTTTGTGGTGGCGGGGGTGGTGGGGAATACTTTAAATTATTTCAGACAGCTGGAGTTTGTAGCACAGTTGCAGTAATTTGAAAGTCTATAAATGCTTGCTTCCATTATATTTCTGTTTCAGTCTGGAACTACTAACCATGGTTCTGCAACCCTTACTCGTATGAGTGGTTCCATTAAATATTAGCTATTCTCAGTAACTATACGTACTGGTAGAAAGAATCATTTCCTAAACAGCTAATGTTTTTTTCTAATCTGATATGACAGTTACGCCCTAAAAGATGTTTGTAGTATTTATGAGAACACATTCAGTAAATGTAAGCCATCATAGTACATCACAAACAAAGAAACCATTCAGCACTGCCATGCAATCAGGATAGTAAGAAGGGAAAAAGATGAATGTGTGTGTTTTACTAAGACAAAGCAACTATATTGGTTTAGGTTGTATAATGTGGATTTGCCATAATGACAAACAGCTGAAACCAAACACTTTCATATGATATGTAACTACTGATTACCATAGGATGTTGAGGAGGACAAAAGCATAACAACATTTGGGGGTGGGGAGATTGGGACTTTAAATGGGTAAGAATATTCAGAGTTATTAATAATTTAAAACAAACCATTAACTGTTGTGTTTCAAAGCTTAAGACAATCTCTGATTATTAGAGATTGGACACACGTGTCTACTACCGTGTTATACAATCCTCTTCTGAAGCATCTTCTATGGGTCATTGTTGGAGAAAGAATAACAGACTATACCAGTGAGAAATCCTATCATTTCTGCTTTGTTGATTAGTTTCTTTCTTTAAATATCTCTTTTTGGAGTGCAGAAGTGGAACAGTCTGCAACAAAGGTATGCAGCCAAATGAGGTGTCAAAAAAGCAGCTGGTTATAAATTCTAACTTCGCATTTAATATAGTATTTGAAGGAGGAGGTATGCAGGCAGCTTGCTCTGATGACAGCTTACAGATGGGGAATCCCTCAACATGCATCCCACACTGTCTTGTGGGCTTTCCAGGCTGCCAGGATTTGCTGAATATGCACAACTGGCTGCAACAGAGGACCACACCCCCCTGAGGAACTCCCCAGCAATCCCTTCCACTCTGCCCAGAAGTTTGACTTCCTCCCTATGGCATCCACAGCTGCCACTGTCAGGGATAGGATACTAGACTAAACAGACTACTGGTTTGACCAAATATGAAACTTATGTTTTTATTATTGGTGAGGTGGTTCCAGCATTTGGGGAGAGATTGGTTAGCTCTTCTCAGGAACAGAGGATAGCCTTGAGGGATACTCAAGGTGGTATCACTAAGTCAAATTTATTTTAGCTCTGGTTGGCTGATGAGGTGTGAGATGTCCAAGTTTACAGACGAGATGCCTCAGGACTGTGTTGGAGGAAAAGGAGGAATTGGTGGTGTGATCTGGTTGGTGTTGAGTGATTAGTTGAATAATTATTTCTCTGGGCAATGTGCTTTGTCCAAACCTCCTTCTTCCTGCATCCCCTTTCTTCCTTTGGGGGTTTGCACCATGGTGGGCTGATCAAGAGTTCTGACCATGAGGATACTTGGTAACAGCCACTTGCTGCCAAGGGAAGGAAGGGAATAGGGACTCTAGAAATGCCTTCACTTGACAATCTTGGGTGGTTGGCTGCCTCCTGTAGAACCTCAATGTCAATTGTACAGTCCCCCTATCCATGTGTGTGGGCCATGCTTGGTCACCACTCTGGGAGATGTGGGGTTCCTTCTGCACCTGGTCCCCATCCTATCTATCTGGCATTTCTGTGTGGAACTATGCCCTAGCTTAGCAAGAAACTTGTACATTTCATTTTTTATTGTGCACAGCCATAATTTCTATCATTTTGATTGAGATCCATTTGGAAATTAATAAGGTAAGCTAAATTAATCTTGGTATTCATTAGCGGGACACTGGAATGCGTAATGTAATCAATTAGCCTGTGTTCCTAGGTGCAATATAAGAACACTTTTGAAGTCAAGATAATTGAAGTCGATCTAAACCTTAAAAAAATGAAGCTCCCACTCAGCTTAACAGGTTAGAAAGCTGCTGGCCTTCCTGATAGGGCGCCCTGCAACTTCTCCTGTCAGCCAGAATACCCACCTTGCTCACTGAGAAACCAAAGCACCATAGCCCTAGGGAACTTGAGACAAACACTCCCATGGCAGGGCTTAAGTATGTTTTCTTATCTGGCCACTTACAATATTATTCACTGGATTCTCGTGAAGTTTGTCCTATGCATAAATTTCTGCTTGCTAAAGCTGTATCTATTTAATAGACCAGATGGCTTCCCTGCTCCATTTATGACCAAGAGAATATTTATAGCCATTTTAGGCATATTCTAAGATTACCATCCCTTATTTAATTCCCACTGTAAGAAATGTCCTTCCCTGAATAGCTTGAGTAGCCAGGTGGTGTTCTTGCTACAGGTCTCCCCTTTTAAGTATGCAACTCATTGTCTGGAATGGCCAGGCTCAAGTGCTTTGGACCATGTCTGTAAAGGTCTATTTTACTAGCTATTAATCATGCTCATGTTAGATGCTAATTCTCAGGGACTACTTCTCTGAGGTATGAATAGGTGCAGAAGACTTAAGTTAATTATTGCTCTACTAAACACTCTTGGCTAAAATACGAAACATAAAAACTGAATTTATATCAAATGCCACAATTCATACAGACGTAATAATGATAAGGCTAAATAAAGTTTGAAGTTTTCTATATGCAAAGACCATGCTGTATCAGTAAAATGCATTCAAGAAAACATGCATGACATTCCACGAACACCTCAAAATATTGTGGGTTCATGACAAGAGAAACCAATAAAGGACATAAAGAATTCTCTGCAGCTGAATTTCCTTGCATATATTTTTTGTTGTTGTAAAGTCATCCCCCACTCTCAACAACCAAATAAGACATACACCTTGTTTTATAGAAGGGAGAATGTAGAAAAAAGGTTTTCTTTTCCAGCAACAGGACTAACTGTGTGACAGAAAAGAAATCACCCTGGAAAGATGCTGTTTTCAGGAAGTGTGGCATCCCAAGAAACAATGTGGGTGAGGCATCAGAAATTTTCTGTTGTGTCAGGATAGCAACAGCAGTAGCAAGACTGTTGCTTCCTTAGTATAAATAGTTCCTATAAATAATAAATTGTTGTTTCCACAGCACAAGCCTCAGTGAGAAACTACAGACTGCATGCAGCAGCTCAGTTGCCGATTCAGGCATAAGCGGCTATGTTAACCTTCTTAGAGTTGCTAAGGAATTGGTAGCAAATTTTGACTGTTCAGCAATAGCTAATGCAGACTCCTTAGTAGTGTTGAGAAGATGAACACTGGACTCTGTCTCTTCTGCTTTCTGGGCCAGAAAGAAATGGGAGCCATCTTGATAACCATTAGAGCACAGTGTCTTCATGTTTCTATTCTTCCACACTTATATGCCCGCAAAGAAAAATGAGCTTCTCTCAAGAAATGCAACTCAATTTTGGAGGGCCAGATTTTGGGGGGAAATGTGTGTACCTTGCAGAAGATTAAATTAGCAATTTTTCTAATCTGGACCCACTTCTTTTGGGGTGGAGGGGTGTTGCTTGTTTTTTGGTTTGGTTTTCTTTTTTAGGAGGCCTATTTTTTCAAAACTGACTTATGATTTTGGGTGGTTCATTTTTAGTGACCAAACTAAAAGTGCCTTAGGGGAGTCTGATTTTTTTCAGTACCTTACAATTGGTGCAAAATGGGAGTGGATGCCATTAGCACACTCTGAATATTTAGGCCAGAAACTCACTTATTTTTCCAATAATTATATTAACCCAAAATAAAATGTCAAGAAAAGATCTGAACAGCTGAATATTCCCTGTAGGATCTATAGACATTTTTTTTCCTTAAAGTCATACTGTGCTGTAAATTTTCCTTTATTAGGATAAGTTCCTTCTAGCAGATGGAATAATGGTTAAGGCTTGACTGAAGCCAGGAACAGAGAGATTAGTCTACCACAAACACTAAGAGGTAAAATAAACCTGTCAATAATATTAAATAGCAAATGAACAAGCACAAAGCATATATGTGTTTTTATTCTACTGATAGGAGGGGGGACTAAGATTTCAATATTCACTGGTAATTTAAAGGTGGTTTAATTAGATATATTTGTAAGGTATGAATATATAAGAAAGAAGTGAGACTACTTTCAACAAGTTTATTTTTCAAGCCACAAATATTAAGATGTAGTGTTGCTCATGGATTTATGAAGTGCCATTAAACTTAGAGAAATTTGGGACATAATTGGGACATTATGAAGAATGATTTGTAATATGATGTAGAGGGAAGTGGGAAAAGGTATAAATGGAGTAATGAGATGGCAATAGGATTTTTATTGTGCGGGTTTGTGAGAGAGAGAGAGAGACTAATGCAGTATCCACTCTATTTTCCAATAATAATACTATTTCAAATAATCATGTGTCGTGTTTTTTAAACTTTGCATCTACATTTCTGCATATTCTATATATGCGTTGTGGTTGCCTCTTGCTTTAAAAGGATGTTTGCTTTTTTTACAGATCACCCTCAAGGCATAAGAAATTAAAAAATTGTTGCCAAATCTTTCAGTGAATTACTCCTATATTCTATCCTTGCTGTTCTTTCCTTGCTGTACTATTTTATTGTATAAGAAATGGAAACCTACTGTAGCTAACCCACCATTACTTTTTCATTCTGGTTGCAATACTCAGTAGTTTATTTTTACTAACAACAAATATAATAGGGCTCAACGCTCAAGGTAACTTTTATCCTACATAGTAGTGGGTTAACAGCTGCTATTATAGATTATTAGATGGCCATCAGGCTACACTTTATTTACTGTAGGGAAAATGTTTTTTATTGTTTTCCAAGCATAGTAGTAAAGATTATAGTAAATAAGGAGTCTTGTAAAACAATGGATCCGCGTAATTTCTTTTCATCTCTGTGGGAAAAATTTAGACCTGTGTATGCTTTAACTCCTTATCTTTATATCAAATTCCTAGATGGCTCTTCATCCTGAAGTAATACTTGAATAAACAGAAAACTCACATAAAAACCAATTTACTTGGAGCCTAATAGTTTTCCTAAGCATAGAGTTCATAGACATTAGGGCTGGAAGGGATCTCGGGAGATCATCGAGTCCAGCCCCCTGCCCAAAGGGCAGGAAGTCAGCTAGGGTCATAGGATCCCAGCAAGATAAGCATCCAATTTACTCTTGAAGGTGTTCAATGTAGGTGCTTGAACCACCTCTGCTGGCAAACTGTTCCAGACCTTGGGGGCTCAGACAGTAAAGAAATTCTTCCTTATGTCCAGCCTGAAACAGTCTTGCAGGAGTTTGTGACCGTTCGACCTCGTCATCCCTTGGGGCGCTCTGGTCTATATTCTACTGAGATTTGCTAGAGATGATAAAGAACCCTAAAGCAAGAATAGTAGAGCCATAGCAAACATAGCATACTTAGACCTGCAGTAATGATGATGAAGTGAGTGTTGTCACACTCATACGTTAAAAGCATGAGGGCTAGAAAGCCAGAAACAGGTAGAATGGTCAATGTCAATAAGACCTTGTGTGCTTGAAGGAGGGCCATAACGTCATTCGTAGACAATGTGGTCGGCTGTCTGAGCATGAACACCACAGCTCAAGGTATCAGCAACGTGATGAATAAGAGCTCCTCTGCTATTAACTTTAACCTTGCTCTCTTCCAGATGCTGGCAGTAGGTAAGAGTCTGGTTCAGCTTGATTCCTAAATAAGTAACAGTATAACAATATTCAAGTGTCCAGTTGTCAATCTTGACTTTTATTTCTTTCTTTGATTGGTTGTTATTTAGGTGGAAGGCTGTTGCCACTGTTTTAGTGAGGTTGACCTGGAGATGCCATTTATGAAGGTAGTTGGCAAGGGTGTTGATGTCCAATGTCAAAATGGATTCAGTGGCTTCCCATTGCTTGCTTCACTTGGTGAAATCCATGTCATTGGTATAGCCCAGGCTTGTCCAACATATGGCCCATGGGCCACCATGCAGCCCTCCAAGCTGTTTTCTGAATCTGAGGTGCTGTGATGGGAAACTAAAGTAAACACTACTTTCGTTTTGCGGGGGGATGTGAGGTCTTTGAATAAGGCTTGCCAGCCCACTGGGTGATAAAAAGTTCATGATCCAGCCCTGCATTCAGAAAAGTTGGACAGCCCTGGTATAGCCATACTTCTTGGATTGGGTATCAGGGCAGGTTGACAATGTACAGTTAAAAGCAATGGAAAAAGTACTGAGCCTTGTGGGGAGGGGTACTGGTGGGGGGAAGGAACATGGGGGGACCCCTGCCAGGCCCTATCCCCTGCCCATTCTCTCAGTCCTGTCAATGGCTGCCCCATCCGGGCCGAGCATCCCAGCACTTAAAAAAAAAAAGGAAAAGAAAAAAAAGCCTCCCACTCACTGGCTACTGCTGCAGCTACATGCAGTGCATGGCAATAGGGAGCAGCGGGGATTGCCCCCCACCTGGCAGGAGCTGGTGAGTGAGGGTCTTTTTTTTTTTTTAAGTGCCAGAACACTGAGGCTAGGCAGGGCAGCCATTGATGGGGCTAGGAGAGCGGGTGGGAGATGGGGCATGTTCGATTCAGAGATTTGGTCAATTCAGCAGTGGCCGAATCTCCAAATCAGTTTCAGACAAATCGATTTGGGACAGTGATTCAAATCACTGAATCTAATCACTGTCCTCTGAATCGGCTGAATCCAAAGCAAATACTAGCTGCTTTGCACAGGTCTATCAGTTTGTGTTTTAGTTTAAACAAACAACCTCTTTTTACTCGGTAACTTTTCTTTTCTGGTCCCTTGGATAGCTTCCTAAAAATAGATTACTGAAATGAACTCAGAAGTCTATCATGATAGTAAGCAAAAGTTTGCTAATTTTTTTAAAATAAATTTTCCTCAGATGGTCTTTTAATCTCTTTTGTGTTTGTTTTCTCTGTGAAACTGTAAATCAATTAAATATTACTAACAGAAAAAACAATTTCAAGTCTGTCACATGATGATTTACAAAAATAGAATTTTGGATGTACAAATTCAACTATGGGTATTGGAAATGATATACACTCCATTAATTCAGAAAACAGACAATACTATGTGACTTATTTGATCCACCACAATTTAGTAAGTCAGTCTGAATTTGGAATAATAATGCTCGATACTTTCAGTAAACTGCTTGTGACCATAGAGTAGAAGAAGAAAAGATGTATAAGATGTGTTCAACAGAAATCAAGACCGCATAGATATTACAGTGCACAAACTGGTTGTTAGATTGCATTTGATAAATAAACGTGGTTTTTCAACTATAGTGAACAGCAACCTACCTGCAGTGGGATTACAATTTACATTACCACTTATGAAACAGAAAAAACTTGTTTTGCTTTTAGAAAAATTGAACTTAGATCTGTGAAAGAATAAAGTACCATCTTCACTGAAATGCTGAAATCCATATAGGCATACACTTCATTAGAAACAATACAACACAGAGTACACATTATATCAACTAGTAAAAAGTCTGAAAAGAAGCTATTAAAATGTTGTTCTTTCATGACATTTCTATGTAATAAAGTTGAGATGGGATAATAGGTTATTTTATATTTTTTTTAATTAGAGTTTTCATTAGCCCATTTCAGAAATGAGATTTAGTGCTTGATCATGCCCTATAAATGCACAAATAATCTTTATTCATGTGAGATTTGATCCTGCAGGGCCACATGTTGAACTTTACTTAAATAAGTAGTTCTATTGAATTTGATTAGATCTATTTTCAACAGTCAGCTCAGTCACAGGCATGAGCATTTGCAAATCATGGTCAACCAATATCAAGAACAGAAGGAACTGCAGGATTAGACCATTAAATGGCAATTCAAGGACAATATAATCTACTAATTTCAAAGGCACACCTATTCAGTTGAGCTCTAATTGTCTCTTTGGTACCTTCTGTATGTTACAGTTAAGGGATGATTAACCAGGTGACATGGCAGGAGGCATGATTGTTGGATCACACATTAGATCCCACTGTATCTTTACCTGCACATGTAGAGGGGCTCTTTCTATCAACTGCTTTTGATTGTACAAGGACAAGTACACTTAGGACAGAACAATTGCATGTATAAAATCAGGCCTGAGAATGACTAACTAAGATACAGTATTACACAAAACAACCTTGGGTAATTCTTAAGGTGAATATCAGCTACAAGTTTGCTGTTGTCACTAATAAAGAAAGAAAGAAAAACTAGTAACACACTGGATTGCATTAAAAGGACCATTGTTTGGAAGACAAAGAAAGTGATTTGTCCAGCACTAGTGATGGCTTAGCTGGAGTACTGTGTCCAGTTTCGGGCACTGCACTTCAAGAAAGATGTGGACAGACTGGAGAACAACTAAAGTGATTAGAGGTCTAGGACATGTGACTTGCAAGGAACAGAAGGAAAAAAAAAGTGTTATTAAGTATGGAAAAGAGAAGACTGAGAGGGAATTTATTATACCTAAGGAGTATAATAAAGAGAATAGTGAGAGGCTATTCTCTGTGGTTGCAGTGGACAGGACAAGGAGTAAAACTGCAACAAGGAAAAATGATTTAGATATGAGGAAGAATGTTCTCCTTGAGAGGGTAGTTGAGCTTTGAAAAGGGCTATGGAAAGGTTTATGGCTTTGAAAAGGTTTATGGAGTCTCCATTCTTGGAAGTTTCTAAGTGTAGGTTAAACGGTTTTCTGGGGCGGTTTAGACATGTAATTATGCTTTGCTCAAGGGTTGGGGCTAGATGACTTTCTGAGGTGACTTTGAGCAATACTTTTTCCTGATTCTGTACAAGAATAAAGTTGTTTTCCAGTTTGTTCAACGTAATTTAGGCACTAGAGAGATAGTTACTGGCAGTCGCATCATAATCAGATGTTCAGAAGTAGCCATTTTTTTTTTCTCTTTGGAGAGTCATTTTAAGGTTACTGCCCAGCCTTTTGGCATCCCCTCTTTATGGCTTTTAGTTCTTTTAGTTTAACAAATCAAATCCCACTTCCGTCATATTATATGCACTTTACTTGGGGCTGAGGGGAAACGGAGAATAATACTTGAATGCTAAAGTACTTTTTTCTGAATCTGTTTTTAAAATAATCTTTTCATGTCTTTCTCTCCTTTTCATTGCAATTTTCTCTGTCAATCTGACACTTACCCTCTTGTTTCTGATTGACTGTCCCCCTTTTTTAATCCTCTTTTTAACCATTATCCCATTTCTTTGCTTTCATTGTACTGAATAAATTTTATTGCCATTCAGCTTTTCATAAGAGTTCTTGCCTGCCTGATCCTCTGCTACTTTTCCGCAGCCGTTACAAGGCTCTCAAGAAAAGTTCAGAAGCAGAGAAACCATCAAAGCTATGGAAGCAGCATAAATATGTGCTGTGAGAGAGTGACTTGTTATTTGCATGTTCATCCACATGCATACCTTTTTCTAGATTGTCACTTTCTTGACTCTTTCTTGTTTCTTTCTGACTTACTAACAGAAGAGTCCTAATGACTACCATGCTTTATATGTACATATGACATAATGCTAAAGGGTCTCCTATAGCTTTTCCATTCTTATCTGAAGAAGCAGCAAGAGGGATGATCCAGTGGAATAGTGTAGTGGAACATAAGTAATGCTTTCTTGTGTGTGGCAGTGACAGAAGTGAAGTGTACACTTTTGGGATGGATTGTACCCTGAGTAGACATGACTGCTGCACTGATTGGCCCAGTTCTCTGTGACACCAAATGGGCTTTACTACTCCTGGGCCAGTTTCTCTTTCCAGGGACAGGTATAGAGATGCATGTGATTGTGTGCGTGTTATGTTTATATATTTTTATCAATGCATTTATTGTAGGCTAGTACAAATGTATATAAATCCCTCAAAATCAAAAGCAGGAAAATACAGCAAAAAAAAAAAAGAAATTAGAAAGTGAGGCAGAGGCATAACTCAAAGGGTTTGCTCTCAGAACAAGTAGCTCCTGATGGGGCTGATACCGCTGCAATGCGTGTGGAGCAGCAGACTCAAAGTTGCATGGTTTCATAGTTTGTAGGGTCAGAAGGGACCTCACCACATCATCAAGTCCGAACCCCTGCCATGGCAGGAAAAAGTACGACCCCAGCAAGGTGTTTGTCTAGCCTCCTCTTAAAGACCCCCAGGGTAGGAACCAGCACCACTTCACTTGGAAGTTGGTTCCAGATCCTGGACGCCCTGACAGTGAAGTAGTGCCTCCTGATGTCTAGTCTGAATCTACCCTCTGCCAGCTTGTGACCGTTATTTCTAGTCACTTCTGGTAGTGCTCCCCCAATGCCTGCTGTTCCCCCCTGACTAGTTTGTAACAGGCCACTAGATCCCCCTTCAGCCTTCTCTTGTGGAGGCTGAACAGGTTCAGGTCCCTCAGCCTCTCCTCATAGGGCCTTCCCTGCTGCCCCCTGATCATGTGAATGGCCCTCCTCTGGACCCTCTCCATGTTGTCCACATCCCTCTTGAAGTGCGGTGCCCAGAACTGAACGCAGTACTCCAGCTGCGGCCTGACCAGTGTCACATAGAGTTGGAGGATCACCTTCTTGGACCTGCTCGAGATGCATCTGTGGATGCATGACAAGGTGCGGCTGGCCTTCCTGACTGCATCCCCACACTGCCTGCCCATGTTCATCTTGGCATCAATGATGACTCCAAGATCCTTTTCTGCCTCTGCACTAATGAGAAGGGAGTTCCCCAGCCTGTACGTATGCTGCTGGTTCTTCCTCCCCAGGTGCATCACCTTGCACTTGTCAGTGTTGAAACCCATCCTGTTTTCATCCACCCACCCCTGTAACCTGTCTAGGTCTGATTGCAGTCTATTCCTACCTTCTAGCATGCCCACTTCCCCCCACATCTTAGCGTTGTCAGCAAATTTGAACAGGGTGCTTTTTACCTGCTCGTCCAAGTCACTGATGAAGATGTTGAACAGTACAGGCCAGAGAACCGAACCCTGGGGGACCCCACTGATCACATCCCTCCATGTCGAAAATGACCCATCCACCACCACTGTCTGGGTGCGGCCCTCCAGCTAGTTGGCGACCCATTTGACTGTGTAGGTGTCGACACCAGAGTCCCCCAGTTTTTTAATGAAAACAGGGTGAGAGACCGTGTTGAAGGCCTTCCTAAAGTCCAGAAAGATTACATCCACTACTATCCCTGCATCTAAGGGTTTTGTGACCTGGTTGTAGAAGGCCACCAGGTTGGTCTGACAGGATCTGCCTCCAATGAACCCATGTTGGTTGCCCCTATGCATAAGCTCCCCCGCTGGTGCCTCGTGGACATGCATCAGGATAATTCTCTCAAAAAGGTTACCCAGGATTGAGGTAAGACTAACTGGCCTATAGTTTCCGGTCCTCCTTCTTCCCTTTTTTGAAAATGGGAACTACATTGGCCTTTTTCCAGTCCTCTGGCACCGCACCAGAGCACCATGAGTGCTTGTAAAGCCATGCCAGGGGTGCCGCAATGACTTCAGCTAATTCCCTCAGCATTCTGGGGTGGAGATTGTCAGGGACAGCTGATTTAAATACGTCCAGTCCCTCCAGAAGTTCCCTGACTAGATCCTCCCTGACCCTTGGCTTGGGTGCACCTCCCCTGGGGCATCAGGGGGTTCCAGTGGGGGGGTCTGATCTGGTCCCTGGTCAGGAAAATGGAGGCAAAGAAGTCATTAAATAGGTTAGCTTTGTCATCTGGTGTGATGACCAAATTTCCTAGCGTGTCTTGCAGGGGCCCCACTTTACCCACTACCTTCTTTTTGTCCTCTATGTAGTTAGAAAAGGACTTCTTGTTGTCCTTGATCCGGGTAGCCAGTCCCAGTTCCATCTCCGCCTTGGCCTTCCTGACCGCCCCCCTGCAGCCCTGAGCAACCACAGTATAGCCCCTCCCTAGTGACAGCCCCTCCCTTCCATTGGGTGTGTGCCTCCCTTTTAGCTAGGAGATGTTCCCGGATGCTTCTGGTGAGCCATGGGGGCTTTTGCACCCTCCTGCCCCCTTTGATCTGTGTTGGGATTACCTCCCTTTGGGCTTGGAGGATCGTCTCCTTAAGGAATGACCACTCTTCTTGGACCCCCAATTCCCCTCCCCTCTGGGACCTCAGTGCCTTCCCAACAAATTTGAAATTTGGCAGCAAAAAAGGAGATAACAGGCTTCACCCTCTGGCTCCTTGACACATTGTCCAGTCTCTCACAGCAGCAGCAACTTTCCCTGGAAGTGAGGATCTTGCCAGCAAAACCCCATGGCTGCTTCTCCACCCTAGCTGTTGGAGCAGTAGTGGCCTTAGGGGAGGGCAAACCAGGTGACTTCCCATGCTTTAGGGAGCCTGAATTTTGGCGGTGGGGGAAGTTTTTGCAAGGAAGTAGTTCTCTTTGCATTTTAACACTTGACAATTTAATTCCCCCAAAGAATATTAAAAAGATTCGCAATGAAACTTTGGTGGGTTAATATTTACCTTAGTACAAACCTCTAAGGTGCCCCAAATGACTCTCTTACTTAAGGTCCCAACAACCCTAAGGCCACCACTGGCTGGAACCACAGCAAGGAAGATGCAGAGTATAGGGGAGAGCTCCTGCTTCCTTTCCAGTGGCATTTCTTCCCCATCCCAGACAGTCCCTGGGGCTCGTGCCTTGCTTTCCCACTCATACTTCCACTACTGAAATGAACCAGGTTTCAGAAAGCTGAATGCATTCCACAAAATATATAGTTTCAGCTTCTCATGGAACCAAAACCTTTGTCCTCATAGAACTAAATTCAGCTCTCAGATTTATGAGAGACTCAAATTGATGTTTAACTAGCTCATTTTGTTGAGGTAAGAGAGAGCAATGTTGGCACCAAAGCTGCCTTTAGCAAAATTTGTGCTGAAAAAACTTGGTTTGTGGAATGACACAGAGTTTGTTTGTTTTCTCTAGTTGGATTATACAGCATGCAAATCTACCATGTGAGGGGGGTAGGGAAACCATGCTGTTTCACTCAGACAGAATTCATTAACCAGGATTCAATTGTGTAAGTACATGTCAATCATGTGATTGTAATAGCAGCTTCATCTTTTTCCATCCCAGGTATTGCTGAATCTACCACTGTGATCTTGATATCATATTGGCAGAAACCTGATTTGCTAGGCTTTTGTATTTATGATTTTTCTCCAACACAAGTAAAACTATTGAGACTTGAGGAAAGAACTTCATGGATTTCTGGAGAAAGTAACAGATTAATGGCACCAGTAAGAATTGGATGGTATTATTACTGGCAGCTCTAATTTTGCTTCTGTCCCCATTAGAATATAGTAAGGCAATGCGAAGAAAGATAAAGTTTTGGTAAATATAATCAACATTTTCATAACTTCCTATCATGTGTCCATATTGAGAGCTATAGATCCTGTAGACATACTGTGATGAGTCATTGCAGCCCTCAGATGTTTATAAGTCCCACTGAAATCAATTAGATGTTTGCATGAATGTGGACTGCAGGACCATGCCATTTGGGGTTAGTAGCTATGAGAGAATGAAGGCAGAGGTTGGCTGAAGTAAATTATAAATCTAAATACAACTAAGCTTTGGGAGGATTTCACATGACATTTCAGATCTGATTGTGCATTGTAATTATCATAATAGGACAAATAATACCTAAGCATCACCAAGCTGTGTCTAAAATTTAGATTCATTCCCAAATCTGGGTATTGAACTCCTCTGAAGGTGGGTTTTTCTCATTATTAGGCTGTGACTTCGTCTGAAATATGAATATGATATTTTCCACTTTTAGATTTCAGGCAGCAGTGGACATATTTAATTTGTAGGACACCTTTTCTTGCTAATATGATAAACCCTTAGTTTTTTAAGCATTTTAATCTTTGATCAAGTTTTGCATATGTGATGCTAATCTTAAATGGTTTACTAAATTCCACATAAGAAATGGTTTATTATTTGTTAATTTACAAAACCAGGGGACCAGGGAAGACTGAGACAAGCTTTTGCATGTTTTACTTCCAACCGAGATGAATATTGATATAAAACTGAGTCTAACAAGTGAAAAGAGGAGTTTAATTCTTAATCTGATATATAAGATCTCTAACAATCAACCTTATGGTAAAAATATTCAGGTGATGACTATCTATGCCTTTTACATGCCTGGATAGTTATTCTTTATTTGTTAAACGTAGGCTTACCATATTTCCAGTTTCAAAAAAGGACACCTGTCAGTGGAGGGTTGGAGCGTAATATGCCTGTGTCCTGCCCTTGCCCCTCACTCCAAAGCCACAGCACACCCTAGTCCTGCTGCTGCCCTTCATTCCCAGCCCACAGCCCCCTGGCACTACCTGTGCCCCATGCTCTTAAGCCACGCTCCCCTACCCCCCTGGGACCCATCATTCCCCACCCATAGCCTCCTGTTCCTGCCTGACAGTATCTCCCATCTGCCTTGTCCCTACAAGCACAGGCACTGGCCCCGGTGCTGCCAGCCATGCCACACAGCTCCCTGCTGCTCCCGAAAGGCCACCCACCTGCTGGAGCCCCAGCGCCCAGGTAGCTTTCCCCAGTGCTGGCAGGCACCCATCCCCTTCACATCCATCCCCTCCATGCACCCCTGCCATACACTGTCACAGACGGTCCCCTAGCCCTGGCCCTCCAACTCCCACCCCTCATAGATTTACCTGCATCTAGCTACCGGAGTGCTCCCACCACCTTGCCTGGCTGCATGCTGGCCACATGTGTGCACGCACAAATACACATGATGCCCCCTGCCTCCAATCACCCTCCCTCTAACCTCAAGCAGTTCCTTGTTAGGGCAAGCTGAGAAAAATTTTGATGCTGAGCAGAGCAAAATCCCAGATATCTGTTGATATTTTGAAAAACTGCCTCGATGGAGTTGGGGCGACTCAAAAAAGAGGACATGTTCAGGAAAACCCGGTCATATGGTTACCCTATTAAATGAATCATTAAGTACTATGTATCTATAAAGACTAACTAATAAAAGGGATAATAATTCAAGCATGCTTACTAAATTCTTTTTCTTCTTGTAATGAACAAGTTCAAAACTTTCACCCATATTTTCCAATGGTAGAAATGAATCCTGTATATTTTAGGAAACTAATGACATACACTATTTTCAAATATTATTACTAAAGGTAAATAAAGTACCAGTTAAGAATTCTCCAACCTGTTTTTTCTATTGGCAACTTTATAAGGGAGATTATTAACATAGATCGTCTGTGGGCTCCCCTACTGCACTGTGACACAGGATCCTGTTCATTGCGCTGTTCCTGGGGGCAGGTGCAGGAAGCAGAAGTTGGAAAGAAAGCCCAGAGATCCTGGCTGCTATGGCAGCCAGAACTGTAAGGGGAGTGGCTATTGTATGAAAGCTCAGGGCCTTGTGTACTGCATGTGGCCTCCAGGCCAGGCCACCAGTTGGCCATTCCTGATCTAGAACAGCATCCATAAATTACTACAACAAAATTTTGCTACAACTGACTTTAAACAGAGCTAATGTTTCCATTATGTTATCAATATCCATTGCTGATGTATGTTCCATGCTTACAATTTCTTGTGGAACAAGAATGTGACAGGCTGTCAAGGTATAGAGATCTGCATACAGGGGTGTCTTTTGGTGAGTTTTGTCAAGCCAGGAAAATCCTATTAGCTCCACTTCAGGAGTCTGAGAGGTTAAAAGTTTTCCTGAAGTTGAAGGGAATTTGAGGCAGGATCATAGATGTATGTCAGGTAACTTGGAATAGTCAGACTAAGAAAAAAAAACAACATAGTATTTTCTTCTTGTTAAAAGCAAATCCCAGGAAGTTTGAATACCATGGAATGCTATATTTTCTCACAAGGCTGGTGAGAACTGCTCCTGATTTGCACATGTTGCCAATTCAGTTTCAGCTACAGAAGAAAAACAGAAATACAACAAGTCTTCTCTCAAGTTATTGCATTCAAGGTAAAAAGGTGTGTGCTTGAGTTAAAATAGCAGGTTCAATAGTCAAGGTGTTTGAAGTCATACAGTGCAAAACTGCCATGCCCAGCAACCGAAGCTTCCATGTGTCTGAGGTAAGACTATTATTCTCTGGAATTTAGCTCAGTTACACCTTCTCCTTGTATTTGCATTTTACTGAAACCAGAATAAGCTGTATTACAAATGCTAGATAAAATAGGAAGTAATAATTAGTGAGAGTTGCAAAACTTTACTGCCCACATACCTGGTGACGGGATTTTATTGCTATTTTAAGGGTGTAAACTTTATTAGCATTCTTTACCATCAGCATAGGAAAGCATGTTATTTGCTGGGTAGGTCATATTTTCATGACATTTTTGTCAAACTGTTCTGTACAGACTTTCAAAATGCTTATTCATCAAGTGGAAAGAGAAGGAGGAGTGGAAGAACAACACTGCTTGATTTCCTTAATGCCTTAGCTTTCATCATTCCTGTACTGGAATACAATAATAATCTTGATTTAAGATCAGAAGTTCTTAAATTAAATAAAAATCCACACATTTTATTGAAAAAACAAATGTGACCATCAATAGTTTAATGGAGCTTTAGAATTCATCATCAAGTGTATGCGTGTGACTAAGTGCTCTGACAGCATGCCATAGATATACACTACAAATGCATTTGTTTGATGGTTTTTCGAATGAATAGCTTCATAATGGCAACTGAAGCCTTAAGATATGCATCCTGAAGAATAAGCATTGGTGTTGAGGTAATGTGGAAATATGGGCAAGCTATGTTACATGTTGTCCTCTTGTTCCATTGATAGCAACCCATCCATGCAAACAGCCTGCAAAGGGGGCCATAGTAGACATCAGGAGATATCTTTCCTAGAGCGGAGAGTGATTCTTGAGAACATATAGGTTACTGCGCAGCACAGCACATGCATACATGCATCCACATCTTCAGCAGAAGTACAAGACTGAGGGAATGGCCAGTATATAATAGTGATTTAGACCCCTGCCCAATGATTTTTTGTGCTCTTAAGAGCAACCTCTGCATCTTATAAGGCTGGCTGGTCCACAGTGTAGAGGTGCAAAGTGATTGCACCTCTGCACCGCTTGATTGAAAGATGCCATGCCTCCTGTATCTCCTCTACCATTGCTGTCACTCTGAAGTGGTTTAATTCACTGGATCACTAGATGGGAATAAATGCCAACCATTACACTTTGCAAAACACTTTTTAAATTAAAAACAAACTAAATATACATTTGGAGCCTAAGCTTCATTCTCAATGTGTTTTTAAATATGAAATAAACCAGGAAGGATTTATGACAATTGCATGTTTCTTATTCAGTTTAAATCAAGTGTGTGTGCCTTAGAGAGTGTGTGTATGGAATTCTGGCTTCATTCTAGCCAGGTTCTTCATCTTTTCAATAAGGCAAGGATTTCATCCTGAAACAAGAAGAATAGAATACATCTTTCATTATAAATACATTCAAAATACATGTCTGACATTTTGTTGTAATGCAGTGGGTAGTCTTTCCAGTGTGGAGTGGCATGTGACTACATATTTTTGGAAACTATCACAACAGACTTTGGTAACTGGAAGTTGCTCATCTTTATCAGTAATAACAATAACCAGAAGGGTCAAATAACAAGAAATGCCCCCCTTGCTATTTATCTCCCAGTAACCTGGATTGTAATCAGTGCATTAGCATGTCAGTCCCTTGTTGCTTGTAGCTTAGGAGCAATTTTCACTAACCGAGGATGCTACTGCCATTAACTGGATAGTAAACTGCTAAATACGTTCAGTGAAAGATGGAATGGGGAAAATATACAATTGCTGCAAATCAATTTTATATGTTTGACTCAGTGAGGTGAAAAATCAATAGCTAATGCATGATTTCAAGAAACTCATAAATTAACCTGTTTAATTGTTAGTAGGCCATGTTTCCTAAATAGATGAAGACCATTACTTCTAAAAGTATTACCATACAAGTACACCTTTCGCAGGTCTAAGAAACCACATTCTTCCACTGCACAATGGTAAAACAGCCACCATAATTATTATATAGACAAGTGATATTCCAGTGGTTCTGTTTCAGGATGGAGTACATAGAGTGGAATGCTGCTTAATTTAACAGCTCTGGGAGTTAGGGAATATAATGAAGTTTCCAGTTCTGTTGCATGTTTCTTATTAGGCCTTTTGTGCAAATCATTCAATCTTTCCATGCATTTTGGAGACATCATGAAGGATACTTAACAATTGCAAAATGCTTAAAGTTTTTTGGATTACAGTTGCAATATATATTCTTATTTTAGATCATAAACTGGGCCTAACTTGGTGTCTTTGGGGATTAACAGGCTTTATTTATTTACTGATTTTATTTATGAACAAATTTAAAAGTCCAAAGACTTTGGATCAATTTTTTGAGGTACTTAGCACACTTCACTTGCCTTGCTATTCAGTTTCGTTCCATCATACTGATCACCATAGTATTTACATTTTTTCCAGAACTGGAATTCAGCAATACAGTATAGCTTATGTGCAATTCTTTCATTCTCCACACAATGTAGGAAATTCGTAAGCAGGGTTCTGAGTCCTCCATGGCCATCCTCAGTCAGTCCTCCATGGGCATCACTAGCCAGTCCAGGAGGAGAGTCCAACCTGCTGCTGGGTGATAGCCAGCTGCCAGGCAACAGATGGGGCTATGGTCAGGGGCAGGGCAGCAGGTGGCACAAAGGTGATCACTAGGACCAAAATGGTGTCCAGCATCTGCAGGGCCCCGGCCATGGATGGTAGTGACCCTGAGGCTGCATCCTGGCTGCCGACTGCAGCCACTCTCTTATGTGAAGCTGCAGGGCCCTCAGAGCCATGAGAGAGCAATTTGTGAGAGTTTGCAACATTTCTGAGATAAGATGCTGTGTACAAGGGGCCCATACACTGCCCAGCCTCAGATTGGGGGTTGTGAGTGAATGGATGCCTAGGGCCTGGCAGTCCCAGGCCCAGGTAGCTGCCAAGTTCCCATCCCTGATCAGTCCTGTCACAGGCCAGGTGGGCACTGTGAGTGTATCATTTCTATCACAGGCCAACTGGGCTGTTAGGTTCAGTTTTAGATCGAGGAGACAAAGTTGGGAGTGAAGTAAAGGCAAATTTATTATAGCTTATGCACACACAACAGTTAACAGAAAGATAAATGCGATAATCAGATAATGCAGTATTAAAGAGCTAATGGTAAATAATAATAACAGATATTAATAACAGATAGATAGATCAATTCTGTCGCAGGCCACCTGGGCACTGTAAGGGTATTAGCCATGGGGCTGTTCAAAACAACAGATAGACAGACGTGGCTTGGCAACTTACCAATAGTCCCTCGATGCCTAGGTACATGTCAAGTGATTCCAGCAAAGTCAGGCATCCCTGATCGATGCTGTCAGAGGGATTACTGGGGAAAGTCCCTTGATCAGGATCTGATCCTCACTCACACCAGGAGTCTGGGGTCCAGACATGGAACAGAAATGATTGTTCTGTTCCCTCCTTCCTGCTGGTCGCCTGATGCATGCACCTTTTATACCTAGTCTTATACTAATCTGTTGGCTTTAGAGCCACTCACAATCTTGCCCTGTAGCTGTTACCCTATGGACTTGAAAGGTGTTAAAAAATATCATAAAAGGTTGCTACCTAGACTCGGGTCCAGCTTCAGGGAACTCCTAGCCACCAAGTCCAGCTCCAGCTGCCTTTGCAAAAGCAATTGATAACACCAATAATCAAATTATAATGCAGCACCTTTAGGTTTGAAATTGACATTGCTCCACCTAAGCCCCAACCCCTTTTAGGTTTTCTTTGAATATGCTTTCTTGGAATGTGCTTTCCTGGAATGTGTTGGGTGTGCCAAGCAGTTGGATCTAGTTTTTTATCATTAAAGCTAAACCCTGAGCAGAAACCATTAGGTCAGCTAATCTTGCAGCTACAGTTTTGCCTTTGGGGCCCAGTCAGTTCAACAAACAGTTAATTTTATCATTTTGGTTAAACTTATAACAGATAAGTTACATTTGCATTTACAAACTTACAAGCTTTATATTAACTAATATTACCTGTTTAGGCAAAATACCAAATGCCTCTAAGAAGCACATATTCATTGCTTATTAATCCCTCTGTGTGGTTCTGGCTGTCACACACTTCCAGTGGGCTGCCAGTGGGCTGCTGGGTGCTAGCTGCAGGTAGTAGCCTTCCTCCCCGCCCTGGTCAGGCCAAGCTCCTAGCAACACCAAGTTGCCACAGCTCCAGACCCCTCTCTCCCCCCTTCTCCCCCTGAAGGCCAGCCTGTCTTCTGTGCTGCTACCAAGTCCATGGAGCTTGGGCCCAGGGGGAGTGGGGCTGTTGGATGACTGGGACATAGAGCTGCCTGAGACCCCTTCCTCCCTGCAGGGGGCCTGTCCAGGCAAGTGCCCTGGGGCCATTCCCCCATGGCCTCTCTGCCCCCTCTTTGCACACTGATCATGCCCTTGATGTGTGTGCCCTGGGTGGTGTGTGAGGAGCTTTTTGTGCAGATTAAGGGGTGTCTGATCCACTATGACCTCCTGCTGCTGCTGGCTATACTGCCCCAGGCACACCTGGCACAGGACCTTGAACTTTGATAGTATTAGGGGAAAGCCTGTGCTACCCTGCAACCTCTGCTGCTGCCTGGAGAGCTGCCTGTGGCTGCACTACATGTCCCTGCCCCCCATAGCTGAGAAGTATATAACTGCTGGCATCAACATGTTGAGAAACCTGGCTGTGAGGGCACAGGCTGGTCACTAAAGTTTTAAAGTCCTGCCTCCCTGCATGTTATTCGGGGGTGGGGGGGGCATGGACCTCAGGGCCAGAGGAGTGTGATCAGGCTAGGCAGGGAAAGGGAAGCGGGGGGGGGGAGGGGGGCAAGGTCCAGGAATGGGGTTGAGGGCTGGGGCAGGGGCTGGAGTAAGGAGGTCCCCCTCCCCAATGTGTGGCTTACCACATGGGTGGATCTGGCATGGCTGGGTGTTCTGGTCAATCCCTGCTGGTGCTGATGGTGTGCAGCTCCTAGCAGACTCATTGGGTAGTAGAGTGCAGCATGTTGGTACCCAGCCAGCCCACCCATCCCCCTGGGAGGAGCTGGCACTGCTGGTGGTGACATGGCTGGCCAAGCCTCATAGCTGGGGATGAAGTAGTACACCTGTCAGGACAAGCATTGACCTGGGCTCCCTGAACTGCTGGTGGAGACTGGGGGTTAGGAGGTCAGTGGGATGGGCTGCTGGTGGCCTGAAGGACTCTACCCCAGTGACACATCACCATGGGTGCCAGGCCAGAGTAGGAGCTTGGGCAGGCCACCTGTGCTGCAGTACACAGCAGAGCTGTGGCCTGAGTCCTGGTGCATGGGGATGTCAGTCAGCTGCTGCATAAAAGGCATGGACTTGCAGGCACTCCCTGACTGATGGTTATGGTCAGTGATTTTTACCCACTGTGCCTGTAAGGCCTTGACCTTTATGTGGCACTGCTGTGCTGACCAGTTGTACCCATGCTCCCACATCTGGCCTGACAGCCCCTCATGCACATGCATGTTAGAGCACCCACCCTATGCAAACTGCTGCTGCACATCCGCCTTGGCCCACAGTACCACAGGGTCACCAGTTTGGGGCCCCAGGTAGTAGGTGTGGCATGGGTGATGATGCCGTTGGGTCTCCTGTGCTGGCTCTCTGGGCCTTTGCACAGCTATTGCTGTGCTGCTGGGCTTGGGCAACTGCCTGCATCATGCAACACAGGAGCATAGTGTGGAACTAGGAGCTGTGTGACAAGACAATGCACCACAGCACATTCTGGGTCTGGGCAGGCTGCTGGGGGTCAGCCTCGGGCAGCTGGAGCTGGACTTGGTGGCTAGGAGCTCCCTGAAGCTGGACCCAGGTGCTGGAAGGCCTGACAGCAGCCTGCAGCCCTGGATGGCATGGCCCTGGCAGTCATGCAACATGGCTGTGCCAGGCAGTGGCACAGCAGTGCAGGCAGGCTGAGGCCTTTGCAGGGGGAGCAGAGGCCAACAGTTGCCCCAGGCTCCTTGCTTTTATGCCCCAAGACTCTAAATGCCTGAAGGCTTTTAAGGGCCTGAGGATGGGGTTGGCATAGAGCTGGCTCAGCCCTGGGGCAGGAGAGGCTCCCAACCCCAGATAGCTGGGGCTGAGCTTATGCTGGTCCTCTAGTGGTGGATCTGACCATGGCTCCTCATTGGCATACACACAAATGTTACTATGCAGAAACTACTCAGAAGTAAATTTTCTACTTGCATTTGCAGGTAGCAAATTTAGTCACAAATAGTGAAATATACTGCGCAATGAGCATGTACACATATAGATGTGCATGCTTACTATGCAGTAAAGCACCTTGTGTGTACACACCCAGTGGCCATAATTATTTAAATTGGAGGGCAAATATAATGCTACCTATATCCTAGTTTAAGGAAGATCTGTTCAGAATTTCCTCCAGTTGTTCAGACCAAGTTGTCAGCCCAGGTTCTCTGCTGTACTCACTCTCTGCTGGACATGGATGAGTAAGGAAGGAGAAACAGCTATTTGTTCCTTGCTTATTTGGGGTCTCTGCACCCACAGATCCTGTTACTATAGTTACAAAAGGGCTGCTCATGAATGGAGAGATGCCAGAGAATAACACTTGTCTTCCATCCTAAAATGCCCCTAAAGCTGTAGGGTGGGGTTTTTTTTCCAGCCTCTTTTCACTGACAGTGATGACAAAGATCTCAAGGGACAGATGATCTATAATCATATCTAGTTTACTGAGGCAAAATGTGAAGCTCTTCACTCTCAGCCAGTTTAGTGGATTTGTGCATAATTACAAGATACATTTGGAAATTATTTTATTTTTTGTTGTAAGTATATTTGCTACAGAGGCTGCTTAAGAGTTGCTTCACTGTGGTGCTGGGGATTAAGATTTCTATTACAATGCACTGATTTTGGTGCAGATACTATCATGGTAAAGAAGACTCATTTATCATCTTCACTTAGTAGCAGGAATTCACTTTCCTTTCCTCCCAGAACAAATGGGCTACTGTGTGTTTGTCTAAGCCTAACGCATGATGAGTGTCAGATCATCCAAAAATGTTCTTTTGCCTATCCAGATCAATGTCATCTTCCTCACTCTTACTTAGATGTTCTTCTACTGAGTAAAATACTGTTCTATAAAACAGCTGGAGTTGAACTCTGTGCTCCTTTGTCAGGTATCAGAACTACAGGGAAAGTATTTATTGTAAATATAGATGGTGAAATTGTGAGGACAGTTTTATTTATAATGTGTTACCAAGGGCTTCAGATACTTGCACTGAACTTCAAGATGCATAGAGAATTCTAACTTTAATTTCCTTGCAATTTCTTGACAGACAGAGGAGATAGTGATAGCCTTACATACGTTTTGCATAAATCTTTAATGCTTGTTAGTGGGCTGCTGTTTAGACAATATTATACTTGATAGTTATCAGCAGAAGTTGTCCACACATTGCATGATTTGTTTAGCTCTTTGAGGCACCTACATAGATTACTGTCGCTGGGAAAAAAAAAACGGAATTAAATTAAAAAAATGTAAATGTAAAATAAATACAATACTACTACTGGCATACATTAAAAGACATTTTTTAAAGTACACTTTTCTCACATTAAATGACTCTTATTGTTACACATACAACTCTTATCGAAACTGCAGAGTGAAAAATACTGAGTAGAGCCCTGAATCAAAACTAAATGTTAATGGAAATTTTAGTTTAAACTACAATTACTCTAAAATGCATCTCTGACTATGGGGGCGTTCAGGCATTGAAACAGGCTAGTAGAGAAGTTGTGGAATCTCTATCCCAGGAAATTTTCAATAGCATAAACTCTTGACTGGATAAACTCTTGGTTAGGAGGGTTTAGTCACAGGTGGTCCTCCCTGTATCAAAATGGAAAGTGCTGAGATCATTATGAACTGGAAAGAGTTGTGTATTAGAAACAGAGGCAATAAATAAATAGCATTTGGTTTCTGGAGGCAGGAGGTGCAAATCCTAAGTTGTGCTGAGTCAGGTACCTATGTGTAGAAGCATAGGTTTGGAAGGAACATCAAGGATCATCTACTCTAATCTGCTGCACAAATGTAGAATTCAATATTTCTAAATCAAACATGCCCACCTAGACTCTTTTTGAAAACCAACAATGAAAGACATTCCACAACTTCACTAGGCAGCTTGGTCCACTGGCCTAATGTTCTTACAGTTACCGTGTGGATTTTTTCTTTCCGTTTTCTTCAACTTTATCTATTTTTTTCTTGCTATTCTTTAAGCCCATTGTTTTGTGTCCTGAGTTCTGTTGTAAGGGAGAATAGTTGTTCACCTCTTCTTTATGGTAGCCTTTCCAATTTGGAAAACTAATATCATATCCTTTCATTACGTCCTTTCCCTTCCAAACTAAACCTATCCAGTTCTCTCAAGCTTTCTTTGTACTGCTTATTTTTCCAAACCCTATATAATCTTTGTTGCTTCCTTCTGGATCTTTTCCAGTTTCTGTACATCTTTCCTAAAGTTCAAAACTGAAACCTGTACTGTAGGTAAAACTTACCCAGCACTGAATGGAATGAGACTATTATATCCAACAAAATCCTTCTCAGTACTACTGCTTATCCAGTTACTTGGCTTTTCTCCACTTGGCGTAGCATCTTCCATTTGTCTTTGTTGAATCTCTTTTTGTTGTCCATAGCTCAGTGGTCTAATTTATTCAAGTTCATTTTTTTTAATGCTAAGGCTATCATCCAAAATGTTTGCAACAGTTTATGTTCCTTTTACATTGAATTTCATTCAGTTTGAGAGTTATACAGGCTGGCTGTAGATTACTTGAGGAAATAATAATGGTGTCCTATACCTAAACAGCCACTCACTGTAGGCAGGCTTCTAGAACCAGAGGTTGCAACCATAATTTCTGACACCTGAAATGAATCAACATTTGTTAACTTCAGTTAGGTCTGATGCATTCACTGCCTGTATTATTAATTTCTTTTAACTTCACTTTCAGTCAAACTCTAAAACCCAATGTAAAACCTAAAAATTGTGACGTTTCACCTTAACATGCATACAAATCATATAAAATCTGAATTTCATTTGATCTTGATGAGTATTGGCTCAGATTCTATGTAAGTGGTACTGGATTTTATAATGGTCTAGGAAATATATTTAATCAACAAGAAAGGACATTTTTATTATGACCAGTGCTGGCAAAAAAACCCAAGCTTCTATGGTTTCCAGTTTCATTGCAGATATTAAATGTAGCTTTAATATGTACTGTGAAATTTTTTTTTCTAGAGCTTGCTCTGGTAAATACAGTAAAATGCCTATTTAACATTTTGAAATAGCTAATCCTAATGAATGAAATTGAAATGTAAATTTCTGCTAATTATCTGACCATATAAGCCTAGTTACTTATTCTGCTCATTTAGTCAAAATTAATTGAAAACTTTTCAGTATAAATATGCTAGAATTTTAAGTAAAAATGGAACAAATTTTGTCACAATAAGCAAAACTATCACAATTATACTGCCTCACTCAAGCTTCATTCTTTGTCAGAGGAAACTACAACTACTCTAATTTAATGTACTTGCTACCAGGGAAAGCAGGAAGATTTGAAAATGATGTTTTCCTTTCCTCTTGGAGGCCAGATTCATTCTGTCAAAACATTTAACTTCATCAGAACCTTCTGCTGAATTTTGTGTTAATATGCAGTAGGAGTTCTGCAAGAGTTATGGCCTGTCATACTTTCAACAATACCCTACATAAGGCCCACAATATGCCTGTCATAAGTGTATCTCATCTTTGGCAGAGTCTACAATAATGCAGATCTCAGCCCTTTTAAATAATTACATAAGTGCATAGTTTTGACAGGAACTGCTGGTTCTAACTTCCAGCAGTAACAAGCACAACAGATAATCTCTAATGACTGCATTCTGCATGCTGATTCCTTACCTCCCACTCTCCTTCTCCCCCACCTTTGTTAGCATTTGGAGTATGGTGATTTTGGTTGGGAGGAATGCTTTGTAGAAAACAGGATATTTTTGTCATCTTGCATTATATAGCATGCATTTGTCTGGATGTAAGTACATGTATATAAGATTGTGTCCAATCTTGTTCCCACTGAAATCAATGACACATTTCTCAGTGATTTCAACAAGAAGAACAGGCTAATGAAGTAATAGTCTCTCTTTCCTGTGTAACTAGAATAGACAGCTAAGTGTTGTCAGAGAACTGACTTTACTGCATAAAGGATAGTTTCCTGCCTTCCTTTGTCTGTTATAGATTTAAGGAGAGGGAGTCTAAAAGTGTTTTCATGGAAAAAATTTGACCAGTGACAATTTCCCCAAACTTGCTGAAGATTTGGAGGCTAGTATAGGATATGAAAACACCTGATTCGGGTGATAACATAAACAAATGGTAAATATGAATAAATTCACAGATGAATGAAAAAAACCCCAAAAAATGTGTCCTACAAAGCCACTAGAGACCTTGCTTCCTAAGATGACATCTAGGAAGCAAAAAGAAAGCACAGAGTAACATAGGGCCCCTTCAAGATGTACTAGGGCAATTGGTAACCGGTAGAATGGACAAAACAGAGCTCCTAAATGATTTCTTTGCATCTGTGTTCCTGGACACGGATACAAGCATGCATCCCAATGGGACTTTAGGTTAGTGTGAGATGGATATCAACCCACCAACTGTTAGCACTGACTTAGTAAAGGGGCACTTGGAAGGGTTGGATGTACAGACTGTCAGCAGTTCCTGATAATCTTCATCCAAGGGTACTTGGCGAATTAGCTGGAGTAATAGCAGAACTACTAGTGTGACTGTTTGAGTGCTCATGGTGCTCAGGACAGGTCCTGGAGGACTGGAAAAGGGTCAATGTGGCCCCTATTTTCAAGAAGGGGAAGAAGGAGAAACCAGTAGGTCGGTTAGCCTCACCTCTATCCTTGGCATACCTTTGAGAAAATTGGTAAGGATCACATTTGTGGAGGACCAGTGGGTAAAATAATGCTAAGGGGCAACCAGCGTGAGTTCACAGCAGGCAGGTTCTGCCTGACAAACTTGGTTTCTTTTTATGACTGGGTAACAAAATGCTTGGATGAAGGAATAGAGGTAGATGTTATTCACTTAGATTTTAACAAGGCTTTTGACAAGGTGTCGCACCCAATTCTTATAAATAAACTAAACAGTTGCAATGTAGATTATTACACAGTCTGGTGGGTGGAAAATTGGTTTATGGGATGCACCCACAGAGTAATGGTGGACAGGTCAGTTTCTACCTGGAGAAATGTGGGCAGTGGAGTCCCCCAAGGCTCTGTCCTGGGACTGGTACCGTTCAATATTTTCATTAGTGACTTGGACAAGGGAGTAGAAAGCACTCTGTCCAAGTTGGCAGACAACACCAAACTACAGGGGGAGGTAAACAAACTAGAGGGCAAGGAATGAATCTCAGTGGATTTGGACAGGCTGGGGAAGTGGGCAGAACAGAATAGGATGCAGTTTAACAAAGGTAAGTACCACGTGTTGCACCTAGGGAGGAAGAATCATCAACATACCTATAGTCTGGGAGGTACCATTCTAAGTAGTAAAACTGCGGAAAGGGATCCTGGAGTTGTAGTAGACTCCAAAATAAACATAAGTCACCAGTGTGATGAAGTAAAGTGAACCACACTCTTTCTTGCTTAAGTAGGTGTATCACAATCAGGTCTAGGGAGATGATACTTCCCCTCTATGTGGCAGTGGTCAGGCTGCAGCTGGAGTACTGTGTCCAGTATGGGGTGCTGCACTTCAGGAGGGATGTAGATAACCTGGAAAGGGTTCAGAGGAGGGCCCAGCCATCTGGTTAAAACCTTATGAGGACTGATTGAGGGACATGAATCTCTACGGCTTCTGCAAGAGAAGGCTGAGAGGTGATCTTGTGGTTGTCTACAAACTCATGGCGGGGGCGGGGGGAGACAGCAGGAAATAAGGGATACAATGTTTACCAGGGTACCCATGAGGTATCTAGTAATAATGGCCACAAACTGAAGGAGAGTAAATTTAGATTGGACATCAGGAAATAATTCTTTACAGCGAGGCTTGCCAAAATATGGAATACGCTTTCAAGGGAGGTGGTGCTATCCCCTTCCTTGGAGGTATTTAAAAGGAGATTGGACAAACACCTGGCTGGGGTCATCTGAACCCAACACTCTTTCCTGTTGAGGGCAGGGGCTGGACTTGATGATCTAATAGGTCCCTTTCAGCTCTAAAATCTGTGAAATCTTACACATTTGGGCATCTACTCAATATGTATGATTTGAAAAAATGGAAGGGTTCTGCTTGAATTGGAGTTACTTGTTCCAGAAATTCTAAGTATTTTAAAACCAAATCTCAAACACCCTATTCAGGCAATTACTCTATTCACCAACATTCACCATAATTTGTTCGTGAATTTGCCTCTGCCATTTTTTAGTTCCCCTTAGAAGTCTAGAGAGACTAAAAGTCCTTCTTATGTATTTTTCCCTTCTCTCCATAAAGATACTATGGTAACCATTTTACATGTGAAAACTACTTTTAACTTCAGGAAAATAATGAGTATTTGACCCTTACTCATAGGTTGACAAAACTCTTACATGTATTTTTTTTAATTTCTTTGCCATGCTGTTTATTGGCTTTGTTTTCAATAAGTTCTTCTTTCATATGACAAAAACAGTATCCGTATCTTTATCTTTGTGTGCTTTGGCATTTTTGTCAATTCAGGAGTTCTTGTCCCTCAGAGACATTACCAGGGATCACTACATAGATACGGCTTTGGTTGATCCTGTTTTTCAATATGTGCAGGCAATGGAACATTTCATGTAGCTTCCAGTGTGGACCAGGAAAATAGTGCCCTAGGAAAACTGCTATTTAGGTGTCATTCCCATCCCTGTCCCCCTGCCCCCGGTACTTCCCCACCTCCTCCCCCAAGTCACCAGCACTGCGTCTCTGCTGCAGAGGGCTCCATCTGATGGGCCAGATAGCTGGGCAGGGTATCTGCCTGTGGCAGACCACCAGCTAAAGTCCTGTGGAGCTGAAGTAGATGGAGCAGGAACCTGTGATGAATAGCTGGGAAGTGCTAGCATGGGGCTCCAGTGCCCTGTGCCCTCCACAGAGATCTTCCAGGCTCTCCCCTGCTGCTGGCTGCTGGTCCCAGAAAGTCTATCCTGCCCTGCCCACCCTGCCAAGACCTCTGTCCCCTCTCTACTCCAGCATTGTGTGGGGCCTAAGCAATGTCCCAGGCTGGCACAGCTACCTGCGGTTTGTGGTACATGTGCGTGTGTGTGTGTGCATGGCACCCTCTGACCATGGTGTCCTGGGTAGTTGCCCACTCCTAAGGTCAGCTCTGAAGAGGAATGTACATTATATGAGGAACAATTGTATGCCTTAACCAGACATTTTTGGCTATCTAGTATACATAACAATCATTTGAAAAATAATTTAACATAGTTGTTCTCCTAAAGAGTCACTAAAAAATATTTTATATTTTAACTATAATAGTCTCTGTGAAATTCTGGACTTCTAGATTTAAAAAAAAAAGATTAAAATACAACAGCTCCTTGTTGACTTTAAACTACTTGCACTCCTGCACCAAGCCCAGCACGTGCCCAGAAGAAGCAACACTTTAGTTGGACCTGGAACGGCTGACTTCTGTATAGATGTAATCAGCTATTGGATAAAAGCACCAAAAAGCCCCACTATAGCACCCAATCTATACAGATGCTGAATAGTGAGGTTGAAGTAATGTGCTGCTGTTTCTAGTAAAACGTGTTTATTTTTCCTGTTGTTTGGTCAGCAAAATCACTCCTCCACATACACTTCGGGTATTTTTACATGTGGAAGCACTGCAGTGCCAGATGCTTGGAAAAGCGCCTGGCGCTGCGATGCTTCCAGTTCTATAAGTGGTGAAATGCGCATCAGCATAAAGAAAATGGCAATGGTATGCTTTTGAACTTAAACATCTCTGAGGTGCTTTAGTTCAAAAGCACACTGCTGCCATTTTCTCTTTGCTGATACTCATTTTATCACTTATAAGAGGTGCAGCATGGCACGCATCAGCTCCTGTGCAGAACACACTCGATTAATCAAGTCTGCACTGAAGCGGTGGATCTCTGGTGCATCTAAGAACTAAAAGGTATGTGTATAAATGTCCTTACAAACCACCTCTTCTGTGAGTTTTTTTATTGGGGTACCAGCCTCCAGGATATGTAAGGCATGCATCATTTATTAAATATATACTCATTAGATCTCATTTTAAATGCAAAGGCAGCATCAGGCCTTTTTTCCTCTGAATATCTATTGCATGATGAGCATGGTGGTAGTGATAGGAGAAGGCATGATTTCTAGAGCTCTTTGCCACTTCTTTGAATCTATGTATGTGCATAGCATAGGGTAAAGATTTTGCCAGCAGTACATTTTGAAAGAGGTAGACTTTGAACAAAAGATTTATACATCACAAATCCTAAGTGTCAAGCTCAGCATATTCATAAACTCCAGCGTGAATATGAAATGATGTTTGGGTCCCAGTGATTATCATCTACAGACAAACTCTTTGTAAAGATTCATTTAGTGTTGACTCCTGTGATGAGAAATCAGGGACACATAAATCACTGGGGCAATAATTTCTGCAGCTTCCAACTTCCAAATTAATGACACTGTAAAACACAAGAATCTCAATTAAACAAGTATGCCAATAAATAATAGCCACCCTAGAGCTTTTTCTGAAATAACACTCATGGTGAAAAGGAAATGATCTGATATTCTCTACTCTTTCACTCTGCTTGCATTACTGTAGAGATACCATTCTCTAATTAAAATTTGGCTAGGGATCCTTTAAAAATGAATGCAAACAATGCACTAATGTTAAAAAGCAAGATCAGCCATTTGGAAGATTGGAAATTGACCTGGTTGAAGTAATTACAAAATTTGATTGAGAAAAAACCCTCAAATGAAATTCTCTTGAAAACTGTATTTTGTGTAGCAGTAGGTGTGAACATCTGTCTGTGCACTGGGTTAGACACTGACCTTTGAATGAGCAGTTAATGGGTTTTTAAAGTTAATGTTTTGTTTCAGAACCTTGGGGCATGATCTCTCAAAGGAGGTGAGGTTTGGGGGTCATGAGATTCACAGCATTACAACTAAACCAGTGGTTATAGATTAAGGTCATTAAGAAGCAAGCACTTGTTGACTGCTTTGCTATTGGTAACACTTAAAAACAGACAACACACATGTTTGCATGATTACACCAAAAAGAGAGAGGAGGAGAGCTGCAAGAAGTAGAAAGGATTTACAGGTTGTCTGTACAAAGAAAAAGTAGGAAAAGAGCCAGTATGCAAGTAGTAGCTAAAATGAGATGGGACAGAAAATATGTTCAGAAGTAGAAACACT